>NC_138029.1:38622805-39020575 GCF_964106645.2 Podarcis pityusensis | reverse complement strand
AAACCCTTCTGTGTTTGACTAGGTTTGTCCCAGGCTATTGTGTGTACAGGATTACAACCACCAAGAAGTGAGAGGTTGTGTGCTTTCATGCTTCCTCTTCTACAACAAAATATATGCTGTCTCCACATTTGAACCTTCCATGTTTCACAGGTGGGGCAGGGGAGGATTTGAAAGTAACAGGCAGGAAGGCAGGCAAAGTTCTTCTTTGGTTTGGACCTTACAGAGGAGTACAGAATCAGCACTTTATATACATGAAGTAGTTAAAAGACTAATGGAGAAGATAAAGTGGAGTTTCCTTCAGCCACAGAAAATGAAACAAATGCAGACTGACAGATTAGGTACAGGTTGAATATAGGCTATGCATTTAATGCATATCCTCCCTCGCAAAGAATCTTGGGAACTGTACTGAACTCCTCATAGAGTACCCAGCACCTTTAAAAGAATTCAGTTCCAAGGATTGTTGGGTGGGTGGAGTAATGTGCTTTAAATGTACAGCATGTAAGTAGCCTTAGAATCAGCTAAAGATTGGGTAAGGTTCTGATAGAGAATGTTCAGATGACTGGTGATTTGCGTTTATTACGTATTTGAGTATGTGCATGCCTGTGCCTGTGTGGACTGCTTTCAACGTAACATTTTATGTTACGCTTTTTAAAAAATTGAATGGTGTGACCACGTTTGTTGAACCAGTGTGTAGAAAGTGATCATTCACACAGTTTTTCCAGACTTAGCCCCCATTAATGCAGGGAGGGGACACAACAGGAACCTGTCTCTATCTGGGGAATACATATATTTGCATATTGCATATTCCTAGGAACCCTTAAATCGGTCAGCATGATGCTAAACATTTGATTCTGGTAGCTTTTGAGCTGTCTTTCAAACTGTATGCTATATGATTCTATAGCAGAAATTGCCACATTTTTATTTTTGGCATGAGGTTTGGTAAGAGTTTTGATTCCACACCCCCCCCCCCCCAGTTTCCTATAATGCACACTTTCTTGTACCATACTAAGACGCGTTCGGTAAGATTGTGATTGCACAGCTGTTGTTTCAGGATGGGATTCCCTTGAATGCATTTTCTTTCTCCACTGCAAAGTGCATTTTGTGTGTGAACAAGGAGCAGTACAGTGGGCAAGATGGAGAGTTTGGTTTAAGCCGCAAAGACCTGAGCTGTAATGAGAGGGGACATGTGCAGTCTCTGCTGTGATGTTCTCCTCCCCTGGCACAGCCACTTGTAACAAGTTTTACGGGAATTGATAAAGTCAGACAGCTGGATGGAAGAGCTTAAATACGCCAAACTTAAACATGCGATTGAGGACATAAATAACTACATTCCTGCTTTCATGTTTATTGTACAATTGCAACACAACCATATTTGGAATAACTGTTCTAATATTTGAATGCAAGATGATTGGAGTTTAGCTATTATGTTTTAAATAAATTATTGTGGAAATTGAAAGTTTCACATGGCCGTTATTTCTTCCATATTCACCAGTGACACCAATCTATAACCTTAGGAGACAAGTTACAGATAGGTAGCCGTGTTGGTCTGCCATAGTCAAAATAAAAAAATCCTTCCAGTAGCACCTTTAAGACCAACTGAGTTAGTTCTTGGTATGAGCTTTCGTGTGCAAGCACACTTCTTGTATGTATCTTGTGTGTATCTGAAGAAGTGTGCTTGCACACGAAAGCTCATACCAAGAACTAACTCAGTTGGTCTTAAAGGTGCTACTGGAAGGATTTTTTTATTTTGACTTAGGAGACAATACGGTCTTGTGGTTGGAACACAGGAGCTGTGAATATTAAGTTTAAATATTGTTTTCGACAGAGCACCCTCAGTGATCTTAAGCAAGTCCCTACTTTCCTCTTTCCATTCACATTCTGAAAAACAGAAACACATCTTTGCCCAAGGAGAGAAGAGCTGGAAATTTTTGGAACAGTTGTCACTCCCTTTGAAGAAGCACCATGAACAGTCAAACAGAAAGTGAACTGTTGCTTATTCTTTTCCAAGAAGTTAGAATTCCAAAGAATGGGAAGAACGTTCAAAAGAAGTGCAAATATCCAGTGCACAATGGTGATATTTACCATTAAGAAGAGCCTTCTGGATCAGGCCAATGGCCCATCTAGTCCAGCATCATGTTCTCACAGTGGCCAACCAATGTCTGTGGGAAACCAACAAGCAGGACCTGAGCACAAGAGCACTGTCCTCTCCTGTGGCTTCCAGCAACTGGTATTCAGAAGCACTACTTTCTCCGACCAATGGCTAGTAGTCATTGATAGCATATACTCCATGAGACTCTTAATCTCAGGGTCATGGGTCCCAGTACACCTGAAATTTGTGCATTAATGCAAATCTGAAACTACTGAGTTTCTAGACACATACCAATAGCTTTCTGGGCATTTTTATAATTAAAACATCAACACCTTTATAGCTCTGTAGATGGAAGACTGACAACCCTGAGCCCTTCTCAACCCATCTCATCTCACCTTTCACTCCTTTGGCAGCTGCTTCTTCTTCCTTTCCTCTTAACCAGACTGCTCTATATGGCTCTCAGATTTCTACATCCAGTATCAGAGCATTTATGTATGGGATAGTCTACATCCTTAGGGCATCCTTGTACGTGAAATTGACTGTCAAGAGTTCTGACTGGGTTGTGATTCTGCAGCAAGCAATGCAAAATCTATACTCTCATATTTTTGATTAAATAAATATTTTTGATTAAAGTGGAAATTTTTAAAGAGTTTTTAATTTATTCATTTGGGAATTCATTCCCATCTTATCCCAAGGACTTGAGATAATTATATTTTCCTTTGAGTCCAACAAAACTATCTTTTACTAAAGGTGTGGGAAATCTTTGGCCCTCCAGATGTTGCTGAACTACAAATCCAATAAGCCCCAGCAAGCATGGCCAGTGGTCAAGGATGATGGGAGATGTAGTTGATCAACATTTGGAGGGCCAAAGGTTCCCCATACCTAACCTACTGTAATATTTAATGCCATCCTCAGTTATCCCTTCAGGGAGGGGGAATCTCTGGTCTTCCAGATAGGACTGCAGCTGCCATCAGCCCCAGCCAGCATAACCAATGGTCAGGGATGATAGGTGTTGTAGTCCAGTAGCAGCTGGGGGACCACTGGCTCTCCATCCCTGATCTAGAGCATGTGCCCTATTTGCTCAGCTAGCTTGCCAACCTGTGTATTCATGATAATCCTCCTTTTTAGTTCATGGAGCACCTAATATGGCAAAAACATATGGTAGCAAAATTAATAATAGTCAATCAGTGTCATAAATAAATGCTTGTTTTTGAGAAACGGAAAAACAAAGCAAATTGGTGATGCGGAGTGAAGCTTGGACGGAAAATGGCTTTTGCAAAAGGGTGTCAGCATTAGAGGTTTTCATTCTCCTCCTTCGCAAATAACTGATTGTGCCCATTCTTCCAGCACTGCCCTTAGTATACTTGGGCAGTTCTGCAAAATGGAATAGGACAAGTTCGATGAAAGCATTAAAGTTTAAAACATTTCAAAGAAACATCTTTTACCCTGGGAAGCAGAGGGTTAAATAGTAACCTTTTCAATGACCCTGCCTCTGTTTTCTCCACATTTTCCTCTTGCTCAGACTGAAGCCAAGCTTTGGCAGGGATATCCTTTCCATTAGCGTTTAAAAGACTGAGCTCTGCAATTAATTTCCCTCATTCTATTGTCTCAAAAATGTTGGTCAACTGAGAGAATAATTAACCTTCTGGACTCGATTTCCAGCACACGCTGCAGGGCTGAGCGGCACGCCGGACTGAGGCAGGCGGACTCTAGGCCTGGCTTTCATTATGAAGGAAGTGGGACTTAATGGCATGTCAGTTGGAACCTTCTCCTGGGCAAATGCATGCACGTGCGCGCGTGCGCACCCCCCCCCCTTTCTGACCACAGTCTTGCACATGAATAGGATCTTGCAACCAACTTTGTCATGCGTGTGTTCGTGTATGCGTGAACACACACACACACACACACACACACACACACGCATAAAGCTCCAAAGTACATTAAAGGTAAAGGGACCCCTGACCCCAAAGTACATTAACTTTTGTAAATCCATTCATTCACTTTCTTCGGCTTGCAGGTATACATTTATCCATTTACTTATGCACAACTTATTTTTTAAAAAACTCCCATCTACACTCACACATTGTTCTTATCATTGCACATTCACTCACTACTATGCTGACACTACCAATTTCCCATACACACATCATTTCAAGTCTTTCTCACACTGGCATTAAGAAAAGCCCCTGTTGTGAGCACACATACTAAGTGACTGTAGGTTTGTGATGTTCACACACAAATATGCCCACCAGTGGTGGCTGATGCCCACTGGGGCTGCTGGGGCAGAAAGCAGTGAGGCTAACAGTAGTTGGAGCCAGAGCCAAATCACTGGCAGAACCAAATAATTCTAGTTTTGTCTCCATCCTCTTTCCTGTTGAGTTTTACAAAGCCAACACAGAGGAGGAGGAGGAAAGTAAGTAAGAAAGAAGGCAGGCAGGCAAGCAGGTAGGGGCTGGCTTAAGATAGACTGGGGTTGGTGGGGCAGTGCTTCATTTGCACTAATGGACCAGCTTCTACTGATACCCATCAAACTATGGGTGACTTCAAGTGTTGGCAACTGGCTTTTATAATGGAAATCCACTTGTTTAATGGGATCTCCAGTTTCTCTTCTCCCCATCCAGCCCCCTGCATGCCCCCCCCCAAATCTACTCCAAAAGGTCTTCCAACTCTCTGAAGCAGATTTTGGGGCTATGTGGGGGGGCTTCAGTGGGGGGAAAAGAAGGAGATTGCATCTCAACCAACAGCCTCACACTTTATACGCCCACACATTATGGCAATAAATTTTCTCAAAGTATCTCTATGTACATTGGTTATACTTTGCCAACAGCAAGACCTGTTGTTGTGTATTGTGCATTCATTAGTGATCCTCAATGAACCCAGCATCCTTAAAATTGGACAAATAACATATCTTTGCTTGCTAACATACTTTACTGCAGCCTGACCCAAAGATGTGGCAGTGGTATCAAATGCTATCCTATAGCTAATAGTAAAGCAAACAATAACCTAACTACCTTCCTAACTCTTTTAAGTAAGGTCACCACGATGGATTGGAGCTACAGACAGGCTGGACTATGGCCAATACTATAAGGTGGTAAGAAGCAAGTTGCTGTGCCAGAGAGTCATTGTGTATGATCCTGCATGACTCTTTTATCTTCCAATACTTTCCATTCCTTTTAAATATCTTTTGTACTTAGTTTTCTTTCTCCTCTGGGATGCATTTCCTTGCTTGCTTGCCTGTTTCAGGGATGAGGAGGCTATGGCCCTCTAGACTTCAACTCCCCAAAGCCTCAGCCAGCATGGCCCATGGTCAAGGATGATAGGAATTATAGTCCAGCAACATCTGGAGGGCCACAGGTTGACCACCTCTGTCTTTTTAAGAAAATATTTTATTTCCAAACCATCTTTCATCCAAGGAGCTTGAAGTGGGTCACATGGACATCCCTTCTCATTTTTATCCTCCACTGCAATTCTATAAGGTATGGTAGACTAGCCTAAGGTCACCCAGTGGGCTTCATAGCTGAGTGGGGATACGAACCTGGAGCTCTCCACTCTTAGGCCACTGCCCTAACAACTACAGGCATTGTGGAGGAAGGTGGGCATCAGGACAATAAAACTGGTGCGGATAACAAAGCAAACAGAGTATGGCAGAGGGGGTTCTTGCCCTGCTTGGCTGTTGTTTTTCACCCCATACAACTCAATAATAAATCACAGGAACTTGGGGACTTACGCCTGTTGTGCATGCAACCCTGCCCTCAGTTCTAAACACCCAGTGCCATTTCTCTTTCTGCATAGCTAACTAGCTAACTAACTAACTCAGAACAGCCAGTTGAATTTGTTGACACATCTCAGAAAGATTGCTCCGATAAATGTACTGAATCTAAAACAAAGGCTGAGAGCATGAAATCCCTAACAGGGGTTTAGATCAAAGATAACATAATAGTACACAGAGCACTCAGAGATGTTGGGAGCCCTTCCAAAACCATGTAACGTTCTTATTCGTCAGTGCTGCAGACAGCATTCAGGGGGCTGAAGGAGCTGACAAAATCTCGATTCCTGGATCTGTTCTGGTCTTCTGTACCATAACCCTACATTGTTTCCAGTACCATGTCAGTGCCCTGCTTTGATACCACAATACCATGGCCTCAGCTTAAGCACAGTCACATATATCTAGGAATGAAATCTAAAGGACACGTGCTGGTAAATAGTAGGAAACGTCCCTTTGCTCTCCCTACCCATGCATACTAGTGGTCTGTTGTAATGCTGCTTGCTTGAGTCTCTTGCCTCTGCCATGATTCTTTGTAAAGTGAGATTAGTTATGGGGGAGGAGAGAGAATGGTGTGTTTTGTGGAGACCCAAAGAGAATGGTGAATCTTTGTGGGAAGCAGGGATGAAAAATTGCTGGATAACCATGGTGGTCTTTATGAGCTGTTTACAAGTTTATGCTGTCAGAGCACAAAAAGACTAGTTCTCATATGTGACAGCCATGGCTTGTTTGTGTTGGGAATAAGCTCTGCAAAAGGGGCACTGATTTGTTGCATCAGGCCCTTTGAGCCAAGAAGAGATTGTTTGCCCTCACCTGCCCTACTTTCACTGCAGTTTCTTCCATTCCCAAAGTGTGAGAATTCATGATCAAAATCTGAAGGTTCCAAGGTGAGAACTGGTATTTTCAAATGTAGAATTCAAGAGAAATTTTGCAGTTCTACCCTCAACCTATTTCACATTGTTTAGGATGTGCCCATCATTTAGGATCTGCAAATGACCTGGAGGAAAGTGATTAGGCTTGATGCATCATGCCTGTATTGCTCCAAAGAATGACAGAATGAGCTTGCCAAGTCCTCAGCTAGTGTTAATGTGTGTTGCCCGGCCAGTTCGACGGGAGTAACGCTGATTGGCACCACCAGAGAATCTGAGCCATGGTCTTAATTGATATCGTGCTTTGACTTTCTCAGTGCCAGCCATTTCTACTCTCTGGCATGTCAGTTCCATTTTACTGCCTTGGCTGCTCTGCAAGGCAATCAGAGCTGTTTGCTGGGAAGCATAGTACAGTCCCTATTTTATGCCAGAACACAAGGTGAGCTGTAATTTATTTAATGCTAACTAGTATTATATTTGACTTCTTGGATGACAAGTTTTCAGTATAATTGCCAAGCCCAGAGATGGGCTCTGTTTTAACCCAATATTTGAACATTTAGGGGAGGGGTGGTGTAATGGAAGCAGCAACCATAACATATAATAATCGAGGGGGGGTGCTTGGTTTCTTGAAACAATATCACACAGCCCGATCTTAAACATCTTTTAAAGGGCTAGAGGCTTCCTCTGTTTATGCCCTGAAATCCTTTGGGCTGTCAGTGGTGGGCAAACAAACTAGGGAAATGTACATATGAATGAATGGGTTTCCATGGAGAATATGCTGGTCAAGGAACATCTTTCTCTCCCCACAATCTACAGAGTATTGGACTCTCAATTTTTTCCTGTCCACTTCGTTTCACTTGGTGCTGGGAACTCAATGTTCCACTGGAAAACTTTGGAATTTTGCTATATTTGTATTAACAGTCAAGTCTTATGCCAATAAAGGTCAAAACAAAAACAAAAAAACAGTCAAGCCCCTATTGTTCTTATTGTTTGTTTGTTTTAAAATGATACCTTGCAGAAAAATGTACTACAGGAAGTTTTGCCAGAAATTTAGAGCTGTATTAAGCACCAGCAGAGATGTTTGAAACATTTTAAAATACAAATTGTACTACATTTTGAGAAAGTGGTCATTGGATCATCATCATAGCCGATTCCACATAATGAGTAATAGAGCTAACAGAGAGACAGAGACAGAGAGGTGTTTGTGTGTTTATATATTGAAAGATAACGGCACAGGTACACCGTTGGGGTTTTACTAACTGTCTCAATGCAGTTCGATTGCCCTCCCTGTGTGAGCAGTCCTAACTTTTCTCTGGTACTTGTTTACATAGAGGAATGTGTGTTGTGTGAAGTAGGAGAACATGAATTTAGGTTTGAGTCAGATAATAGTTATTTAAAAGACGAGAATGTATTGTTGTCTGTGTTGCGTGTTTACCCTTCTGTGTTGGGTGATCAGATTTTGTGATGTTTTAACAATCTGTATAATGTCTTCTTTTCTGACCAGAGATGACAGTAGGACAGAAATAAATAAATACAATGTGCAGAGAAGACCTGGCCATGAGACTTCATGAAAAAGTCTCACATGGATTTGGTTGCAGCATTTTTCTTCATCACAGTAAAATACTCTTCGGGAGCACATCCCTTAAATAAGGTTTAGTATTTTTCTCTGGAACCAGCTTAAATTCTAAGGTAAAAGGTAGGATTACATATATACCCACAGGGCTCTGGCACTGGCAAGACAAACTGAGATGTTTAACTTCTCCCCTAGCTGGCGCAATATTGGGCTTTCAAACCCTACTCTTTGGCTTGCTATATTTTCAAACTGTGTTGAGTTTAGAAAAGTGAATTTCTGTTTTAGCCATCACAAACGTACAATGATGAATAGAACTGGCTTCGCATTAAAAATTATTTGGAAAGAAATAGGACATAAATTTAATTAACTGGAAAATTTCCCCTCCCCAGCATGATAGATTCCAATATTTTCAAAATATTATAGGTTCATCCCCATTTTCATAATAAAATTTGGTTATAATTTTTGAAGGGAGAGGAGTTAATAAAAAAACCCCCTACATTTTCTGCTTTCATAGAGGCTGGACAAAAATTCAGGCTATGGAGATAGTTTGCATATTATGGAATGCAGCAATGAAAATATCAATATTTTGACAAAGTACGAAGTGCACAGGGGATTTCTGACTAGCTCAGCTGAAAGCTTGAGCCAATGATTTTGCATGGTTTCTGAGCAGATATGGACAGTTACAAACTCTGATAAAAAAATTTAGAAAGTGTCACTGACATTGTCAACAGCACAGGCAAAGCAGAAGTACAATTCATGAAGGATTTACAGCTTTGCTGTGGGTTGCATGCAGCCACCCAGCTCCACTGCCTGTACTTACTGCCTATATGACCCATTTGACTCTAAACACCATATTTCTCCCTTGATAATCTCTCTCAATTACTCAGGATGCTACTTCATATTCTTTCAGTTGGCACCTGAATATGGAAGCCACTTTGTTCAGCTTGGCTCAGTTTGATCTACAAAATAGCAGTGTTGGCAATTAAAATATTTTTAAGTAGCTCTCTTTTTTGCTTCTAACCAAAGATTATAGACAAAGGCTTTGATATTACATCCACAAGTGTCTTTATTACCCTTGGGTGCATCTCATCAGGCCCTGGTGATTTGAATTCATTTAAAGTAGCTAGATGTTGCCACCTCTTTTCCTATCTTGGGCTGCAGCTGCCTCCTTACATAATTTATTCTGTTATCACCAGGTTGGGCTGCTTTTTCTCTGTCACCCAATAGGCAGCAATAACATTTAGGCTGAAGATCTTAAATAATAAGAAATGGGAGTCAAACTATATGAAAGGGAATCTCTATTTTACTAAAAGAACACAGTTTAATCACACACACACACAGAGAGAGACATACAGTGCATTGACCTAGCTGCCCTGCCCTTCAAAAGCATAATTTCCTGTGTGTCAGAAATACCATGAACCTGGAACTCTTATGGCATTCCAGAAATGGAATGGTTGAAGGCAATTCTTTGTATTGTCTACAGTGTTTCACATTAAATAACAGCAATGAGCACAATGGCAGTCAGCATATACCACATGGTATTAAAAATGTTATTAGCTTTAGTTTTTGCTGTGAACATAATGTTTTTGCTTATGGGGGCAGGAAATCGCCTTTATTTTACATTGCAAAACAGGACTATACAGGATCATGTGGTGTTACCAATGTTCTTAAACTCATGCATCCTTTCTGCTTGGGCTGGCAGACAATCTGGGAAGTGGCAATGATGTGGTGGAGGGGCTAATTTTCTTCATTGCTGTTTTTCTGTGGCCTGAGTCTTCCTTTTCAGTTACTTCCCCCTGCCTTTTCCCTCCCCCCTCAATATATTTGTTCGTTTGATGGTTTAGAAAGCACATACATATTGCAGTTTTGTCAGTTACATCCACCTTTTGAACACCCCACAAGCTAAAAACAGAAATTGTAATAAGCAAAAGTATTCATTCAAAAACAGAAACTCATTCTTGTCAAAATTCCCATCTATAAATATCTCCAGAAAGGACAGGAAAGTTTAGATTGGCTGTGTAGTGTGGGTGCCCTGCTGGAGTGCCAACCTTCAGCGGTACAAAAAGGAGTCTGGTTGCATGGGGATATATAACATCCTGTTGAGTGTTTAATAAAGTCAGCATTTGACACTGCAAGTACCTTGCTCTACCCAACAAGCACTAGTGCCAAGCAAAAGGCCACTGGAATGCTGAAGGAGTTTCAAACCGATTTGATTGGACTAGGTGTAGTGTATTCATTCCATAGCTTTGCCTTTTTCCAATAAGAGAGAAGTAATGTGGACCTGCTTTGCATATATGCAGAATTCTCACATCCATTGAGGAGGAGGGATTTCCACACTGAGAAACTGAAGTATGCAGATACAGGGAAGACTGTGAATTCCTGCAGAAGGGTTTAGTGGGCATACTTGAAATACAGATCCTGGTTTTACCGTCTCTTCTAGCCATTTAGCACCTTAGACAAAATTGTCGTGTTGTTTATCGCAGGAGGCATTATGGGCAGCAATGTTGGTCTAGGAAACTTGACTGTTTTCGAAAAAAGGCAGTGGGGTCATGTTTTAGCTGTTCTTGCTGCTGTCAATCCAAAGAAGTCAAAGGCTTAATGGTTAGTAGATATATGTGGTCCTGTGATTACTGCAGGAGCCATAGAGCCAGCAAATAGATCTCTGTACCTGCCTTCACCTGCGAGCAGGCATATTTAATATCTGATAGTCCAGGAGATTTGATTTGAAACAAAACCCACATCACACACTTAGACATGTCAGAAATTTAGCACCTTGGAAGATTGTATTGATACAATTCCCTTGTCATGTACAAACCCACTTAGCCTTAGAAACCCAGCAGCCATGGAGGTGCAGTGTGGTTTCTGACAGGTCTGGGGTAATTATCTGCTGACATGGATGCTGCGTGTGGTGAATTGGCAGAGAGCTCAGACTTTTGACTCAATTGCATCTAGATGTTGTTTTTCACTAGGTAAAGCCCATTTGCTCTTTTCTAAGAAGCTTGGGGCAATTAAAGGGGCTGAATTACAGCTAGTACCATTGTTGAAGAAGACTCGGGGGGAAAGCTGCTCATTTTAAGGCCTGTTGCTTATCCTATGGGCAGCTAGATGCCCTGTTTTTACAAACTTGAAAGGGGACTATTTTGTGGCATTTTGATTGGTTCTAATAAAAGTATTACCTGACAATGGATTTTGGAATGTTTCTTATGGACCAATGCAGCTTCATTTGCTTTTTATGTTCCTCAAGCACTGCCGCCCCCTTTAATTATCTGACTGCTCTAGTGTAGTAGATGTTAACATTTTTAAAACTCCCCCCCCCCCCAGGAAATCTCTGCATGATGCTCCTTGGTAAGCCATTCAACGTCCCACTTGGAATTATTGAAATTTGTTTTCTTTGGAAGTTTTTTATGATAAGTCCTAGCACACTGATTTTTTTAAAGTAGCTTTCATGTGGATATGACTAATACATGGCATCCTGATATGATAATTCCTGAGCTCTTGATGGTGCAAAAGAGGGAATCTTAACAAAAGCCCTCATGTAACTTTACCTATAGATAAAGCGCAATGAAGGATAAATACTGCAAGCTGTGTTGCCTCAACACAGAAGGCATTTTCAGGACTCCCATTACAGAGAACTCTGCTTTTCATCACTCCTGGTTTTGGGGGGTGGGGGGTGAGGATTGGCATCCAGAGGATCAGAAACAAAAGTTTCAAAATTAGCTATTATCAATAACAGAATGGTTCTTGTATGTCTGAATACTTGTCTCCCGAAATTATTTGAAACATCACTACTTTGTGGAAGGCAGGTACTGAGTAATTTATTTGATTTGCAAGTCACTTTTTGTAAATTCTTAATAATGAATGGTTTCCATTGCAACTTGTAGCTTATAAATTGGTGCTTTGTACACTACAGTTTAGGAACAGAATATGTAGAGCTTTTACCTTAATTTGGCATTTGGTTTTTCAGTATTGAATATAAGATTTTCCTACAGGTTACAAAAGTAGCTCCAGAAACTAAGAATGTTTATCAAATTTGGATGGATCCTGAACTGAAGTGGTCCACTTCTGATAGATTCAGGGCTTGTCCAAGCTGAAGCAAACTACAGTGGTACCTCGGGTTACATACGCTTCAGGTTACATACACTTCAGGTTACAGACTCTGCTAACCCAGAAATATTACCTCAGGTTAAGAACTTTGCTTCAGGATGAGAACAGAAATTGTGTTCCAGCAGCGCGGCAGCAGCGGGAGGCCCCATTAGCTAAAGTGGTGCTTCAGGTTAAGAACAGTTTCAGGTTAAGAACGGACCTCCAGAACGAATTAAGTACTTAACCCGAGGTACCACTGTACTGCAAACAGTGTATCTGCAGAAAATTAAGCATTTCTCCCCAAACTTACAACATAAAGAAAATAAAAGGGTTGGAGGGGAGGGTGAGCTTGTTTGTGACTCACAGGACGAGCTTCTAATTAGAAGGGATGACTTGATCAGGGCTGTTGAGTCACAGTACTTTGAGGTAGGGATGTTAAAGTAAAGTGTTGTTCTTGTTCTTATGTGTTTGATACTCCTTGCTGCATGTGCTCATTGTGGTGGCTTGCAGGACCTTTCAAGCCTTCTGCTTCTGCATTACATGCCCATCCACTTTCAAATCAGTTTTGTGCTTCTTTTTGCTGACTTTTGGTGCCAATTGAGCAGAACATAAACCTGAAGCTGTGAGATTTTTTTCTTTTCTTTCATTCATCATAATTCCCTGGCCCCTGAACCCACCCTTCTTGAACTTTTCCAGGTTACTTTCCCAGGGGTACCTGTACTGTGTACTCGTCCAATTCACACAAGAGATTGATTTGTTGGACATCCCTATGCCACTACATAATGGACATATAAGAACCACCTTTTATAGGAAACTGACTACTGCACATACTCACATGATTCCAGCTTACGTCACAAAACCATTGTCTACAGCCAAGCCCTGTGATACAGATGCATCTGTTCAGACTCATTGGATAGAGAGTCACAACTTAAGCATTTCCATCAGGCATTCTTCAAACTGCAACAACAGCCCAATGAACAAAGAAAATAGATCCATAAGGCTGGATTGGTAGCACCAACAATCTACAGGGCATGCCTAGAACAGAACATGATAGAACACCACTCACTGCCAGCTGAAACCATTCAAATGTATCATCTACTAACTACAATCCATTCCGTGACTGTCCCCTTTCACAGGCCTTGAGTAGTAGACCTGTACTTGCTTATAGATAGCTCCTTCTAACCTGAAACAGCTACTCACCAGCAACAACAGGCCACATTACAGAAATATGGATGCAGGAAGCAACCCATGTGGGGGGCCCAGATAGCAACTCTATCCCCATGTGTATTCTGGCTGCACTGTTACTGGACCTAATAATGTCTGGAGGTTCTAGCAAGGGAGCACAGCTATCATATACCCTTGACCAAAGAACGGTACTCTCCTCCTATCTGGGATGGTCTTCCTCTTCCTCCAAGTGCACAGCTTCGGGAGGGATGCACATGGAGACGTGAAGGAGGAAAGGGACACCCTCCTAGCCAGCCAGATCAGCCGAATCAACCCTGGCGATCAAGGGGGTGACAGATATCGCAGCCAGATCGCCCTTACATCCTGGACCTAATAATGTCATCAACAACATGAGGCATTCATTCACCTGCACATTTTCCCATGCAATGTGCAATGTCACAAGTGGCATTTTCCAAACCAAAGCAAAGCAAAAGTTAACATTAAGATGCAGATCTCTGTCCCAAGAAGCTTAAAATCTAAAAATTGACATTAGGGGAAACTGCAAATAAAAGAAGGGAAGGGCCAGGATAACAAGAGATGATGGGATCAGCAGTGTCAGGGGGTTTCTCAGAATGTTTCCTGGTCAGTGTGTGTATGTACATCACACATACACACTCATACTGCCTATGTGCCTCTTGGCAGGAGCTAATCTTCATGTTAGCATCTGCTGGCAGCTCCATGTGAAGCTGACACCTGTCACAGAGCTATCAGTGGCAGCTTCCTAAACAGGCCTCTCCTTAAACCCTTTCAGCTTTATGGCAAATGAAATGAGGCCTCCCTCGCTTATCTCCCAGCTCTGGTGAAGGGGGGAGGGGAATTTGAGGTGTGGGAAGGTGGCCTTATCATATGGAGTGACAAACAGCATTGACTAAACAAGCTACTGGGATGAGGATGAGGGGTGGGGGGTTGAGCTGGGGACTAAATAGGGAAATCCCCCCAGCAGCTCTCCCCTCCCCCAAGTCTGAGTCCATGCCAGACCTCCACCTTGCAATCTACAAAATCATTTCCTCTCATATGCTGGGCAGGTTCTTCTTCACCTGCTGGTTCACATTCCAACTTAAGCCGTCCTATATTTCCCTTTCCATTTCCTCAGCACAGAATAGCCTCTGCTTCTCCTTCTTGTCCCATTGTTCCCCATTCTTCTCTCATATGCTCAATTTTTGGTTGCAGGACACCTTTTCTATCTTGTTCCTGTGTTGATAAACCTTTCCTGCCTATGCTAGTTGGTGTCAGGCCATTAGCACTGTTAATTGCTCACCAGTGGTTTTGTCCTGTTCCCCGAATTACTTACTAGGCCATTTCAAATTAAAGCTAGTTCTCATCACATTCTGCCAAAAACTGAGTTGTAGAATCCTCCCACTCCAGCACCTAGCAAAATGTGACCCAGGCCTAATCGGAATCTTCTTTGTGCTCCTGAAATGCTCTAAATGTTTGAGGAGCAATGCTTTGATTTTTCTTCTGTTCAAGATGCTTTTCCTTCTGTGACTCTACAGCATTGTTCTCCATTCAGTTTCTATAAATCCCTCATCCTCTTCAGTGTGCTTTGGTAAGTGCCGTTTCAGCTAAAAGGAGCAGAATATGTAGCTACGATTACTCTTTAAGGGTTACCCCACAAAGTATTGGCGTGTAGCTGAAGGGTAGTTTTCATGCATCATTACATTTCCTAAGGAGATACTGTGCTCCCACAGACAGCCAAGAGGAAAAGCTGGTTTAGGAAATGTGCAAAAGTTTGGAAGGATTTGGTGTGCATGTAGACCAGAGATGCTGGTGAAGATCTCCAAGCTTTTTTACAAAAAAAGATGCCAAGGGTTTCCCATTTCCCATTGAGAATGGCACACATGCACAAGGTGCTTTTTGTGAGCCCAGGTACAGTGAGCTTAAGACGGTTGTGGGTTGGATATGAGAGATGCAATAAAGACAAGGCGATATATTGGGACTGAAATGGCCACAACTTTATTGATTGCAGATTTCAGTAGGTTTTGGTGTAGGCACTGGGTGTGTACCCTAAAACAACCAGTCTGTCTATTGACAGACCCAGATGCAGTACCCACTTCCCCGGGAGCCAAGCTACTAGGGGTGAAATGAAGGGACACAACAACATTTTGGGATTAAAAATGGCCACAGCTTTATCGACTTCAGGAGTAGGCAAACCTTGGCATAGGCATTGGGCATGTATCCCTCTCAGCCCCCTATTGGGGGTCTGAGGCATGACAGGGTCAGATGGAGGGGAAATGGGGCCATCGCAAAACACAGGTTTACACAGATTGTCCCCTCCCCAGGCGCTGAGGGAAGCTCTGTGGCCCTCCGCCACACGCACATGACTTTATGGATAGAGACTTCCTTCAAGACTGATAGGATACCCTGTTATCACCGCTGCAAGAAGTGGGTGAGTCACCCCTTCATCAGATGTAAGACTAAAGGATTCTGCCCAAGGCTTAAACCGCCAAAGTTGTGACTATTGCTATGGGGAAGGCAAAACCTGGTATGCAGGGAAAATTCCTTCCTGGCTCAGAAAACAGCAGCCATTATAAAACCATAGCAATCCCCACAGACCTGGAAAGGAAAAGTTAGACTGCAAATGTAAAAGCAAGATTAGAGGGTGGGCTGGGTGGGTGGTGTTCTGGGCCGACCACACTGTGGAGCGCAGGGCCGGCCCGCTTAAGAGCACAGGTAGCGAACCGGACATTTTCTTCAGGATGCCATTTTGGGGAGTTCTATGGCCAGTTAGTTCCCATCTGAACATTCAGACAGACTGCACATAAATTAAACAGAGGCAGACCCAATTAAAGTCACTCAGGGTAGGCTCCACTCAGGTTCGCCATGTGAGTCCTGTCCCTTCCAGCTCGCCCACAGTAGGTCGACTTGAATTCAACATTGCGAACAAGCCCGTCAACCCACGTAGCCACCAGAGGAATTTCCTTGTATGTTGGCCACACAGGAACAGGCAGCTCCACCACCACCTAGACTTGCCTGCAGCTGCAATGGGCCACAACAGCCAGCTCCACAGAAACAGTAAGCGGGCTTTCTCAGTATAGGAAAAACTTGCCGACCTGCCCTGCTGTGGATTGCTGCCCATGTTGTCTTTCAAGGTGGACTGCTCCTTCACAACTACATTATGGAAGGAAGGAAGGAAGGAAGGAAGGAAGGAAGGGAGGGAGGGAGGGAGGGAAAGAAAGAGATTTAGGCAATTCAGTGTTATGTGTAGTTTGGCCCTTGTCTCTCAAAACTGCTCCTATCACTACAGGAAGTAGCCTTTTGAAAGCATCTTAAATAGACACACACTTCTGTTATCCTGTCTTTTTGGGAAAGCTATGAATGGGGTGGGTGAGGGACTGGAATGAGTGTTGGACCAGTGGGTGGATGGGGGATGTCATTCAGTCCTTAATGAGTTCATGCTAAACCAACAATGAAACAAGTGTCATGTATCTTTCTTTTCTTTTTTAAGTTTCCAAATGTCACTTCCAGTTCAGCCGATCTAGGCTTTTAAAAGAATTCCCACCAAATTTTACGTCAGCTATTTTAAGGAATGGTTTAAAATTAAAATCCTTTTACTAAGTTTAGACTTGAGTTTCCCGAGAGACTTGCAATGTTTAAAAAAACTCTTTTGCCATTTCAAAAAGTTCAAAAAAACATTCCAGAAGGGATCTTTAAAAAGACATCCTTATAACAAGCCTGGTCTCTGGGCTTCTGTAAGGCTGTCTTGCATTTAATACCCGACGTTTGTTTCTCATTTAGTTGCAAAACAGGCGCTAAAATGTAATTCTCATAATTAAATGTAATTAAGTGACACTACTGAGTAATTTACAGAGTGCAGTGAAGGAATAACTTTCAGTTATGTAACTCAAAGACCATAACTCAGGCTTTTGGACTAGAGACACTCTTTTGTATAGCTTGTTTTTCTAATGATTGCTTCATACATGACATTTTCCTCCTGTATAAAAAGAACCTCTGCATTTAAAAAATGTGTACAATGGAATCTGAAGCTGCGTTTTTTTCAGTCAGTGCTGATGACTCTGACTGGCAGAAGCTTTCCATGGTTCTTACATTGACCTGGGGTACATCCCCAATTATGTTTATTTTGCCCTAAGTACATAGATTAATGAGGTACAACAAAAACAGACAACAATAACAACAACAACCCTGATTGCCTCTTTAAAAAATGGACAGGAAGAGGGTGAAAAAGATTATTCCTCCCCCACATGATCACTGCTTCTCTACTTCCTTTGTATGCTCCTGGGGCCTATCTGAACTAAAAATGTAGTAGTATTAGACCAGTTTAAATGTCAAGGCCACCTGGGAATTGTAGTTTGAGGAGCGTGCTGAGAAATCTTTGTTAGAGTTCTTACAGAACTACAGTTTCCAGGGTTCCCTGTGGAGAGGGAATTAATTAAGTGTATTTAAGGTTGAAATACTAAACACACTTGTGGATAAAACAGGACTTAATTGTGAATGAACATGGATAGGATCATCATCCCTTTTAGTGATCCAGAAAAATTTAGCCATTTCAGGGATTGAGAAAATAAGGCACTCTTCTGCCTTCATGACATTTGCGGACACCGCCACTGTGTGTGTGAGTAGCTGAAAGATTAATTGTCTCTAATCACATTTATGTTAATATTATATTATATTGTATTATATTATATTATTATTATTATATTATTATGTATGTATATCCCATCTTTCTTCCAAGCTGGGATTCAAGGCAACTTGCATTTTAAAAACAAAGTAGTTAAAGGAAACTAGTTAAAAACAATAGCTGAAATTCAATAAAACACATTGAGAACCAGCATTAAAGTACTGATTGCTCTTGACATCAGCGAGTGGTCAGCACTGTCTTCACCTAGTTTCCATGGTGGGACTCTACCTTGATTTAAAGAGAGCAGATCTTCCACGGTTGCACATGTCCTGGTAACATCTAGACTGGATAATGTACTCTGTGTGCATGGAAAATGTCAGCTTGTTCAGAATGCAGCTGCTTGGATGCTTGTTGGGGCTAAGCACTTGTAATACACAACCTCTGTAGTATGCCAGTTGTGATGGCTACGATTTCATCTCCAGGTCCAATTTAAGGTGTTGGTATTGGCATCTAAAGCTATAAATAGTTAGTGACCAGACTATTTGAAGGATTGCCTGTAGCCGTATGAACTTGCCTAGTCTTTAAGATCAGCTCCAGAGTCCTGCTTGAGAATCCGCCATCAGTGCTCATCATATTGGCAGACACTAGTGACAGGACCTTTTTGGTGGTGGTTCCCTGTCTGTAGGACATCCTCTCAAAGAGTTCACATATGACTGCATTTTAATTAGGTGTTTTACTCCTTCATTTTTATTAGTTTTTAAACAGACTTTGAAACTTTTTAATCTTAATCTTCTTTTTATTAAGAGTACTGTGACTATATACAGCTTTTGCTGATGATGATGTTAGTTTAGTATTTGTTTATTTATTTTTATGTATATGCCCTGAAAAGTGGCATGTAAATACTGCAAATGAACAAGGATATGCACTACCACCAACCATTATTTAAGTATTCATGCCTCCCACCAGTGCACACATGCTGATATCTCACACAAGTACATTGACTTGGTGGCTAATGTGTAAATGTATCTGGGGTTTTTTAAACTTTTACAACAGAAAGCAAAGGAGTGGAAGTCTGCCCCAGATTGGAACAGCAACAGGGGACGGGTTTAGAAACCCCTTTCTCTCATCATGCTATTGTCCTGTCAAAAATCTACCCCAAGCTGCTATTTACCCTGATTTAAAAAACAAAAGGGCTTGCCCCTGCCTCCCCCCTATTTTCCTCCATTGTACAACAATTGCTTTGATGCTCCATGGCTTGACACACTTCTGGGCAAGGAAAAAGCAGTAGCCATCAATGTTTCTCTAAGACTCTGTATACATTACTGGCTTAAAATGCTTCTGGGTTGTTCTTTTCCCCAATTCAGATCAAAGAAATGCACTGGATGCAGAATAAACAATAGTATGTACACAGCCTTCTTTGCTGTTGGGGTGGGGGATAGTTTTCTGTGTGTGTGTGTGTGTGTGTGTGTGTGTGCGCGCGCGCATGCACTGGCATAGCATTTTCCATGCTGCTTTCTATGCCAGCCTCTGGCTACTGCCCCTCCTGTGAACCTAATCTTCTGTAGTCTTGTTTGGCTTTCTACTCTGGCTTCAGCTCTAAGCCAGGTTCTTGACGATTCACCGACAGAATTGTGCCCAATGGACCACTTCCAAAAACTAAACATTTCCTCTCTTTTCTACCTCTGTATGTCTTCATGCGGGGGGGGGGGGGGGAGACACTTCACGGTTGTTGTTTTCAAAGAAACAAAGTCTACAATAGGATATAGTTTTGTTAAGAGACTTGCAGGAAGCTTTCAAATAACTCTATAGTTTAGGATAATGAAATTACATGCACTGCATGGAAAGCCATCCAATAGTTTCTCCAGTCCTCTCTCTCTCCTCCCTCTCAAAACTCACTCCACCCAAAATGTTCTTTGTTTTTGTTTTTATTTAATATTTTATTTTCTGTTATCTACTTCCTCAGTTGTGGAACAAAACAAAAAAGTTGCCTTCAGGAATCACCTATTCAGCACATTCTACAACTTTGAAAATCATTAGTATTCACTGTCAAATTTTCTGTTGGAGCTAACTAAAATTATTTAGCTGTTCAGATATGGTACAACAGATTATTGAAACACAGGTTGATTCCAAAGGCTAATTCTTTGAATAGTCATCATATAAGTAAAATGTATGGTCACTTAAGTTGCACAAAATTTCTCAGTTCCACAAGCACCCCTCTTGTTTACTGTATCGGCTTCTCTCGCTGTGAAAGTCCCCCCAAGAGGCCTTGTTAAGAATTATCCTCTTGCTAGTGGTTTGCTGTATGAAAGCTTGAAAGTGTGATGTCATCTAAGTTTTCATGATGTCATCAAATTTTGGAATTCACTTGTTGGCAAAGGAGCTTAGCAGGTAGTACAAATTGAATAGTTCATTTATGTAATACAATTAACTCCCTTGCTGGATTAGTCCAAGGGCTGTCTTCTCTAGTATTGTGTTTCTAGTAATGGCCAGCCAGATGGTGATGGAGAGGGAAGATGGATGGATGGATGGATTTGTTTGTTTGTTTGTTTGTTTATTGAATTTATATACCGCCCTATACCCGCAGGTCTCTATTAAATTTGTATGGGGGTGGTGGAAATTCCTTGCTATGTATAACTAGGCACATAGGTGTGATCCAAGGAGTTATATGTGCCTGCTGCCTAGGTATGTTCACCTCTATTTCTTTGACCCTTCCTGCTGTCCCACAAGCTGGTTTTGAAACTCCCTTCAGTTTCAGAAGCAATTTGCCACACAATGTGGTGAGCTGCAGTTGAACAAACACAAATCCCAATCACCCTACACTTCTTTGGATCCAGGCCATGAGCATATTCAAGGCATGGGAATGCACTCCTAAGAAAACTAGGGAAAAGCGATATGTGCAGGGAATATTACACAGGATAAAAGTCTCATACAAGAATACGTGATTAGAAGCCTTACCTTTTAAAAATTAGATTTAAAAAAAACAGCCTCATTAATGCCACCTTCACCTCTTTGGAGGAAAGGTAGGATATAAATGTCATAAATATATAACACCTATTGGATTATCTGGGTAACTGGGAACTTTGTTTTCCTGGGTAGAAATACATACATACAAACATACCATTGTTACATAAATTGTAACATACATACCTTGTTACATACATGCATACCATGGTTACAAATGTAGAATCTATGCCCATGTTAAGCTGAATGTGTTGAGGTCAGGAAAAAAGAAGACATGGATGCTCATGCTGCCCAACCTTCCCCACATTCAATGGGTCGTATCCAGTTGTCCCTCATGTTGATGGAACGCTTGCATTTTGGCAATTTCTGCTCCACATGTAGTCCTTGCACACTCTCTAATCTGCTCTGGAGAACTGAGTAGTCACCAACAACTCAGGCATGGTAAAACGTAACTCAAGCCCTTATTCTAAGAGGTTTCATCAAGCACCTTGCACTGTCAGTTCAAGAGACACCATTGGAGATACAACCCAACATAACATGAAAATTGTGCTGGAAAGGGCCACGCCAACATGGTGCCCTCCAGCTATTGTGGACTACAATTCCCACCAGTCCAAGGCAGCATGACCAATGGTTAGGGAAGTTGTCTGGAAAGCATGGCATTGGCCATCCCTGCCTTGCAGGGATATAGGAACATATACTTGCTGCAGAGTACATTCTAGCTAACAGAAGCAGTATTCAAACTAAATCTTGAAATGAATTTGCCAACTGTGGAAGCAGAATCTTTTGGAGAATGTTGAATTTGAGCCATTGAACATTAGCATTTTCAGCAGTTGAAACTTAGCAGAAGTATGGGATTTTGACTTCCTGTTTGCCTTCATACCTGCCTCCACATGGTTACATTGTGTGTGCATAGAGGTAAGAGCTCCTAACGAAGAAAGAACAAAGTTGAAAGTGTCTGTAGAAGCTTAGCCTGAAATAATTTTTCCTTCTCTAAATGCAGAGTCAGGACAGAAAGATAAACCCAAGTAAAGCTCCCGTTGATTTCAAACCTGAATGGCCAAGAATGTGGTGAATGACTTCCCCTGGGTTATCTCAGGTTTCTGGTGTTGACAGTAGCCGTAGTTTCTTGCTATCGCTAGAAATGGTGCCCGGAATCTCTTGGCAGTAGGAAGGGTGTTTGGTGCAAAGATCAATGCTGGTAACCTTTCTAATTTTGATGGGAATGCTAGATACTTGATCCCATTTTACTGCTGAAAGAGCAAGCGGTTCACCAACTTTGCTCTGTAAATTGGGATAGAGAAAGTGTGGGAGGGACACTGGACAAGCAGCCACCATGTACTCTGCTGGGAAAACGAGAGCCTTGGAAGCCTTATCTTTTAAACAATAAACATCAAAAATCTGTGCAGTAGATGAGAAGCAGATATGGGTGTGGGAAAAGAATTCCCCCAGAGACCTAATTTATTGGGCAATCTCCATTGAAGTGAGGAGCAAAGATTCTGAGAGGAACAGGAGGCTGAGATGCTTTTTGAGCAAGCAAAGCTGCAAGGTTATAAACCATGTTTTCAACTTGACTTTTATGGAGATCCGTGATATCCCAGGGAACTAGTGACTTCAGCATTTGTCCATGGGGAGCATGGGAAAGATGCATACAGATTAGCTTTGCAATCAGTGTGTCAATTTGCCTGATAATTCTGCTTCCATCATCCGTTGCTTTTGCATGCAGAATTTGCCTTAACCGAGCCTTCCGATATTAATTTTGAGTGGTGCTTGAATTTTGATGGGCAAATTGAGGACTCTTTCCCCTGCCCACTGTACTTTGCTCCTGTGTGAAAAAAACAGAAGGGGGTCTCCTCTTAGAGGTTTTGTTTCATTTTGCACAGTCATCAAATGCATTTCAGCATTGTAACAGAAGCACAGGATTCCTCCAGCTATAAGAATAAATATACCCTGTCTAGTGGACATATTGGAAGGAGTGTTGAATGTCCCAAGATTCAAAGCTATTATAAGAGAAGCAAAACACTCAAAAAACAAAGAAAAAACACTTTCATTGAAGTGAAGCAGAGGAGCTTTTTCAACACAGCAGGAGAATCCTGCTAGGTAGACTAACTTGGTGACTCAGGGTTCTGACAGATAAAGAAAACAAGTTTGAGATGGCAAGCATCCTCTTTAAAAAGTATGGCTTTGTCTGTCTCATGCAGGCAGAATACCCCTTTTAAGCAAATAGCCACCACAGCACATGTGTGCATCATCATATAACAAAGAAAGTATGCTTCTTGCCTCAGAACTGTTATTTTTGCCCATGTGCACATTTATGGATTAAATATGAATGAATTTAATTTATCATCTGAAAATTCTATGATTAAATGTTATTCAATTCGGTAACAGTTCTACTCTGTATATTTATGACAAACTGTTTAGGGCAAGGGCAGCCATCATGGTGTTTTTGGATGGCAACTCCCACCATCCCTGACCATTGGCCATGCTGGCTGAGGCTGATAGAAATTGTGGTTCACCAACATCAGGAGGCCATTATGTTTGTTAGCCTTGGTTTTAAGGGCTCAAGAGTTGGTAATCAGAGCAGCATTTTGACCTAAATATCCTTGAAAAAGCTTCTTCTGTCCAAACAGAAACATAGTAGTGGAAAAGTCAGCTTTAGTGTTTGTTCTAGGGAAGAAGAGAAAATTATGATGTGGGACAAAATTGTATCAAGAAAACTGGACAATAAAAGGTCACGATACTGTATATATCCCCAGAAAGCTCCTGTTGATTACCGTCTCAATACCCACGAAAACATGTATCTCCCACTTTGGCTAGCAGTGAGAGAAATCATTTGCCGGCTAGATTTGGGCATTGAATCCCAGAGGGTGTGAGGTCCTTAATCTATGCCCCCTTCTTCAGGAAACATGCCAGACTATTATGACCACAAAGCCGCAGTGAGATAATGCATCTTATCTGCCTGAGCAAATTTTAATGTGGTCCTCTTGATTAGTGTTTAGAAACCAAGCAAACAATTGATTTAAAATAATTGGTAAATTATGATTAAATAAAAATGTTTATACCAAGGAGTTTGTCATTGATATGATAAAATAAATATTTGCAGAAGGAACTTTTCCTTGGCCCAGAGCCTGGTCCATGAGCTTTGTGAGATTGACCGTGGTCTCATTTTAATAAAGACCAGAAGGCTTTCCAAGAAAATATAGTGCCTCCTTCCATTTAGCCAACCAACGTATATCAAGACCTTTGTCCATTTCCCTAATATACAATGGCATGGGTCGTCCTTAGGGTCATTCTGGTAATGCCTGTCATTTATCCTTCAAAATTGGCTGAAACTATATTACAAGTTAATAAAAGAAGACAGTTTAGTGTTTGGGTCTGGTATAAACACAAACTGAAACACTGAATACCACTCAAGCATTACTTCCAGAAGGCAGACATGGGATATGAGAGGGACTTGTGAGCTCACCATAAACATATATAAGTTTTACACCTGTTTCACTATTAGGGTAGCTACCTCCACCCCCAAAATAAAGCTTAGTTCTTATACTTGTTCTGAGAATTTTCTTAAGATAATGATTCATAGCTACACTTCCCAGGGTTCCCTGGGGGAAAGGAATGACTATAAACCAGTTTAAGTCTGTGGTGTAGACATGCCCCACGTTTAGGTTTCATTTACTCTGGGCCTGCCTTTCAGTTGCGTATCCACATGCAGAACCATCTAGCTGCTCACTGTGGCTTGTTTTGGCTGACCATCTCTGTAGCAACCACCTCTCTCTTTCTGTTAGGCGTATTGCTCCCCCAGCACCCTTCCCATGCTTCTACCACATGTAAAGTACAGTACATATGAGGAGGTTTAACCAGCTGTGGACCCTTTTGCATAGAGATGACTTGGCCTCTTTGCTCCACGTTTTGGTAACCTCCACATCAAACTATTGCAGTGCATCCTATGTAGGACTGCTGTTGAAAACACTTTAGAAGCCTCAACGGTACAGAATGCAGCAGCCAGGTAATGACTGCAAGAACACACATAACACCTGTTCTGAAGCAGCTGCACATCTTTGTTTAACTACAGTGGTACCTTGGGTTACATATGCTTCAGGTTACAGACTCTGCTAACCCAGAAATAGCACCTCAGGTTAAGAACTTTGCTTCAGGATGAGAACAGAAATCGTGCTCCGGCGGTGCGGCGGCAGCAGGAGGCCCCATTAGCTAAAGTGGTGCTTCAGGTTAAGAACAGTTTCAGGTTAAGAACGGACCTCCGGAACGAATTAAGTACTTAATCCAAGGTACCACTGTATTTTGATTGGGAGGTTGCTTTGCTCTTGCACAATGCATAATACTGTGGACCAAACTGAAGCTGGATATTTTACTCCTGCTGGTTCTCCAAGGAGCTCAGCATGACACATACTGTGTTATCATTTTTATCCTCACAATAACCCTGTCTGGTAGGTTAGGTTGAGAGATAGTGACTGGCCCTTGATTGCCTAGTAAGCTTCATACCTCAGTGAAGATTTGAAACCAGGTCTCCCTTATCTGAGTCAAACATTCTATCTACTACACACTTTGCTGGCTTGTAAACTGAGTCATAACATTCACCAGGTTGTGTGTGGTTTGTTTTTTAATAGACTGAATGTATCCCCATGCCTATTTTTGCCAGTTCAGCATTTCAGCAGCAAAATGACCACCCCATATGGGAATTAGATTTGATCAATTCATCAACCCATCTTCTTTTTCCCCCCAGATACGTTTCATAGTCGTTAATGAGATTTTGCTGCCTTGAAAATGGTTAGCTTACATTCTCTTGGGTTGCTGTGCCTGTTTCACAGATTACTTCATTACTTGATTGCACAATGCTTTTAAGCAACAGAAGATCATTGTTTGTGTTGTGTGTTTAGATTCACTGCTGTCCAGTCAATAAAATGTTGGGTATCCTTCATTTTAAATGTTACCTGAGCTGTGGACTTGCTGGACGTTTGTGGGCAAGGCATTGTGTCTCAGGCTGTATTTCTTGTCTGTAAAATGGGGGTAATGGTAACTGACCTTTACAGGATTGCTCTGAATATGATTGAGATAAGGAAGCAAATTTGCCACAGTAATTCTCTGCTGCTCTGCTCAGTTTAGCACTTTCATACTTGACAGTAACTTATACAGAAGAGGTGTGTGTCTCAGTTTACAGAAATCTAGGACTGTCATTTATATAGTGGCTTCTGAATATGCGGATGCTCTTGACTGAGACTACTGACGGATCTACACATAACACTCGTGCTGTTCTTATAGACCTCCCCTTTGTCTGCTGTGTGACGCTCAGGAAGTGCAGGTATGCTTAAGATCAGGGTAGGAAAATGCAGTAGTGTCAGGATGACAGCATGCTTCAGTGTGTCAATTCTGGTGCCCCAAAATCCAGCACCATAGGCGGAATCCCAGACCTTCTCCACCAACGCCCACCATGGAAGTAATTATTGCAAGAGTTGTATAACCACTGCTACACAGAGGGCACTAGAGAAAGGAGGCACACTCAGGCCGGCATTTGAACTATCCTCCTGCCTGCCTGCTAGCTTCTCTTGTATCATCAGTGTGTGTCCCAGGGAGTTCTCATGAGGACATTTCAGATGAGCCCACCAGCGTTACATTGGCCTGGAGATTAGAGAGAACACACAGTGATCTTCAAGAGGGATGGAATCTATAGTAGCAAAGCCAGCCGGCCCCACCCTGCACTCAGTGCACATTTTGCATCCCTCCCTCAATAAACACAACAGATTGCCATATTTTCTCTCTTTTTTACAATTAAATATTTACGCTAGGCAGAAAACATTTTGCATGGACTTTTTAAACAGCCATGTCATCTTGCTCTTTTCATTCTCTAATCTTTCAGTTCTGAATCAGAAGTGAAGATTTTTAGCCTATTTACTAAGAAGTAAATATTATGATGAAAACATCAGACAGCTTAGCAGTGACTTTAGGAAAGTGGAGAAAGCATTTTCTGGTAGTGCTGTCAATTGCAAAACATTCCATAGGCTACCAATGGAGGGAGTGATCTTGTTCTGGAATTACTAATTTTCTTAGACTCTTAAGAGTTGGAATAAATACAAATCATTTCATCTGAGGGCCAGGTCTGACATTACCTTAGCAGTGAGAGTGATGCTGCATCGTATAGCTATTACACAGGATCTAGTAGCATTAGAGGATCCAGATCATAGGGGCAGCACCCATAGACTTGAAACTTCTCCCAGTATTGCCAGGCTTTTCCACTGCCCCATCTCCTGATACTGAGGCCACTGCGCATGTGCAGGCCTAAATCTTTTAGCAAAGCAGCACAGGAATAGCAGACATAGCTGCAGTTTGCCTTCCACACTTCTTAAGGTAGCATAAGAAGGACACTGTTGCTGCCTTAAGACAGGATCATTTTCAATCAGTCATAAAGTGCAGGACTCTTGAGTTTGATCTCACAAAATGTTGTTGCATGGAACATATTTCAGCTGTGCTGTGCTCCACAACACAAGGTTTTCCATCCCTCCATAATGGTTAGTAAGCATTTGACCAAACTGCGGGAGGCAGTGGAAGACAGAAGTGCCTGGCGTTCTCTGGTCCATGGGGTCACGAAGAGTCGGACACGACTAAACGACTAAACAACAAAAAGCATTATTGGCCACTTTGCATGCTCAGTCCTCATTCAGCTATTTTGCACCACCACCCTCCAGGTTTCCCAACACACTGCTCAATTCTCTCTCTCTCTCTCTCTCTCTCTCTTTCCTTCCTTCCTTCCTTCCTTCCTTCCTTCCTTCCTTCCTTCCTTCATACCACTGCAGATTTTGGGAATTCTCCGAGTCTGCTGACAAATGACTAGTGTGTGGATAATGCTGTTTTGGCTACATAAGCTCAGATGTTTACCTCTGAAAATCAAAGACAGGGAGTTGGTAGCCTTGAACCCATTGGTGCTTAAGAATTATGAGAAACTTGTTGATGGAGTACTGAAATTAGTGGTGCCATTTTGGCTCAGTCTTACATGAATGAATGAATGAAGCAAGCTTATTCAGTTGACTGCCTGTAGTAATTGTGGGCATCTTCGTAGAGGAATACAGTGGTACCTCGGGTTAAGAACTTAATTCGTTCTGGAGATCCATTCTTAACGAGAAACTGTTCTTAACTTGAGGTACCACTTTAGCTAATGGGGCCTGCCGCGCTGCCACGGTGCAATTTCTGTTCTCATCCTGAAGCAAAGTTCTTAACCCGAGGTACTATTTCTCGGTTAGCAGAGTAACCTGAAGCATCTGTAACCTGAGGTACCACTGTACAAAATTCATTTGGGAGAAGCGGTTACTATACCAGCCACTGCATGTGTCATTGCTGCAAGTGTGCTTCTTGGCACTGTGCTTGAATCCATTGTGGAAGGTTGGTGTAGAAGTCCTTCTGCATAAAGGGCCTGCGACACACTGCCTTCTGAAACATTATGGAATACCACTATCTGTTAGAAACAGAGCTGAAGTTTTTCAGCCTCACTCACCTTACAGAGTGTTTGTTGTGGGGGAGGAAGGGAAAGGAGAATGTTAGCCGCTTCGGGTAGTGATAAAGTGGGATATCAAATCCAAACTCTTCCTCTTCTTCTTCTTCTGAGCACTTCTGCAAGAATTCAGCCCAAGATGTATATTGTGAGGTAATAAATTATGGGGAGTCAGAGAAACCAGCTTAAAAAGTTTTTAAAACAGAAATGTGTTAAAACAACAACAAACTCCTTATAAAGCCTGGTGAAAGTCTTTCTGAGTACATGAAACATAAAAGAGAGTGTTTCTTGTTGAATTCTAGTGCCTGGTGTCCAGCTACTTTCATAGACAGATTTATTGTACTCAAACATTAAAGTATTTTTGTTAATGTCCTAATACATTAATACTTTAACTATGCCAATAGTTGGTAAAATAAACCAAATATGTTTTGACCCAACAATTTTAGCTTAAAATGGGATCAGTCTGTTGAGTCATGGAAAGCTCAAATCAAAATGCTGGGTTTGTTTGTTTGTTTGTTTGTTTGTCTTTAAACACTTAATACTAATAAAGAGTCACTGTATGGTTTTACCCTCTTGATCAAGATGTTACTCCTTATGAGGACTTTTGGGGGCCCAGACATGGCTTTGTAATGGTTTTGATTGTACTTTTAAACTAGTTTTGTATTAATAGCTTTGTTTTAAGTTTATTTCTGAACTACCTTGGATCCCCCCCCTTTAAAGCAGAATGTAAGTTTTAAATAAAAAATAATGACTATCCGAAAAGACACTTGCTATACTGTTATCCACTATCCTATATTTTTATTTTCTTCTTTTCTTTACATATGATACTTTGTCTTTCTTCAATCTCATTTTAATGAGATCAAGCAGCTACTGAGAAAAGAAATTTTGTTCTGAAGAGTCTGATACTTAAGGTAAATGTTAATTGACATCACCAGGGGAAAATCCAAGTCAGACAATTCATTACTGGAGGAAATCTTAAATTATAATGTGTGAACAGAGAAAAGCCTCATTGCAAAGGAATACAGTATGTGGCTTTGTGGTCTCTTTTGAGTTCTGTGAATCCATATTTAAACCTTAGAGATACATGAACCGCTAAGCCAAACTGCCACCCTTTGAGAGTCAATACATGTGTATGTGTCATTTATTCATAAATCTCTTGATTATTCCACACTTGATGGCTCACAGCCAGAGCCCTTTTCAAATGTTTTATAGTGTGTTAAATGAAATTGAATCAGAGGGGCAACTCTGTGGTGAAGGTCCCCACCCCAAATCCGTGTGCATCCGGTGTAAGATCTGAACATATTCTCATCTGTACAGTTTCCTTGGGCATCTTAGTGTGGAAAGACAGGGTGTACACTAACTTTGTTGTTGTTGTTGTTGTTGTTGTTGTTGTTGTTGTTAAAAACTGCAAATGCAAAGACCTCTCACTGTGTGTTCAACAAGGCTGCTTTTCCAGGGTTCCCAACCATGCAGAGAGAGTTCTCTGAGCACAACATTATATAATCAGGATCATTTTTAGACATTACAAATATTGTGATGATACACATCCCACCATGTGCATTAATTACACGTGAAAAGGGCTCAAATATCTGAATAGACTTTACTGAAAAGCATGAATAAGAATAATTAACTAAAATGATGCTTGTGCTGTTTTTAAATCAGCCCCTGAGTGATGTGGAATATTGTTTTGAAGGTATTTTTTAAAAGGACAGTTATTTGAGCTTGGGAACTTTGATGGAGATTTGTCAGCAGAATATAGGTGACGGTGCTTGGGATATAATGCATGGTGAGAACTTTGTCAGTTACATACTTTATGCGCTTACAAGGACCTCTGTTCTTGTTGTTTGTACTGCTAAGGTTGTACAGCAAAGTTGTGTCCACATAGGGTGTCTGAGTTTTGTGAGTTTTTGATGATTAGTTTGTGTTTGTGTGACATATCAATGGGTTTATTAATAGGTGATGTCTGTATCACTAGATTCACTTTAAAGCAAAAACTAGCCTAACACACAGCCACTATGCCATCCAAAATCCTTGGGATGTGAGCTATTAAAATCCACTGCAGGAACCATGCAGCCGAGCCCTTCCTCTTGAATTCCTGGTAGCAACAGGCTCTGTATGCTGGAAAGAGTTAAGCAGGAGTCTGTTGATATTTTAGAGCTGCTCCGAACCCCTGCAGTCAGAGGGAGGGAAGCTCTTGATTGGCCAAGTTCCTGTTGGTAGTAATAGCGGATCAGATATCAAACTTCTGTCTTTCCTAAAGACCCTTTAGGGATAGTCTGCTCCCCGCTAGACTATGACATCAGTCAGGACACCCGGTGATGTTGCTGATAGTAAACTCTGAGAAAGGAGGGGAGGGTGGGATAGAAAGGAGGGGTCTGCTAGCTAAAAGTTAATTAGCCCAACACAGTGCAAGGGCATACAGTAGGCTTTCGCGGAGGGTCAGTGCTGGATGGGACCAAACCTTTCCTGAGTTACACTTCTGCTGCTTTCTGCAATCACCTAGACTCCAAGGGAGGGCTAGATGAATTGTGATTCATTGGTCGTGATCAGCTTCTCTTCTTGGAGCCAGTTAATGGTTTGAGCGTTGAGGGGCTTTCTGGCACTGGGAATTATCACAAGGCATCACCATGACACTTCTGGGGTCTGAGCATTCTATGCTGATTCGGAGCAAATTCAGATCAGGTAGGGCTAACTCGGCAAGAATTTCTCCTAAAACTTTTCTCTACTACAAGCCTCAGCTGGAGGCTGTTTCTTATTAAGCAGCATGCAAGTAAAATAACCAGGGAGTCGTAAAGCTGTCATGGGCTCGCTCTCACAGAGGCAACTCTGCAAATGAAGAAATGCGTTTTCCTTTCTGTCTGCTCCCTCTCTTTCTGTTCTTTCCCTACTTACAATTTATGTCTGTGGTGTAGCTTACTAAAAAACAAACAAACCCAAACGCTCTACAGTTCTGAGTTCTCCACATATTTGAATGAGAACTGGACCAAATATCCATAAGGGCTGTTATGACAAGCAGTAGATCTCCTCCCATCCATACAAGTCAGATGCTGTCCTGTATATCCTAGCTTGATGCTTTACTCCAGCATCCAGGCAGGCAGCCTTAGGGTTCTGTGACTAATTGGACAAACATGAATTTGCAGAAAGGCATCGATTTTTTTTTTAGAAGTACAAAAAACAAATGGAACATGCAAAGTATTTAAAATGACATCACCAGAGAAATATAGCTAGAGCCAAACGACTGATTGCCATTTTCTAAAGCTTTGCAACAAAAAAACATGTACCAGATCTCCAGAGTGTGTTGAAGCCCCACTAGGGGCATCTTCTTTGAGGACATCCAACGTGAATAAAGGTGAGTAATAGTGAATAAAGGCAGGAGACAGTCACATAGAAATCAGTCCTATTGCAAGCTTAGGGTCACAGCAACTTTAGATAAATTCAGCATTGTATAGTGTGTGTTCTTGTGTGCATGCTTGTGTTTATACGTTATTCTTATTGGGTTTGGCTATACCAATTATTATTTTAAATAGCACTCTTTTCTTGTCATCCGAGTTGTTGCTGCGTGCATCCAGTGAATGTACTGCATAATCACGTTCTCCTGTATGTTTCACCCATTCCAGAATGTCACCCACTCAGCTTGGGGAAGGGTGGCGGTTTTTGATCTCTAGTACACCAGAGATAACGAGAAGATCAGAAACTTATCGTACTGTTGCTAATCCACTAGGGTTTTATGAAGACGTTTGAGGCAGCTGGGTGGTCATTTGCAGTGTTTGCTTAGAAAATATAAAATTGGCAGCTAGTTGAAAACTCCAGAGTTGTATGTACAAATGAAGAGACTCTGGCTGGCTGGGGTTCTACACAGTTTGGGTCCAGTACTTTGCTGTGGTTTCTCTATCACTGTAATCACATTTCATGAGAATAAGTCATTCCTCAGAATCCATTGGTGTATTATGGTAATGGTACAGTGCCATTCACTGGAAAGAAGAGGGCTTGCTCTCTAACCCAGTAATCCCAAAGCAATACTGCCACCTTCCTGAAGCGAGGAGGACACAAGGGGGATGGTTCTCCAGGCCATTGCATTCTTTTACAGTGAGCCAGTATTGTTTTTAAGACTCATTTCGGTGTTATTTTTAAAGACGGGGTGTTGGGGGTTGAGAGATTACAGAGTTGATGGTAGGATCGCATATTTTTCAAATGATTCTAGGCTAAAAGTAAACTTTATGACTCTTTTAGTCCCATAAATTTTGTTTCTTTTAGAGTTTCTAACAGAGTCGCTTTGTAGGGGCACTCTTCCAATCTCTTTCCCACATTTTAATTACCACCTCTTTGTCTTGGGGTGAAGAAATACAGGGTGCTGTTGTGACTGTTACCCATCTTATTTTGGTGCTACTTTTATGAAAAAACGTTTTCTTGTAAGTAGAAACCTGTCCACATTGATCCTTACAGTTAGCATTTTAGAATATTAGTATAGCACTAAAAATGAGGCCACAGCAGCAGCAGGAAACGGTTAGAATCCCAAGGATATTCCCATAGACTCCCAAGCTACAGGGCAGATGTGTTTGAGGGTCACTTGCATATTGAGTGCGATAAACTGAAAAGTGTTAATTTAAATAAAGGGTTTAAACATAAGAGCATCTTTGCTCTGGTGTCTCTTGCATGATACACATGGTGATCAAACACTAACCTTGATGTTTAAAGAGGATAGACCTTAGCTGCAGCATGGAAATAGAGCACAGGTCCTTCATGTCGATTTGTACTTCATCCCAAATTTTCCAAAATGGAATTGTAGCACTACATAAGCAGAATGCTTGATGCGTATAGTACTTTGTATAACAAATATAGTCAGTATATGAATTTCTTACCATTGTGTTTGATGGGGATTACTCCCCAAAAAGTGTACATAAGAGAGCAGCCTTTGTTTGAGGTACAGGTGGGAAGCTGTCGCTAGCGTTAACCATTGTAGGTGACAAAAATTATGGTTTCTGTATGTACAGTTACCGTACATAAAATGTATGATACAGTATCATAGACTTACTATCATGGACTATTTCTACTGCCAATATAAATGATACATAAACGTCCTACATGAGAATATCGGCAATTAATGTATACAGACTGAAATAAGCCATTAGCCGTGGTTCTTTCATCAGTTCAGGCGTGTACATTGCAATCCTACCTCCGGTGACCTATTTAGAGCACGTACTGAGGACCTCCTTTGAATTATAGTTTGGAGACCAGCGAATATTACCATGATCTTCATCCAAGGATGTAACCATTTTCTTGTAAGCTTTGGTAACCTTTCAGCTCAAACTACTGTATTGCGCTATGTAGGCGTCTGCCTTAAGACTTCTGTTGCTTTAAAATGTAGCAGCTCACCTAGTCTGGGGCTGATCACAGAGCTGCCATGCCACTAATTCTAGGTGAGCTCTGCATGTTACCTACATGTTTCCTGGCCAAATTCAAAGTGTTGATTGTGACATTTAGAAACCTACACGGTCCTGGCATTTTAAAGGGAATGTTTCCCCCCATATTTACCTGTTCCTGGAATTAGGCTAAAGTGGAAAAATGCTGCTTCAGTTGCCACCATCTTCTGGGGTAAGGTTGTCCCCTACCAAGCATAAGGCTTTATCTAGCCTCGTTCACACATCACAGTGAGCCGAACTATAGCTTACTAGGATCACACAAACACATAGGCACTTGTAAAGGAGCTCACTTGCACTTTTCTCCTCACCAATATTTTTTTTTTTTTACTCCCATAACACACTGAAATAAGCCACGGTTTGGCTTAGCATGTAACCTGATTTCGGGCCCTTGGTTACGCTCTTTCCTTGCTAACCAGATGTTGCAGCCAAGGTTTGCTCTTGTGCTTTCAAAATGATGCCTGTATAGTTTTAATGAATGTTGCAAGCTGTTTTGCATGCCTATGACTGAAAAAGTGTGTTGTTCTAACAGCAAGTAAATAAAACAAAGTATAAGGTAAAGGTAAAGGGACCCCTGACCATTAGGTCCAGTCGTGGCCAACTCGGGGGTTGCGGCGCTCATCTCGCTTTTTGGCCAAGGGAGCCGGCATACAGCTTCTGGGTCATGTGGCCAGCACGACTAAGCCACTTCTGGCGAACCAGAGCAGCGCACGGAAACGCCATTTACCTTCCCGCCAGAGCGGTACCTATTTATCTACTTGCACTTTGACGTGCTTTCGAACTGCTAGGTTGGCAGGAGCAGGGACCGAACAACGGGAGCTCACCCCGTTGCGGGGATTCAAACCGCTGACCTTCTGATCAGCAAGCCCAAGGCTCTGTGGTTTAACCCACAGCGCCATAGTTTTTCATATAATCACAGGTTGCATACATACCATACATTTAAAGCACCTCCACTCCCCAAAAAAATAGAATCCTGGGAACTGTTGTTTACGCCTAACAGAAATTCCCAGCACTCTTAACTATAGTTACCTTTGGGAGGAAATGTGCTTTACAGAGTTGGAAGGGTTCTCAAAGGTAAACTAGTCCAACTCTATTACTAATCATTCCCACTAGATGGTCATCCAGCCTGCTCTTTTGCATAGCGTTCTGCCAAAGGGGGGGGGGGGGAGATAAGACTTGTTTACATTGTAAACTTGCGCCTTCAAGTGAAACTTATGGTAAAACAAGCCACTGCTCTGAGTGGAGTATAAATCTAATATGTCAAAAATCTTCAGCGATGTTGCAGGCATGTTCTCCCCTCCCACTTCCTTCTGAGTTAAGAGACTAGGATTTGTGTGTATGTTTATTTTGTCTATTTTACCAAAGATAAATACACAAACCTGAGGTCATCCTGACAAATTCCACAGAAACAATGATTCTTTTTGCCTGCCTTCCAAATATCAATGGAATTGCCTTAAATCAAATAGGACAAAGCACGAGGAGTTGGCCTAAGAATTCTCTTGCTAAGTGTTTAACTCTTCCCAGGAAACACTATCCATGGCATTGTGTCTCCAAAAAATACAAATCCATATGTTATTGGAGTGCTGTAAATGGAAGTCATTAAACTCCTTTAGAGGTCATCTCTCACTTGCTTGGCCATCAGTGAGGGGACAGGTTGGGTAAGTTGCCACAGTCTGATTGGCTGCATAAGGAAATGTCACTTCCCAGGCCCACTGCCTCAGCCTTACTGGGTAAGTTCAGAGATGGGGCTCCAGAGTCTAGCATAAAATAGCTGGAGAATCTTAAAAGTTCTACTGAAAAATGATTGTTTGTTGGAAGTGATACTTGATGGTTTGTAGATAACAGAGATCTCTGACTTCCAGTGGAGCCATAATGGGAAAAGTGGGTGAGTTGGGCCACTGGTATATCAATAACTTAGTGTTGATGGCTCAAGAGCATCAAGATAGTGAAATGTTGAAATGAAATGAGTCTGGGTGTTACTGGTGTCTTATGCTATGAATCCCATTTTGCACAATGCAGACTAGGAGTCCAGGGCTGGCTGAGAGTGTTTTGTGCCCTAGAACTTGTAATTGCAAAAGATACGAGGTGCAATTTGTTTTCGTATGGAAAGCTCAAAGCAGCACAAGAGTCCATATTTACTGCTTCTGCCTGGTTTGAGTGACCCTTAAATTGCAAAATCCCAGGTGTCTACCTGTATGATAGAGTTGCTCTCCCATGCTCATCTTCAAGTGCAACAGATGTGTAAATTATTAAAAAATACCGGTACATCTGTACTCCATCTCCTTTAGCCTGAGTATCTATGAGGCAGTGGGGAGAGACGTAAGAACTGGAGGTGCTGATTTCATAGTCTAGCAATTCAGATTTGGGTTAAATGTTAGAGCAAGTGTCTTCTTAAACGCCTAGGGTTAATGTAGAGTTTTTGTTTTAAAATTACGAACCTGGTAGGGGATCTTTTAGCAATAAGACATTGTAGTTGGAGTAAAGATCCCTCTAATGTTACAGAGAGGAATAATCAATTAAATACAGTATTTGAAGGTTAGAGACATCTGATGAAAAGAATGAGCAACATGTGAAGTTAAGAGTAAATGCTGTTCTTTCAATTATCACTTTTGGGGTTCTAAAAATCAGAGTTGGTGGTTTTATTTTACACTCTGAATTTCAATAATTATATTTTTTTTACTGGAATTCTTACTGTAGATTCCCCCCACCCCCAATACATTCTGCCCACTCCTCAAAGTACATTGAGGTCCTCAAGGTAGGCTAAGACTTGTCTGATTTTCTTTTTTATCCCCACTTATCTTGTCCATGATTATGTCAGGGTTGTTTCAGATGCTCAAGGAGAAAGACAACCGATTTATAAGGTGCGGAGGGTATTGTAGATAATGTAGAAAAGTAGCAGCCATCCCTACATTGCCAAAACTGTAATCTAAGAGGAGGTGCAGCTATTTTTTGGTGGTGGTGAGATGTTGCATACATTACAGGGAGGAATGAAATACACATACTGTAAAGAAGGCAACTGGAATACTGTTCAGGATTTACATACAGATTCTTAAAGATTTCTATTGCTCACCCCACAAGAACACACTTACCTCCACCTTCTGACCAATTAAGAAATACCGTATTTTTCGCTCTATAAGACGCACCAGACCATAAGACGCAACTAGTTTTTGGAGGAGGAGAACAAGAAAAAAAATATTCTGAATCTCAGAAGCCAGAACAGCAAGAGGGATCGCTGCGCAGCGAAAGCAGCAATCCCTCTTGCTGTTCTGGCTTCTGGGATAGCTGCGCAGCCTGCATTCGCTCCATAAGACGCACACACATTTCCCCTTACTTTTTAGGAGGGAAAAAGTGAGTCTTATAGAGCAAAAAATACGGTAACCTCTTGAAGTATTGATAATTCATTCTCTCTTTCAACTCCTGATCTAATAATAGAAGAATACATAATTTTGAGTGAACGGACAAGGTGAAATTTTTTTGGCCTGTTTGTTTTGTGTACCTCTGGAGCTTATATCAAAGAATTATTGGTCTGCAAGGCGGTAGATGATTTTCAAACCCAGCCTCTTGCCTCAAAGCAGAAACCTTCATGCCTCAAATATATACATTACTGTAATGGCTATTAGAGATCCTGGGTTTGTTCATATTAGATTAACAATATACACAAGCATCTTATCTAGGTTCATCCTTAATTATGAGGTGGAGTGTCCAAATTAGTCACACTTCTGTGACCTAGGAGCACCACAAGATCTCTGAGGGATGAAATTAACTGAGCAAAAAGAGTTAATTTGTGCCTTGTTAGCGAACTCCAAATAGCTGTGGATTAAATGTCAGCTGGGCTTGACCAACTGTACGGCAGCTTTGTTGCTTAGGAGCAAACTTCAAATGTGAGTGACCCATACATTTTACTCCCTACCCAAACACACTGGCAAGTTGCCTTAGCCAACAGATCTGTGGGGTCAGGCTAACTTCTATGAAGAGATTATGAGTTGATAGCTTAGTGATGCCAGTGTAGCCTGTATTTTTTTCATACTAGAAGCAATGAAACAATGATTGCATGTCCTGCCTACTATTTCTGTAACAGCCAGTTTATGTTTGTGAAATAAGCACAGGCCTTGTTTTAAAAACCCATCAGGAAAAAGAAGCCAGATCTATAAAGTATTTTCCAGTGGGCATCTTCACAACATGTCCATTCAGTAGTAATTGCCAGTGGGTCATTTGTGGATATAAACAAGGATTCCATCTTATTGCTGAAGTGTTATCCACAGTAAGTTTCTACGAAACATCCCTATATGCACTTTATTTAAAAAACAATCAATCGTCTATCATATCGTTGCACTTACCTCTTTACCAAATACATACAATATGGAAAAGGCTTTATTCTGGACCTGTGCTTAAATGTTTTTGGTGTTAATTTTCATTGTATCGAAGTACTTGCTAGTTGTGTTACTAGTTCTGTTGGCTGATAGCACACCTGCTAGTTGAGAGCAGATGAAAGAAATCAGTTCAATGTCTTCCAGTGATTGCTATTTATCCCTATTTGTCCATTCTTCTTCAGTTGGGTAACTTCTGTATCTTTTTATTGTGGGCCACATTCCTTCAGGAACATTTTCCAAGGGTCTGCATACCAGCAGTGGGTGGGGCTGGAGTCAGCACTGGGCAGGGTCAGAGCCAAAAATCGATCCCCCTTTCTCTCTTTTTGCCACCCCACTTTCTCTCTTGGTTTTTCCTCTTTTTGTGACTTTTGCTGTTCTTTAGAACACAAACACTGCAAGCAAAATCCCAATCATGAAATTAGGCATTAAATATCAGCTTTATTTTAAAAAAATAAAATCAGTAGTACCTGTAGGGTTGCCATATTTTGAAGAACAAAAAAAAGGACACATTTGCAGATTTCTACTTTTAACTATGGATCGCTAGGACGACTCTACCCATGAAAAAGAAGGTGTGTCCTGGAAAAAAGGACATATGGCAACCCTAACATTGGAGCAACTCATTCGTAAAAAGAAATGCTTTACAACAGGGGCCAGCAAACTTTTTTGTCCCTCAGACCTTGTGGAGGGTCAGACTATATTTTTGGGGGGCAGGAATGAATGAATTCCTGTGCCCCACAAATAACCCAGAGATGCATTTTAGATAAAAGCACACATTCTGCTCATGTAAAAACACCAGGCAAGCCCCACAAACAATCCAGAGATGCATTTTAAATAAAAGGACACATTCTACTCATGTAAAAACACGCTGATTCCTGGACCGTCCACAGGCTGGATTTAGAAGGCGACTGGGCCGGATCCGGCCCCTGGGCCTTAGTTTGCCTACCCATGCTTTACAACTTTGCATTTCAGGCATTTTAAACACCTGGGATTCCAATACTCTGGTGTGTCTTCTTGGGAAACAAATTCCGTTGAAATTCCTGGGGCCTATTATTTCCAGGGAAATGTGTTTAAGGTGCAGATCTGACATTCTTAACCACTGAAATTAAAGGATGTAATTGGATTATGTGGTGGCAGCCATTCATCCAAGCCTGCCTTCCAGACTGTGGATACTGGGCTTTGCAGCGAACGGGGAGTATTTTGATGCATTGGCAGTTAAGTTTTAGTGGCGTCAAAGCTTTGCATCTGGTTCCTGAGACCACATGAAACAGGCCATGCTTTCCAAAAAGCCCAGACCTTTGGGAGCTGCCTCTCCCGCCTCTCTATCTCTTTCCTCCCATGTTCTCCTGCCGAAGTGACATCTCTTAAGTGTGCAAGTTCCTTGACTAGCCCTGATTAAAGCAGCACGCAAACAGATGCTTTAATCCCTCTATAGTGCTAAGTCTGTGCAAGCATAAACAAATCATGAGAGCTTTTCAAGAGGGTGCTGGTGCCCCAAGGAAGCCATTTGTCTCCAGTGCTCATTTCTTAGAGATTGTTTGTGGAAATTGGAGGGTTTCCCCACCCAGTTCCTCAGAGCTTGTTCTGATGAAAAAGACAAGCTTCGTGTTCTTCACAACCCAGTATTGCTGATTTAAAGGCTGAGACCCTCTAACATATCCAACAGGTTAAATCTTTGATCCATTAGCTAATTTGTTAAAGGGCTGAATGGTGTCTTTTAAATTATCTGATAAGTCACTGGTACAGGACCTAATTCCAGCAAAGATGAGGACATTGCCAACACGAATGAAGCATCAGATGCATTTGAATGGTTATGAAAATCTGACACTATTGTAGATTTCTTTTTAAATACATTTTACATAGAAGAGAAATGAAATACTCTCTCTCTTTCACTCACTCACTCACTCACACACACACACACACACACAAAATGTTTTGTATATCCTATTGAGATAATATGTATTTTTGTACATATGTGTGTGTGTGTGTGTGTGTGTGTGTGTGTGTGTATATAGCATTCCATTCTTTATATATATATTTCAATGGAAATTTAAAAGGGCAGATTTATATATTAAGTTAAGGGTTTGTTTATATATTAAGCTCACCATGTGGAGGCCAGTTTAATCACTCATTGTGGAAATTATGTGGTTAGCCATAATGTGCAGTAACTCTTTGCTTAAGTTGAGATGGGTTTTGGGTTTTTTGGGGGGGGGCGGGTTGTTGCTGATTAAAAGTTCAGTTTTATAGAGATGAAGGGCATTTCCAGATGGGATGTTAATATGCAGAAAAAACTGTTATTATTCCACACTTTCTAGTGCAATTATGCTGTTAGTTTTATAACCACTAAAAGTCTGATAAGGAGAAAGTGATAAGAAAAGTGGTGGGAAATTGCACTGGGAAGTGTTGCATAACAGTCACTGGGGGTATTGGGTTACCTGCACGTGAATGAATGCCAAGTAAGCAGGTGATGTCATATAACTGCCACATATGTTTTGTGCACACATATGCATGCTAAATAAACAACCACTCTGGAAGCTCCCGATCTAAAATTTGGTAACGACACGGTGAAAACCATCCTGTTGCCGTGCAATCCTATGCATGTTTACTCCAAGTTCCACCATAATGAATTATTCTCTAGGAATTATGACTAAGATTGCAGCTTTAGAATAGTAAGTCTACATGTACAATATGTGGAGCAATTTGGATTGGCCTCCTATAGTGACTTTGATGAATAAATTGACCCTCACCTGCTAAATGCCTCATATATCTACAAAGCAGACAAAAGTTTCTTTAGTTTCCGTCTTCCCTCATCACATTTTTTTTAATCAAATGTTCAGAATACTGTTAGGTTTGATTTGAAATTTGCAGACATTGGTTGTTGTTTTTATTTGCACCCCTGATAAATATGTCAGTTCTAGAGACACAAGGCAAGTGTTTGTTCTCCAGGGCAAGCTAATGATCTGCCAAACACAAGTGGCTCTCCATCGTGCAATGAGGTGCAAAGAAGGAAGGGCATTCACTGCCCCTACAGCTAGCCTAGCTCCTAGGAACTGAAGCAGTAACAGGGGGAGCAGGCTGGACTTCATATATGTCAGAGGTGTCAAGATTAAGTTGGATTATTTATAGCTGCAGGCAGACCTGTTATGTACATTAGGCCATAGTTTCCTAGACAGTTTTTCATTTTGAGCCACATCCACTCATCACTTTCATTAAAATGGGCCAAATCTCAAGAGGATCGATTTCATCCCTACACAAGATGGTGTGCTGGTTTGCTTTTCATTTCAAACTAAATTTTTAAGAATTTGTTTAAGCTAGAATTTCAGTCCAGTGGATCATCTCCTGGCTGCGCCTGGCAGAGCAAGCATATCTATTGCATATAAAACAAATCCTGTCTACCTTTTCATGTAAATGTGATCATAGATAATTCATTTTCTTTAACTCCCTTTCCTTCTTTAAGCTAATGGAGCAGCACATATCCGTGTGGACCATGTTTTCCAGATCTGCAGCAATTTTTTTTGCAACTTTTTTTGAGTTGTTTCCTGTGAACTCTAGAATGGAAACTATTGCAAAAGGCTCCTCTTCTTTCAACCCTAAATAACATATGTAGCAGAGAAGCATTTACTCGAAAATCTTAATAAGCAGCACAGTTAGAATAGCTTGATAAATTTTCATCTTTTTGGTAATGTAGTAACATTAGCAACTGTGTCTGCTGCGTTATGAAGTTGTTAACGTGTGTGTGTGTGTGTGTGTGTGTGTGGAGAGAGGATGGAGAAAGGGAAATGGTCATTTGACCAAACTCCAGGTTAATTGGCTTAGTTTTAGTAAGATAATAAGAAAGCCTGCATTCCAGTAATAGGTCAGATCTACACTGCTGTTGTAACAAGGATGACTCCTTTTTTTGGCATGTGATAGAGATCTGAACCTTCCCTCTTTAGCAGCAGAGCGGAAGGTATCTTAGCAAATGAAAAGTTTGGAGTTATTTGTGGCAGAAGTTCGAGGTCCCTTTCTGAAAGATGCACTCTCTCCCAGTTTTACAGTTGCGGCTGCAGCAGCGAAGAAGCCGAGAGCAGCTCGCCAGCCAGGGAATCATGCCACGTGAGTACTTTGCTTTCTCACTTTTATCTTTTATGCACTAGCAGGCCCATGCAGCCTCAGCTGAGGGTCACACTATCCACCACCAAATAAATATAATACAACTTTGCATCATTAGGGACTGTTTCTGATTCTAAGAAGTGCAAAGCAGGCTTGTACACGTGCACCACTTTAGCACACACAGATCTGGTGCTATGTACCTCTGCAAGAATCAACTCTTATGCAGGAAGGAAATATTTGTGGCAGAGAGTTACCTTCTTACATAGTGCCCACCCTGAGAAGTCTGTACTGCTGCAAAAATTATTTATTTCTGGTACAATCATAAGCAGGAGATTGAGTTGAGCAACTGGTCCGGCACTACAGATTGCATGGAATTTTTGCCATCACATACTCAGCTTGTTACTGCAATTACTGTTAAACTCGGATCTAGAAGATTACTTACACATGCATCCCAAAATCTAGGATTCTAATGAGCCTCACAGGAAAGGGAGTTTGGGCTTGATTATTCCTGAAGTAGACTATACTGTATCATTTTCATAACTCATTTAGGATGTAGGGCACCTTGCAAAACCCTATGAGGCAGGTCATTGTTATTCCAATTTTTTGCAGATGGGGAAACTGAGACTGAGAGAGATAACACCTTGCCCAAGGCCACCCAGTGAGTCCATGGTCAAACTAGGATCTGAATCCAGGTCTCCCACCCCAAGCACCCACCCTCTCTCTCTCTCTCTCTGCTGGATCACACTGATTCTGAGCCACACACAGTGACTGCCTAAGCCTTTGGGTGCCGCATGTTGTAGTTGGCCTCTGCTATTGCTTTCCTCTTAAGCCACCTCCTGAAAAACATTCTACATTGTTGGCATGGAATGTCTGTCGCTTCCATACGAATGGTGCATGCAGCAGTTTGGCATTTTCATGAGGCATTTCAGTGTATGTAGTGCAGGTACAGCATGTTATGTGTGACAGAGTGGATCCACATAGACTTGTTTATTTAATACGTTGCCCAAAGTTCTTGGCAGGTTTAATCCTATCCCACTATCAGAATTAACTGTCATGTTCTGCAAAAATGAGGTGTCATTGGTGTTTGCCAACTGTCAGGGGATGTTCTGACACCCCATAAAGGCTGCTAGTTTACCCCCTAAAAGGCATTTTACTCCTCAAAGAGAGGGAGAAAGAAAGTGGCAAGGGGTATGGAGGCAAGAATAGCAGCATTTGTTTAGGCGTCCAAGGCAAATGGGTTACCACCATGACTCTAGACTTTTCACCTTATTTCATCTCCCCCTCTTCCACAGTCCCAAACATCTTTCTTTCTAGGACACAGTGCTTGACCATGGGCTTCAACTAGTATGTGCTTAGGGCTATTTCAGATATGACATTTCCCTAGATGCATTTTGAAGGATATAAAAAACGCCCAAGGACCCATGATAAATACATGCATCTCATACCTGTCTGGTGAGTTTGACAAAAAGCGCACATCTTTGCCCATTTCTCGACTGCCTTCCTAATCGGTTTATGCAAAACTTAGAAAGGGCAAGGTAATTGCCCTTAATATAATCATGCTTCCTATGTTGTAGGAAGAGATCCCATTGATTACTTTTGTTTCTGGGCATTCACATATTCATCAGTGGTAGGTAGTTAGAGAATTACACCCAACTACATCCCGTTTGCAGTCACTGCCTAGCAAATCCCTTGGGAATACATGATGTAACTTGATTGATACTAAGTGAGTGTGGACTTGGATAGGAGACCACTGAGAACCTCACAAAAAATGAGGAGCAGCATATATAAATATAGCAAATAAATCACATGTTTTCTGCACATGTCCATAGTATTAGGTCTTCCAGCCCTCCTAATTTAAGGGTGGGTTTTTGTTTTGCCTTCTCCTTTGATGCCTTTTCTCACATTGACAAGGCTCATAAGCCTATATAGAAGCCTCATTGCCCAGTTCACAATTAATATAAACCACAGTTAATGGTTTGTTGTGAATGTGGAGATCACACCTGCTTTGCTTCTCCCCTATTACAAGCATGAGCACAATCTCTGGCTTAACATTACATCTGGGGATGCTGCGGAATTCCAAGAAGAATGGAAACAGGAGTGGAAATTGCCAATGTTCACTTATTCATCCCATGTCCAAAATGGAAATCCACCTGTTGTTGTTGCTGCTTTCAGTCCACAGATGATACATAAATTATTACTTTTCCCCACCCCTACTTGCATTGTGTTTCCTTTGCGTTGAAATGAATAGGGGGGAATAACATTACGGCAACATAATTTGCATGTAAATTACATAAGGTACATAATTTGACACAGTGGATGGAAATACAGATAAAGTGGTTTTTTGTGGAAGACAAAGCGCAGTGGAAGTGCTGCATGCAACAAATAGAGGTCAGAACAGAAAATGATGTTTTCTTACATCCCTAATAATATCTGAGCCAAGGATTGTGATTTGTTTCACTCAAACTAAGTTTGATTGGTAAGTCAAGAACAAACTTTGTTTGGAGTGAAACAAACTGCTATCTCCAATTCAGATGTAACACTAGGGATTATGTTTTGTTCTTCCTGCTAGGGAATGATCAAAACAGGAAGCCCCTGTGTGTTTATGTTTAAACCATTACCTGTGTTTATGGCAAAAGCATTTACTGTGGTGTGTAAATGCAGTCAGTTAGTTAGTGGTGTTAGTAGGGGTTCAGGATTTAGTCAGTTAATTGGTTAGGTTAATAGGTTTAATTTGATCAGCTGACAAGCTGCCCCCAAATTGGTATATCTACATTATCAGTTTTTAACATAAGTACTTAAAGAAGTTTCAGATGTCAAGCAGTGTCATGTCCTTCTGTGTGTGATAGAACAGGGGACAGCTCTTCAAAGATGAGGCCTACTGTGCCACTTGTGGGCATAATTTTAAAACAAAGTACGTTTTTCTTTAGAACCGTTTTTATCTCATATGCAAATGTATGCAAGTTTAATCAATAAATTAATCAACGTACCCAAACTCATATGAACAAAGATTCATATGATTGGGTGATAGACACAGGTTTTAGTCATTATTGATTTGTCACTATTTATCATTGGCAAGCAAGTCACACAGCTGACAAGCCTCTCTTAACACCATGGTGGCACTCTCACTGGGACCCTTCCTCTCAAACCAGAGCATTCAAACTTCCTGTCACTCTTTTAAAATCAAAATGGCTATAAACTATAAGATTTCAAATCTATTATTTGTCTTTTAAAATTATAGCAATTTCCTGATTTATTTTCTCTGTGAAAACAAAACACTTCCCACCCCTATGGCCAAAAGCAGTAGCCTTTCCTGGCAGGCACAACGAGAAAGTTAATTATGTTTAATTGCAATACTCATTATTCAATGCACATGCTCTTAAAAATTGTGATAACTGAAGACTCAGGACAGGTCTGTGTTGTGGGGCAGTATCCAACTAACGTGGTCCATCAGCACAAGGATTTCCGCTTGCACATTGGGACTTTTTCCTCCTTTGTGTCCAACTCACTCCCCAAATCTACTCTGCTGGAGAGTTTGGAGAGCCCCTAAAACAGATTTAGGAAGCACACAAGAGGGGAGAGGAGGTAAGTCCAGCTGTGCAAGTGGAAATCCTTGTTCTGTCAGAAAATATTACTCAATGCTACTTTGGATACAATCCTATGTGTGTAATTCTCCTTTCATCATTGTACTCTCACTCCAGACTTTAACTTCTAAACTTCCACTACTGCCACGACTTCCCTCATAGAAGAACCAACACATTCAACCCCATATTGACATAGATTTTTTCTCAGACAACCATATGCTGTTGGTTTGTCTGCAGAATTCACATCAATCCTCTTGGCAAAGGTCCCTTTGTTTTGCGTCCATCCTTTGTCATGGATCCTACATAACTTTAGCGTTCTGTAATGTGCATTAATTGAGCTGTGCAGAAGAACAACACTGGTTTTCTGCCTTGCAGATTACTTTTATCGGATGCTCTCTCAAAGCTTTTCCCACCATCCCATTAGCTGTGAACCAGGCCTCTGCACTGGTGCACCAGCTTCTCAGATTGCTCTTGCAATATCTGAAAGTAGGATGGTTTTCACCCTATGAAGTTTACCAGAATCTGTTTTACAACCGTCTTTTACCACTGAGGTGTCTCCTCTAACTTTGCCTTTGGTGCTCTGTGACACTTTTTTATTTACTCACTCACTTTAAGATCTTCTTCTTCTTTTTGTTTGGCCTTTTAGTTGCGCAGGGTTTGAGTCTTCAATAAAACAAAATATCTATCGTGCTTTAGGATCTAGTTAACTACAGGAGGCAAATAATAAATTAGCTCATCCAATTGCGTCAATGCAAAATGACTCATAACTCTGACAATAAATCCATTTGGTGACGGGAGGTAACAACTGGCATGTGGGGACTAGAGAAGCCATTTGTTAAAAGCAGTTTGGGTTGTTTTGTTTATTTTATTTTATTGAAAAAAAGAGGGTTTTTAAATAAATAAAAATCACACAATATATAATTCTCTTGGCCTTTGATTTTCCTATCCCACAGTTTGACTGTGCTCCCAGTCACATTTTGTGCAAAGAAAACAAACAAACAATAATTTGACACTTATTAAAATGGAGATGAGAATTGTGTCCGCAATCTTTATTTTTGGATTCTGGACAACTTTCACTGTATAAATAACTAGGCTACAATTCAGCCATGAGATAAAGAGCTTTTGCGCAGCTTTGGGAAGAGCGATGCTTTCCTCTCATGCCCTTAACCCATGACACAGAAGAAATAGCAAGACCCAGAAATGGTTCAGAGAGTGAGACCCAAATGAGCTGGGAACTGTGTGCCAAGTCATCTTCACAAAGCCTGTGAACACACTGAGACAGCCTCCCCCTTGGTGATAGAGTACAACGAAGTACAAATTTCCTAGTCAGTGAGAACTAGCCAACATTGATGGTAGGGAGAGGGAAAAAAGGCTCCATGATGAGACTATGCAGATAGGAAAAGGCTGGACTGCCAGTTGGGGAGTGGAGTTCAAGGAGCAGGTTTTGCCCCTACCTTTTCGTTGCTGCCATTTATTCCTGTAGGACAAATACAGAGTTGTGATTCAATCCTAACAGCATGTTCATCACTGGAGGGCGTTAAGATATGGTGGTGGAGGAGGCGACCCTCTATTTTTATCTCGATGGAACTGCAATCTGAAGAAACAAATATGTCCTCCAAACAAATATCCGGAATGTGGTTCAGAACACAGAGCAGGCACTGGTGGAGAGTATCAGAATTTACTGGAGCATTCTGCTCACTCTCTTATATCAAGAAGGAGATTTTGCCAATGGATGAAGGAAGGAGAGCTCATTGTTGAAAAGAATGTGTGACAGAATGGAGCAATTTATCCTTCTTGCTGATTTTGTATGTGCTGCTGACACCCATGTGATACAATGAGACTCAGACTCTCAATTTTATTAGCGGGTCTCCTCTGGACATTAATCTCACTGCTGGTCCTCTCCATAACTAGATCCTTCCTCCCCGACTGATCACTTTAGCTGGAAGTCAACCCCACTGAAACCAAGCTCCCCAAATGCGTCTAGGATTAACGTGCAAGGCTCTGTCTCTTGAGCTTCTCACCCAATGTGTTTGGATACTGGACAGGCTGCACTTTACCGCCAGGCCACTCACCTCCCTCTAAGATGCCTTTAAAAAGATGGCTGTCTCCAAACAACTCTCAGCTCTCCCCCTGCTTTAGTTACCATCTGTGTCTTTGCTCCTCTCTGCCTCGTTTCCACTGCCACAGCCTGGCCTGGTTATTTCTCATCCATTTTCATTTGATGCAATAAAGGGGCTGGCTGATTTGTGTGGCTAATTTTGTTGAACTTTGTTACAATGGCACAATGCTGAAAATGTACTTGTTGCTCGCTGTGCTTATTGTGCTTTTGTCTGTTTCTGATTGCAGCGCTGAAAAACCCCTCTCCCTTCCATGAGCAAAAGAAGAGCTTGGAGAGAGCCAAGGTAACCCTGGGTAGGCATCAGAGGGGGTGGCTGGAGATGGCATCATGCAGGTTAACTAGCTGCTGAGAAGGTTGTGGCCACGTGCAGGAATGTGAATGGAATGTTGGAAAATCACTGGATTCCTTTCTGCAGATACTACTATACCTTTAGCACACCTTTACAGGGCTCTAAACTTAATTGGCACATGTCCCATGAGAAAGTGGCTTTGTGGTGTGTGTGTGTGTGTGTGTGTGTGTATATATATATATATATATATATATATATATATATATATATCTATCTCCCCAGTAGGAAACCTTGTGCCTGATGTCTGCAGTACACCATATTGCCCTTCTCTTCTTGTGACACTGCAGAGTGCTTTTGGGCTGTTCTTAACCTGTACTCTTGTCTCTTGCTGGCACCAGTTATCAAGGAGAGTTTAGGCGCTGTTAATTAAAGCTAATGAGAAAGATAAGATTAAGAGGCAGTTCCCTCCCCCACCTACTCCACTAGTGGAAGAGCTGGTGATCTGGTCTTATTTAGAGAAAGTGCAAGATATTCTCAAGCTTTCCCTGCTGCAAGTCTCCAGCCAAGGCTCTTACTAGAGGTGTAGCGGGGTGTGGGGGGTGTGGAGCAAAAATTTGATTCCGTTTACATTTAAAGCGAACCTACCTAATTTGCAATTTCAGAAATAATACGCAAACTTAAACAAGGCCATCCTTCAAAATTTGTGTTTCTCTGAATTTTGCAGTTTGGCAAAGGGGGAAATTGGGGAACTGTCTGCTTAGAGAAGCCTTTTCCAAGACTGATAGCAGTTCTCTTATATAAAGAATACAATCCATATATAGAGAGGCCTATAGCTCATTCATAAAGCTGGTATTTTGCACGGATGACGACCCGGGTCCAATGACACCAGCAGCAAGATTGGTAAAGAGATATGGAGATATGCTGCTAGTTACAATAGACAATGCTGGGCTAGATGGACAATAGTATATGGTAACTTTGTAATGTCCTAGAAACTATGACTTGATTTGCTCAGAATTTGTATTAGTAGTAGTAGTTGCCGTCTGTTAACTTGTCCCATTTAATGGGAACTTGTGGTGCACCTTATCCTTTATTTCCTCTGTTTATGGTATAGGAGTTAATATGTAGAGGAAATTTAGGTCAGGAAGCCAAACAAGTGAATCCTTTTATAGTCTCTACAATTCTGTGTACATATATATTAACTTACTTTCAAAACTCTTGATGAAATTTATGTATAGGCATTTATCAAAAACCTGCACACATGTAGAAGATGCCTATGTTACATTATTGTATATGAGTGTCCTGCAAAAATTCAAGACCAACGTCAGGAAGGATGTATAGCCCCCTGTGAAAAATAAATGTGCTTAGAACACTTCAAGAAGTCTGAAGTATCTTAGAAGTACCCTATATTTCAATGTTCAGGCATAGGTTAATATCTCACAGTCTCCCTTCAAAGGCTTCTACTGGCCGATTGCCTGGAAGAAAAAAGGATTATATGAGTCAAAAGCCCTAAACTACATTCGTTTAGGGAGAAGTAGAACCAAAAATATATTCTAAGCCTTTATTCAGCTGGGGAGGGGCCTGGGGGCTGGCAGGGGGAAGCAATATCAGAACACTTCACAGCTAGTTTGGTTGAGAGGGACTGATGGGAAGCCTACTTGAAAATCTTTGTTCACACATAACATGAAACTACACCAATTTAATTGCGGTGGATTTTAAATACCTATTAGCTAAAACACAACAAAGCTGCTGTTAGATGAGTTCTAGTGAAGTAAATAAATTTACTTTGATACAGCTGGGTACTTAGGGCTGAATTTTACACATGTTTAAGATCTGTGCCGTAAGCTAAACTGAAATTGTGCTGAATATAGTGCATATTAAAAGTTGGTGTAGTATTATGATTCCTTCGTGCCAATTATAAGTTACTTGCATTCTGGGAAACCTGCCAAAAGTTCGGGTTTGCACAAATGGAGCTCTTAAAAGATCCAAGTCCTAGCCTACAGACATTCAGTATCCAGACAAAAAGTTGTGGGATAATTATAGAATTGGAAGGGACTCTGAGGGTCATCTAGTCCAGGGGTCTGCAACCCACGGCTCCAGAGCCGCATGTGGCTCTTTTACACCTTTGCCGCGGCTCCGGGGCGGATACTAGCGAGGGGAGGAGGCACATTGTGCGCCCCGACACTCCCCACTGTGGCGGGCACTCTACTGGCTGTGACGTCGCATGGGGGCGGAGCGTGCGTTAGTCACGCACCGCCCCGACGTCACCTTCCCGCCCGCCTGCTACACTGTAAGGGGCATGTACGCTGGTCACTGCATTGAAAGGGGGCATGTACGCTGGTCACTGTTTTGAAGGGAAGTGAAGAACACACACACAAAAAAAGGTAACTTGTTAATTTAATGTTTATTTCTATGAGGAGGAGTAATTCTGAGGGGTCAAACAAAGAAATAATAAAAAGTGACAAAAAAGTTATTTTTATAATGACGAGTTTTGCGGCTCCCAGGTTTTTTTTCTTCAGAAACAGATCTAAGTGGCTCTTTTTGTCTTAAAGGTTGCAGACCCCTGATCTAGTCCAACCCCTGCAATCTCAACTAAAGCATGCAGATGGCTTCTGCTTAGTCGGTTCCACTGTCAAACAGCTCTTGCCATCAGAAAATTATTCCCGATGTTGAGCTGAAATCTCTTTTCCTGTAACTTGAATCTTTTGGTGTGGGTCCTACCAGAGAAGAACAAATGTTAACTAAAATGAACGTCAGTTAGACCAAGTCTGACTGAATCCTTTTAAAGAAGCATTGCCTAATGCACTTTAAATCAAGCTAGTGAGGTAATGATCTCTGTTCTTATGTTCTGTAGACTGAAGATTATTTAAAGCACAAGACCCGAAACAGACCTGAGCGCTCAGAACTGGTTGATATGCACATTTTACAGGGTAAGATTGAATGAATAAGTTTAAGATCTTGCTATTCGCATACAAAGTCCTTAATAACCAGATTATCTTTGGGACCACCTAATCTTGTATATCCCTACCCAGTCACTTCAATCCCTGGGGGAGACACTCTTAAAGGTGCTGCTTACTCCTGACGTTCATCTTATGTCTGCAAAAACCCAGGGCTTTCAGTATTACATCACATGCCCTTTGGAATGAGCTCCTGGTAAGGCAGGCACCTATAGTGTTGCTATTTCCGGTACCTACTTAAAACACATTTGTTTACTCAAGGGTGATCCAGTTTAGTAGTGTATATTTCTGATTTACTAATTTGTTGGTGTAATTTTGTTGTTAGCAGTGTATTTTATTGATGATTTTATGAGGATCACAACCTTGAGGTTTCTTTTTACATGTTTGGAAGTATAGAAATACACCACCGAATTGCAAATGAGCTGTTCTATGTTAATAGTCTAGACTTCCACAAGGGTTTTGGACAACTCCCATCATCCCTGACCATCGACGATGTGGTCTGGGGCTGATGGGAATTGTAGTCCAAATCCTCTAGAGGGCACCAGGTTGTGGGAGACTGCCTTAGATGTTTTGGACTTCTTGTAGTTGTGGCAAGCCAACAGCAGAAGACACTTCTGCCATGTCCTGAGTAAGCCTCAGTGTCTTTTGATCCCTCTTCAGGAAAGGTATAAAAGCACCTTTTATTGCCCTAATCTAGGCCTTCTTGGTAGCAATCTCCTGCTTATGGAATGCTTATGAATTATTTTAGGTTTTAAAACTTTTCTAAAATGTTTGTAATCTTTGTTAGTTTGCCACCTTGGGTTCCTTCAGGGTGGGGACAAGAATAAACATCGAACTGATTTATTATGATGTTTGCATGATGTTATTCTATAAACAAATCTGGGGTGGGTTTTATTTGAGCCTGGCTGGGGCAATTGCTGCTCCAGCATGTATGGCACACACTATACAACTGGGGGGAAATGCACATCTCATGAAGCAAGTTATTCCCTTTTAGATACTGCTTCTTGCAATTCTCATTTAGCTCTTGAAACCAAGTTTTTACTGGGCTTGCAGAAATGACTTTCCTGCATAGGATTCCATGCCCAGCATTGCATTTGAAGGATTGTTTGCTTGTGTGCTACCCACTCCCCAGCAAACTGTGGCTCAGCCATGCTGGTATGCAGACGCACATAAAGGGTGTGGTGCACTGGGTGAGAACATTGGAATTATTTTGTTTGGCTACAGGGAACTATGTACAGGTAATACTTTCTGTGTATCTTGAGCATTGTTAAAATTAACTGCATATCATATCAGCAGTGAGAAAAGCTTATCTACAAGCACACCTGTCATCATTGCACTCTGTGGCTAGTTGTGGTTAAAGGTAAAGGTAAAGGACCCCTGACAGTTAAGTCCAGTTGCAGGCAACTGTGGGGTTGCGGCGCTCATCTCGCTTTACAGGCCAAGGGAGCCGGCGTTCGTCTGCAGACAGTTTTTTCTGAGTCATGTGGCTAGCATGACTAAGCCGCTTCTGGCGCAACCAAACACCGAAACCAGAGCAGCGCACAGAAACGCTGTTGACCTTCCCACTGGAGCGGTACCTATTTATCTACTTGCACTGGCGTGCTTTCGAACTGCTAGGTTGGCAGGAGCTGGGACAGAGCAACAGGAGCTCGCCCCATTGCGGGGATTCAAACTGCCGACCTTCTGATTGGCAAGCCACAGTTGTTTTATGGTTCAAGAGAAATGCTTTGTGTTACAGCTACACTCAGGTTCTAATTACTGGGAAAGAACTGACATAGAATTTATCCTGTGTTTCTTAGAAGTGATAAAAGGAAAGGAGCTGTGGCACAGGCTGGTTATTTTGTGGAATAATTTATATTTTTACCATTTGGCTTTACAGATTCAGCCACAGAAGGGTCTGTCCAGGCTACTCAGATGAAACTGAAAAGAGCCCGTCTTGCAGACAATCTAAATGAGAAAATTGCTCTTAGGCCAGGTCCTCTGGAGCTGGTGGAGAAGAATATCATTCCTGTTGACTCAGCTGTGAAAGAAGCCATCAAAGGTAATATCAGGAAAGGCACCTCTGGTGCTATAGCAACATCCATGCACAGTAGGCTATACGAAAGACTCGCTGTGGAGAGGGTCCCTTGCAATGTGATGTAGGGTTCTTGATGTTTTCTCCATGGGAATGCCTTTGGAATAATTCCCATAAGAGAGTACAGATCCATGTTGAAGAGCTAGCAGGATTCTAGCACCCTAGAATGGTTCCTTCATTCCTGCCCTCTTCAAATCCCTCTTCACTAGCAGAGTAGGAAGAAACTTGATCAAAGCCAGACATGTCCCTGGAAAGATTACAGCGTGTAGCAGGAATCTTCCTTCCTTCCACTGCCTACTCTCTGTCTTCCAGCCTTGCAGGGGCTTTTGTGATAGAGCCTGTCTTTCCCAGCACTTTACTTATCAGCAAAAGCCAAGGGTCAAGCGCTTTTGCCTGCTAGTTTGCGGGATATTGCACAGGAACACTTTCCAGAACCCACTGAGTATGCTGAGTGGCAGACAAGCATCATCTGGCATAAGCCACATTGATGCGCGGAGAAGCAAAATGGGTCGCATCTTTGCAGCATTTCTCAAAGGAGGTTGTAGGATGAAAAAACCATGCAAGCTATTAATTTGGTGAATTGTTTGGGGGCACATTCTTGATGAGTTTCTTGGAGTATTCTCACCATGGTGCACAAGCAGCATTTGACCCCCCAATATTTTTTTTGTGGGCTTCCAAGACACACACACACACACACACACACACACACACACACACACACAATTGTCTTTTTAAAAAATTGATTGCTTCTATTTCCCCACTCCCACAAATTCCCAGCTGTGACTCCAGAATGTCAAAAGGGTTTTTTTGTAACCCCAACCTCCAAGACTCTTAAAATGTGCCCTATATTTTTTAAAAATAGAATGACCCTGTCCACTTTTACACTTTGGCCACATCCACTTTGAAATGTGCATTTAAAAACAAATTTGCATTTTTAAACGAATAATCTGAACTAATACAGAGACGATGCAATTTGAAATGGGATAACGATTGCATTCTGCAGAGTTGTGAAATTTTGGGATAAAAACAAGAGCCTTCTAATGATGCTATCCTTGAAGGTTCTGGATTTATTAAAGATCTGCTATCTTGCAGGGGGGAGGGTCTGAAGACTGATGGGTGCAAGCTGTGGCACATATAATATAGTGCCTCAAACAAAATCATGAACATCTTCAAAAACAGTTGAAAAGAAAGAAGATCCTCATTTTTTAAAAAACAAAACCCAGTAAAATAGTAACAATCCTGAAAATGTGTGTTCCACGGAGAATCAGAACCTCATGGGAAATCAGATAGTTTCAGTAACCAATGTTTGAGAATTATTTATTTATTTAAAGCATTTGTAATCCCATTCTGCAGCTGAAAATGATTCCAGAGCAGCTTATAGAGCAATTAAGAAACATGGGAACCCTCAGGCTTCTGATCTAAAATGCAGAACTCAAAAGGAGGAAAGGATGGAGTGAGGAGGGGGAAAGCAAGCTGAAGCAGCAGTTCTTAAATTTACAAAATGTTCATAAGGGCCAGCTGGTGTGGAAACAGTTCAGGGAGAGGAGTCAAGGAGCTAGTCCCTCTCAATAGTCATGCTTCCCATCTCTCCGTCTGATGCACTCAGGTGGGATGACTGCTCCCAGGATGATGGAGAAAGGCCTGGTGGAGCTGGACCTTCAACAGAGCCAGTGGAACCAATTGCTGAATTCAGATTTTATTAGCACACCATTTACATGTTATCGAACCACTGCTTCATTAGTGGTTTTCTATAATAGTTCTCAGTTGAATGTTTGTCAACCATACTGAATTTGCTGCTTTGGTACTTGCCTTTAAGCACAAATAAATCACAGCTTTACCTACCTGACAGGAACAAGAAAGTGTACATCTGTGAATACTGTAGTGTGTTAAGATCACTTGTTTGCTTTGCTACATGTACACTTGTTAAAAACTTACTGCCATTCAGAATCATCTATCACTGAGTCTTTTTCTTCCTTCCTGCCACAGGTAACCAAGCAAACTTCTCTAAATCCTCAGATGCTTTTGCTTTTGAAGAAGATAGTAGCAATGATGGGCTGTCCCCAGAGCAGATCAGAAGCGAGGATTCCCAGGGATCCACAGAATCAGCAGCCGGAATCAAAATTTCAGAAGCAACGTTACCCACAATGTCAGGGACAACTCAGGTAAAACGGTATTTCTTACTTTTGGACAGATGAGACGTCCTGATACTTTGGATTAAATTTGCAGAACCAAGCCACACCCACCTCCCACAAGCTCAATCCAGGTCAGAAAACATGCGCTTGGATTCAGCACAGTGAGTGTGCTTCCAAATCAGTCCCTCTGCTATAAACTTTTTACGTTTGTCTTCACCCCCCGTCAGCATCCAGTACTGGACAATGAGTACAAGAGCTTCTATTAGGAAAAAATGTCTGATGCCAGAGGAAGCATATTCCTCTCCTCGGGGCTGGAATAAGAACTCGTTGTGGGTAAAAAGATGCAATGCATGCCAAGATCTCTCTGAGGGCACTGTAGCCTATGGAGGAAGCCAGCTGTAAGGTCAGCCTCTGGTGGTTACATAAAACATGGGGGTGTCCTGCAAAGGATCCTGAGCCACTGTTAACCTGAACACGACATATTCTTGGCTTGGAGTGCCCTCCTCCATTCCGGCAGTTTTGTTACACAGTGTACTTGGCATGGGGCACCTCCATTTTCCAAGCACTTATGGCACAGAGCCCAACGATTCGTCCATTTGGTTTCCCTAATAACACTAGCCTGATAAATGCGATTGGTCTCAGCTGTGTAGAAATGCCATGGCAGGGAGTCCCGAGTCACCAGCAAAATATGCTGATTGATTATGATGGAGACTGAGAAATTGGGGGCCTCCAAGGTAAATTTTATTTAAAAAAAAAAAAAAAACCATTTATTTATAGAATGTCCGTTACAGAGGAACTTTGCATTTATCAGTTGGTGGATTGGATTTAGCTAGCTAGCCGTTTTAAGATCAAGTGATTTTAGGAGTGTAGTTCACTGCTCTCACAGCTTGTCATCCATTTCTTTTACCTACTTCAGTGTCAAGCCCATTTTATATGGAACCTTATCCCTATGGAAGACTGTCTTCTGTCGGCAATCCATGCTATTGCTTTAACATCTACCGTAGATCCTCTTGATTGCATAGAGCAGCCTTGCCCAGCCTAATACACTAAAGCTTGCTTTGAACTACAATCCCCATTGGATGTTGTGAGTTGTAGTCCAGTAACATCAGGTGGTCACTAGGTTGTTGAAGGCTGGTGCACATAGTTTCCAGGAGCATCTGATGCTGGCAAGGAAACTACCATGTTATGCTGCTCTAAATACAGATCATGGAGAGATGTCAGTTGAAAAAAGTGATAACATGTAGTCCAGTCCTAGTTAAGGCTCCAAACAAGGTCAAGATAACTGGTCCTGAGCAAGACTAGCATGGACCATTTCTGCAATAGCCTGTAAGCTGCCTGCATGTGGATAGGCTTCTTGAAAATGTGCATATTGATGTTTATTAATTTCCATGTATTTATTTTGATTCCAGGATCATTCCGTTGGCTCTGAAAATGATACGGCTGATATGACATCTCTGAGGAATGGCCAGCCAGAAAGTCCTAAACAACAGAATGGGCAACAAACACCTCCTGGCACTGTTACCACATCTGCAAAGGTATGAGCCTAACCTCCCACTACGTAGGAAGAAAAATTGTTAACATGGCTTATTGGCTAGACAACAGCACTCATCTGCAGTAAGAGTGGGGGGGGGCTGGTTTTAGGTGTTTGGGGAGGTGAGTTACAGTGTTGGCTTTGCTTGGAGATGGGAGTCGCTAGGAACTACCCAGACAGTACCTCCTTGTGTCACAAAACTGGGTCCATTAGAATTCTGGGGTGAAAGTACCTGCAAAAGGAGCAAGCTGAGACTTGATGATCTGTTGAAGCCAAGCTGTTTCCAACAATAGCGCCAACAGGACCTTGTGTTAGATGGCTCATTCATCTGTCTCAGGAATTGTGGAATTCTATGAAGCTGACATGGGCACTACAAAATACCCATTTCAGAGAGGGAAAATGGCAATACTCAGAAATATTGCCCCAGACAACAGAAATAATATCCATGCATACTCCAAACCAAACACTGGTATATTTTAAACTACTAATTTCCATTTATATTTTGATTTTTTTTTTAAAAAAAGTTGCTTAACTTTTATGGATAATTTTAATGTATATTTAATATTCCATGTAAACCACTAAGTAACAGACCAACCACTTATGCACGTATCTCTTCCCAAAACATCTAGGGAAACTCTGCCCTTCAAAACAGACAAAATACTCCCTTGTCCCTCTAGGGCAACAAGAGGGCCCTCCGTCCCTTTTCTTATGATATTTAGAGAGAAGTTGGAAGGCAAAGCACTGCCCTATAGCTTTCCTTCTTTACTCCTTTCCTATGGAGGTGGACCCAGAGGCATTCTGGGGGAAAGGGGAATAGCTGGATGCTGCCCAAGTTAAAAATGAAAGAAATATTTAAAAGCCGTAAAGCAACGATGGGCAACATGGTGTCCTGCCCATGTTACAGACTACAGCTCCAATCACCCTTGAGCACTGGTCATGCTAGCTATGGATAACGGGAGTTGTAATTCCAAACACACCTAATGTTTAAAAATGGTCACCGGGGAGGTGACCCGAGGACTGCCCCATGATGTGGGGGCAGCAGGCCTATCTTAAGGCTGCGTTACATGTTGAGATTTTATATTTGGGTCAGAGTATCCAAGTACAAAATACACCAGTACTGTGACGATTGTAAAACATGCATTAGTATATTATTAGATACATATCATTTTAAAATTCTTGGAAGTGTCATCTGGGTAAGGACCAGATTGCTGCTTCAGACTGTTTTAAAAGGAATGTGTGGCTAATAAATATATAAACATGCCCTTTACAAATGATGTGGTGCCTGTATATTTTGTTCCTTGTACTCAACTACAGAAGGTCAGATGGGAAGAAGGGATGTACAAACACGTCTCAATTGTAATATTCATTTGCACTTTCTTCTGATGTTTTCCATTCCTATGCAATTGGTTTATTTTGCAAAAGTTTGTGTGCTGTTTCATTGCCTGCTGATGTGGAAATACTTGTAATTTCTAACGTTTTTTTTTATGTAGCACACATTAGACACATATATCTCAGCCATCAACAGATAACTTACAAATGAGTTACATTCCTTGTGTTTTCTGGGGTGGGGGGCGGGGGGGACCATGTTAGTATTTTGCAGCAAAAAAACTAGAGTCTTCTACTTCTTGCTACCTTGATTTCACAGTTCAATATAAACTTGTCATAGAATCAGAGTTGGAAGGGACCCTGAGGATCATCTAGTCCAACCCCCTACAATGCAGGAATATGCAGTGACCTTGGCATTATCAGCACCATGCTCTAACCAGCTACGCTACATGATCATCCTATCTTGCTTTTTTCACTCTGGCATCAGGGAGGAACAGTTTAGTTGTAAGTCAAGGTAACCCCAGGAAGTGTGGTTTTCCATGTGAAAAGAATAAGGAGCAATGCATTCCACTGGCTTTAAAATACACAAGAGGATACAGATTAAGTCTGAAATTGTAACCGTACTTGGAAGTCAGTGAGATTTACTTCTGAGTAGACATTGTTGGGATTGCAACATATTAGTGCATATAGGTGGCCTTAGGGTGAGAACAACACTTTAGAAACATGGACAGTAAAGAGGCACCTGTATACATGATGATGTAAATAATATATATAGCAAAGCAATTTACATATCTATTTACACATAACATGTTCATGTGGTGTGGTTTTTTTTAAGTTCGTTGTAGATAATTAAGGTAAATAGTTTCCACAGCGAGTGTCTCTGCCAGTGGGGATAAAATGGGCAGATTAAAGGAAATTTGCTTGATATTCTGTTTTCAGTGGATTCCTTCGACAACCCTAGTGAGAAGGGACATCTATTATGACCTCCCACAGTCTTGATACTATCTCCACTGACTTGCAGGCTGACAGGCCCTGGGCACGGGAGCTTGCTAAACTTTCTAACTAACTTCAGTTACTCCATGTTGCAGATAATCTTATTGAAATTTTTATTTGTGCCCCATTTAGTCAAAACCATCGAGCGATAGCAAGAATCGCCACAAAAAGCCCAAGGAGATGAAGCCAAAAGTGAAGAAGCTTAAGTACCACCAGTACATTCCCCCAGACCAGAAGGCGGAAAAGTCCCCTCCGCCCATGGACTCGGCCTATGCAAGGCTCCTGCAGCAGCAGCAGCTCTTCCTGCAGCTCCAGATCCTCAGCCAGCAGCAGCAGCACCGGCACCAGCAGCACTTCAACTATCCGGGGCCCCATTCCATGCAGCTAAAGTGAGTTGGTAACGGAAAGGTTTCCTAGAGTGACCTTTCCACCTTACCCAGGTTTGATTTCTTGCCGCAGTCAATTTGGGGCACATTCCAGCCCATTAGTCACTTTTAAGCTCTGTTAATTTAAATAGGCCTCTCCCTTTTAAGTGTGGTCAACTCTTCCAAACTTCAGCAGGATTGTACCCTTCAGGACGACAGTGGTGATGCAGTAAATTTTATTGCAGAGCAACTCAGGTTGGTCAACCCATCGCACAAGTGCTATAAAACAGGCAAAGTGTAACTCCTCAGCAATAGCTTGCTTTTATTTTCAGAAAGGTGACCAAATTATACCAGCTGCTATTCAGATTTTTCAAGCTAAAGTGTCATCCCAGCTACTTTTTGGGATCCCAATATGGATAGAAGCATATAATAGTGATTTAGATAAGATACACTCAAGTTTCTTGAGATGTATCCTGGGGCTCCTAAGTTCAATCGAGTATGAGACGATGTATGCAGAACTAGGTGTACACGTGATGGAATACTGGATGAAGGCTAGCACTATAAAATACTGGCTGCGTTGCCATTTTTGCTGCCAACCTTTGAGTCTGCTCTCTGACTTGCTTAAGAACTCTTATACATCCAGATCGTTCCAGCTCTTACATAGCAAAATTAGATCTATTGGTATTGACTTGGAATCCTGGTATAATTCAAGTGAGCAATATATTTATTGCAATATTCAAACTAGATTAAGGGACATTCATCGAATCAGTTGTAAATAAAATTTGCTCCCCCAAGTTCTATGGTTTAAATACACCAGATAACAGGGTCACTTAAATCTCAAAATTAATAATTCCAGCCCAACGCAGGGCCTTTATGTGAGCCCAGCTGAACATTTCCCCCTCAGCTCTTGTCAAAGGCAGATATTTAAACATCCCCAGAAATGATAGACATTGCAGGTGTTATTTGAACGTGCCAGACACTGTGGAACATATCCTTTTCTACTGTCCATTGTACAACCAGCTATGTAAACACGTGCTATCTCCTTTTTTGGGAAGTCTAACATCATGGCACAATGAAAATATCAGATTCTATCTGTCTGACACTTACTCAGAAGTAACTGCAAAGGTGGCTAAGATTTTCTCAATAGTATCTCTTAGAGCGGTGACTGGCACTATTTAGCAGGAAGAAATCCCAATGATAATTCTTGTAATTATATATTTTACATGGCTTTTATTTGTATATATGGATGTTTTATGATGGCCAGTACTTGTAGTGCCTAATAAAGGTTTGGTGAAGTAAGTAAGAATACTGATATTTAAAAAGAAGAAGAAAACAAAAGGGGGAAAATGTTCTGCACTTTTATTTTTTACAGGCAACCCAATGAGCAAATGGCCAAAACCTCAAACTCTTCCCCATCGACAGTTGCCAACAGCCCTCTTTCCCCTGGGAAGGGAAGCTTTTCAGGGCAATCCTGCATTTCGTCTCTCAAGCCAGGTCCTCTCCCATCCAACCTGGATGATTTAAAAGTGAGTACTGAATGCAAAAGTTGATGAAAAGTGTAAAACCTTCTGAAACTACATGTGGAGGCAGTGTGTTCCTCCAGCAAACACATGGTTAACACATGCACTTCGGTCAATATCCCAAATTAATCAAAATTCAAATATCACATAAATTGAAGCAGTCAACCACCACCATAAGATCAACAGACCAACTAGGGTCAGTGGACTGTAGAGAAGAGACCAAATTATTATTTGCCAAAGCTGACTTAGAACTAATAAAATCGGACATCGTAGCTTGTTTAAAAACAGATGGCAGAGCCAGTTCTATTTCAATAATATTCGTTGTTTAAGAATGCAAACCATTATTTTACTAACACACTAAATTAAAACAAAATTAACACAAAGGCAACCCTGGAACAAGAAAAAACCTCAAGCATTAAAAATAACATACGTTAAGATATCAATTGAAACCAAGTTCCCTAAGCGAACACTTATATACACACAGGCATGTGCCAGAGGCACAACCTCAGGCAGCTGTTGCTGAAAATATAGGCCATCCACAGGAAGCAAAGTAATGGGAAGTTCAACAAGCTCTGATGTTCTGCCTAGTCTTCACCTGGAGGACTTGCTTGTGCCCAAAGGGCTGCAGCTCCTAAGCAGGGACAGGAGAGTATCCTCAGGAGTAATGATGGTTGACTGGAAAGCATGCCTTCTCTTTCCCCCAAGTTTCTCAAGAAGCACTGCTCTGTCTATATCTAAAATGTAAGAAGGGCAGCCCAGGTTAAAACCAGCCACAAATTCATTAGGTGTAGGCAGTGCTATTTTTCTAGAAAAAGAGGTGCCAGAACTCACAATGAATGTCTCCCTTGTTCTCTTAGAATGGCAACGGAGCTCACCTGAGAGGTGCTGAAACTGAATTCCGGCTGAAAAATAAGCCCTGGGTGCAGACGTTCAGTCCCACTCCAGGCTTATTACAACTTGCATAATTTTAATTTGAACAGCATAGCACCTAAGGCAATAGAAATAATTAGAGATGTCCAAGTAATGTTGTGCTAAGCAGCACAGGGACAAACTGACATATCCAGTCCAATTAATAGCAGCCATTTTGGAGCCCAAACTTTACCCAGCCCAACTCTTTGTCCGTGCAAATAATCTCTGGTTTAGATTTGGGTCAGGATCCACTGTAAGCAGGTTGCTACTTTGCCACAAAGTTGAACTGAAAAGCGACCTTGCCACTGACTAAACGGCTTTCATTCCAGGTGTCGGAGCTGAGGCAGCAGCTCCGAATAAGGGGCCTCCCTGTATCAGGTACGAAAACGGCCTTGATGGAACGCCTGAGGCCCTTCCAGGAGTGCAGCGGGGGTTCTGTGCCCAGCTTCAATGAGATAACCACCGTCACCTTCCCAGTGACACCAACCAACTCTCTCTCCAGCTACCAGTCGCAGTCTTCGGCCAGCCTGCTGTCCAATGGCTTTTACCACTTTGGCAGCACCAGCTCTACTCCCCCCATCTCCCCAGCTTCCTCAGACCTATCGGTGAATGGCTCCTTGCCAGACAGTTTCAACGAAGGACCAATGTCTTCCCCCCATTTTGTCCTGCACCCTTCCCCTGTGCAAGGCGGGTGTGAAGAAAGCCTGATGGGAAGCATGAACGGCGCTGGCATCCAGCTCGACGTGGAAAGGGTTGACACAGAGAAAGACAAGATGCTGGTGGAAAAGCAGAAGGTCATCAATGAGCTGACCTGGAAACTGCAGCAAGAGCAGAGGCAAGTGGAAGAGCTGAGGATGCAGCTGCAGAAGCGCAAAAGGAGCCACGGCTTGGACGAGAAGCAGCCCTCTCCACACTTCTTCGGCTTTCCGATCAAGCAAGAAAACCCAGCGTCCAGTTGTCCCTTTGCCTCTAAGCAAGCTTCCTTGAAAGGCCAGGCTAGCAACTCGGACACACTGAGAAACTGTGGGACACCTCAGCTGCCCCATCTTGTAAATAGCCATTGCATGGAACCGTCAGGACAGAGCGGCATACTGTCCTCCACATTCCTAAGCCCACAGTGCTCTCCCCAGCATTCTCCACTAGAGGCAGCAAAGAGTCCGCAACACATCAGCCTTCCACCCTCACCAAACAGCCATTACCTCCTCTCTGTGTCCCCCAGCACTCAGGGAGAAGGACGCAGCAGCTCTCCACAGCCCAGCAGCCATCTTCGCACAGCTCCAGTAAGAAAGCTACTTGTTATTATTATTATTATTATTATTATTATTATTATTATTATGGGGTGCAGAGTTAGGGGAGGGTGTTAAAGCAGCTCCCATTCTATCCAGATTCCAAACTGCTCAGAGCTTCAAAGGCACTTTGAACTGTGCCCAGAATCAGACTGGGGGGCAGTGCAATGTTTCAAAACTGGCAGGCTGTGTTCCATGTGTCCAGGCCCAGTTTACCTACTGTAGCTATTATTGCTTCTCAGTTGATGAAATACCAAACAGGAAAGGAGGAGTTTAATTGCCCATCTTCCAGTGATTAAAATATACATCTGTTGGTTTGCATTCAAGTTGCAGAACGGCATTTCAAGGATGGTGGCATACACATAAGCAGAGTAGGTTCAACTTTTTCAGAAGTCATTAAGAAACTGGACACTACCCACTCTTCCACATATACAGCTTTATTACCACCCTTGGTGACCCTGTAACTCTCTCCTGCCCATTCAAAAGAAAGTATATCACCTAAGCCATGGGTAGGCAAACTAAGGCCCGGGGCCGCATCCGACCCAATCGCTTTCTAAATCTGGCCCGCGGATGGTCCAGGAAACAGTGTGTTTTTACATGAGTAGAATGTGTGCTTTTATTTAAAATGTACCTCTGGGTTATTTGTGGGGCATAGAAGTTCATTCATTCCCCCCCAAAAAAATATAGTCCGGCCCCCCACAAGGTCTGAGGGACAGTGGACCGGCCCCCTGCTGAAAAAGTTGGCTCACCCCTGCCCTAAACCAGGCAGCCTTTACTGCAGTTTTCTGCTAGTGGGTGGGGGAATTCAATATTATTTCAAAATTCCTTTGCAGAACTTTGTAAGTGCCATTATCAATGGCAAAACTGTTATTACAGCAAGGGAGATGGGCTTCCGGAGCCTTGACTTTTTCTCATGCTTCCACTGGATTTGCAATGAGATCACCTCATTGACTGTTGATTTGTTCCCATGTGCAAGAGGTAAATTTATGGAGGCAACTGCTGAATAGCAGTCTTGGCCCAAGTTTGGCTTGATCCCTGTGATTGATTTTGGTTCCACACAGGTGCCAGCACAAGGTAGTCAGAAGTATTCCATTCTGTCTCCTGGCTTTTGCAAGTCAAATGCTGCCCTCCCAGATGGAAAGCAGCCACCACCCTACGCTGATGCTGTGAAACAGGTAACAGGCTGGTGCTTGGTAGGCTATGCTTGGCTGCAGATAGCTTGCTTTGATTGTTATGTACATCAAAGCCAACTGCAGATTTGAGAGTGTTGTGTGACCTATGAGTGAAAGCAGATGACTACCGACAGCCTTGAAAACTGAATTTATTGTTGTCGAAAGAGTTATATACAGTCAATTGGATTAAAAGCAAATGCAAATTCATTCAACCTCTTATTTGTTCAGACATTGAATAAGCAGCTGAAGTGATTCAGGTGACTTCTGTTGGAAGGGCCATCTGAATTTTTAGAAGAAACAGAATGATCTCTGAATGAACTAAGTTTGCAAGCTACAGCTGAACACTTGGTTCAAAAAAGTACACACAAGAGCACTGCAGGATGGCCCCTAAAGAGGTAATTGCAGTGGGTCACACAAAGTTTGTGTGGGTTAACAGGAGCCAACGTAAGCATACTTACTAGGAAGTAAGTACCAATGAATGTGGTGGGATTTTATTCTAAGTAACATTAGTTACAGGTTGAACATCTGAGTGAAGGAGGGAGTTTTCATTCCACTTTGGGAGGGCTATTGATCTTGCTTCTCTGAGGCTTTTATGAACTATAATGGTATTAATTGTAATACATAACAGCCTACTATACGCACAAAAAACTGCTCAAGTATTGTAGGAGACCTGTTTCAACTAGTTACTAAGGAATCATTGTTTATTTAACATGCCTGTCTAGGAGATTCTATCATCCTTATATGTCTGAGGCTTCAGCTTTCTTTTGAAAGCATCTCTCAATATCCATCAAAGCTGATTTTTCTAGTATAGTAGTGTGTGGCTCCAGTACCAACTTCCTAACATCCCTTGCTTTTTTCTTGCTGCAGCAGATGACCCGAAGCCAGCAAATGGATGAACTGTTGGATGTGCTTATTGAAACTGGAGGTAGGTGATATCCCTAAGGCAAGACTGTTGGTTCTGGTCAAAGTAAGTATGAGCGAAGTCTCCGGCTGCCCAAAGAGGGTGCACTGTGATCGCTGTGTCTGCACTAACCCCTAGCCCCAATGCTTTTCATTGCCTGAAGGGTGGTACCCAAAATGGCAATTTCAGAGAATTTCCCCTAGTCATAAGGTAAAGGTAAAGGGACCCCTGACCATTCGGTCCAGTCATGGCCGACTCTGGGGTTGCGACGCTCATCTCGCTTTATTGGCCAAGGGAGCCGGCGTACAGCTTCCGGGTCATGTGGCTGGCATGACTAAGCTGCTTCTGGCGAACAAGAGCAGCGCACGGAAACGCCGTTTACCTTCCTGCCGGAGTGGTACCTATTTATCTACTTGCACTTTGACGTGCTTTCGAACTGCTAGGTTGGCAGGAGCAGGGACCGAGCAACGGGAGCTCACCCTGTCAAGGGGATTCGAACTGCAGACCTTCTGATTGGCAAGTCTTAGGCTCTGTGGTTTAACCCACAGCACCACCTGCGTCCTTACCCCCTAGTCATAGTAAGCCATAATTTGAGCCCAATGCCTACTGCTCAATGTAGCCATGGTCATAGCCCATGAAAGAAAGTGCCGCTCCCAAAGTGCATTTTCTTGATGGGCTTATTTTAAGCAACCAGATGTGGCCCTCAGACTGTCACTGGACCCCAACTCACATCAACCCCAGTCAGCAATGATGGGAGATGAAGCCCAAAATCTGGAGGGCCACAGTTTAGCCACCCTTGCACTAAAATAGATTGTGTGGTCTTAACAATCAGAATCTGATATAAGCATACAGGAATCTATCTGTCTGACATTAACCTGGAAGTAACTGCAAGGGTGGCTGAGTTTTGGTCAACAGTATCTCTTAGAGTGGTGAATGGCACTATTTAGTGGGAAGAAATCCCATTTTTATATAGTTTACATGTCTATTTATTTGTATATATTTTAAATTTTATATATCAATGTTTTATACTTGTAATGCCTAATAATGGTTTGGTGAAATATTAAGATTCTAGTTGCTGTAGGATGTCCCATACTCATCCACTCATCTTTTTCCCTCTTAACAAGTTCTTGCCAACACACATATACTTAGTGATAATTTCTTCTACTGATTTCCTTCCTGCGGTCCTTGGATGGAGCACCTACTGTGTTCCCTGACCACAATCTGCTGTTGGCTCTTCTGCGATCTTTCTGTTCTTCTCACCCAGGCATTCCTAGTTACACCTTACAGGCTCACAGAACCACAAAGTAGATTCCTGGTATGCCAAGTTACTCTAGCATAGCATCACATAAAGCTATATCCAACCAAAAGAAAAGTAGGACACACTTCTCTGACAGCAACAGTGAATTACGATGTGCTCCATTGGGTATCTCATACTGTAGACAAAGGAGTCTGCCGTCTTGACAGGCAGTAATCACTGATGTGCAAGATGTTTTATAACATTTCAAGTTGTAGGGTGGCTTGGGGTGCATGGCATAGTAAAGTTGTAGATCTGCTCTTGATGAGCCTTTTTTGTTTGCAAACAGAAATGCCTGCAAATGCCAAAGAGGACCGCCCTTGCCTTCAGAAGGTGCCTCAGATAACAGTGTCTTCGGGGACCTCCGGCACTTCCTCGCTACTGAAGACATCTGCTTCATTTGAGCAAGGCCCCTCAGGTCAGCTGTCCTTTGAACACTGCCCTAGCAGCAACAACAGTCATCTGGAAATCTTGTTAAATTCCCACAGCCCTCTGGGGCGGTCGAGTGAAATCACCCTACTGAAAGTGGGTGAAGAACCACACTTTGAAGGGGTGATGGAAGGATTTTCCAACAAAGCTGCCGATGAACTGCTGACACCCCACGAGATCCTGCCCACTCCCCTGTCGCCCATGGAGACCCAGCTGTCTCCCTCTTCTGGGGAAGGAACTGGTTTGCACATGAGCTTCACAGAGTCTCCTTGGGAAACAATGGAATGGCTGGACCTCACTCCGCCTAGCTCAGCCAACGGTTTCGGTTCCCTCACCACCACTGGGCCCAGCATCTTCAACATTGATTTCTTAGATGTTAGTGATCTCAACTTGAACAGTACCATGGACCTGCATTTACAACAGTGGTGAACAGAATAAGCCTTATGTGTGGGGATGCAGCTGAACACAAACAGATTTCCATTAAAGAGACTCAGATACTTTATCAGAGAGCTCTGGTGACAGCCAGGGAGAAGAAACTGGAGTCAGTTTTCCCAGGACATTCCCCTCCCCTATTACAAATGAAATTGCCAGATAATCTCCCACACACCACAAAGCAAATCTCTGGCGCAGGAGTCTCCTCCTCAGCAAGCACAGCTAACTTTAGTAGCTTCCAAGAAAGACTCACTCTGCAGCAGAATTATGTTTGGTATGCACATCCATTTCATCCCTAACATATCTATCATCCAGATCAGGTTCTGCTATATTGTCTCTTATTACCTACTGTGGGGAAAAATTTGGTTCACTTACAGCTTGCAACACACTGCATGGCAGCCACTGCCTTTCCTCCTGATTCTATACATGAAGACTTAAAAAAAAGTCAGCTCACGAAGAAGCCATTGTCAGACCAGTAACCTCCAAGCCATCCTTTCACTAAACACTTCTCCCTCTGCCCTGTCTTACCAATTTTAAAGGCACTAGAAATAGAAGTAAAGCAATCTGACTTGTTTATGTGGTGGGCACTCAGCTTGAAAAGAATGCAGAATAATATAAAAAGCAAGTACATAAATGAAGGACTTTTAATTGACTAGAGGTCTGGGGCGACTTCTATCAATTTTCTGTTTCAGGGTACATTCCTCCCTTCATAAGTACTTTGCTCATTTCTTAATTAAATTAAAAATATAAACATATCTATAATTTGATATAGATAAATCTATAGCATTTCAACACACTATTAAAACCAACAATATTCTTATATATGATATAAATATTATCTGTGAGTGTATCAGATCGTCATGAATAAATTTACAAGAAGCAATAAAGTAATCGTAACTTATAAAAATGGAAAGGATTACCAATTTAAATTCTGTTTCAAATTCCAAAAACACTTCGAAGGACTCACATTCCTCCTCATATACCAAATAATTTATTCAGTTTAATAAACAGGCAGTCTTGAATAAATTGATAATATTGAATAATATGTTGCCCAGAGCCGATCTGAAAAAGTGACAAAGTTTAATCAGCATAACAAGTGAAGGTTGCAAATTTACGACTAAGTCTACCACGGTGGAAGAAACTGGGCAACTGTTGTAGCCTAAACCTATGGCCTTTGTCGATCTTTAAATTAAGATATTGCCAGATCTAAGTCCGTGAGTGATGGTACAGAACGCAGTCTGGGTTTTCTCTACATGTCGCAACAGATCTGTATGCTGTATCATACATGACCATCAAGCTGCTGCTAGAATGCTCACACCTGTTACTGCACAGGGCAGACCCCAAAAAGGAGGCTGCCAGGTTTTCATCTAGGGCAAGGTCAGGTTAGCTGGTACAAGGCAGGACTACAGCAGGCCCAGCTACACAGGAACCAATTCCCAGCCCAAAGGCTTCATACCAAGCACCAGATACTCATTATGTTCCTAACCATCGCTTTCCTGAGGGCAGACAAGAATATTGCAATGTATCACTCAAATATGTTGCCTCATTAAAAGAAGATGCAAATGCTGCCAGCCTGGTAGGGTTCCTTTGTTCACATGTGGGTAGGCTTCACCCAGGTGATGACTCCAAAGCTACATATAAAAAACAAAGTCTGGGTAATGAGCAAAGCACTATGTTGTGAGATATCTACCCTTTATTCGTTTTAACCATAGTTCTCCCTGTATACCACAAAGTGAGGGCCCAGCCCTCAGCCACAATTCCAAACTATACTCAGATCCACTTGAGCAACAGATCCTCACTATACCGCTGAATGTCCACAGTAACAATTGAATGTTATAATTTACCTATACAGTGGTACCTCTAGATATGAACGGGATCTGTTCCGGAGCCCCGTTTGCATCTAGAAGCAAACGTAACTAGCAATGGCACGTCTGCGCATGACGTCATTTTGAGCGTCTGTGCATGCGCAAGCGGCGAAACTTGGAAGTAACACGCTCCGTTACTTCCGGGTTGCCGCGGAGCGCAACTTGAACATGCTCAACCCGAAGCGCATTCAACCCAAGGTATGACTGTAAATGATTATTAATAATTTCCTTAATGCCCAGTGAGCTTACCGTTTGTCTTCTTGCACATACCTTCTTATCTTTCATTCTAGCAAGTTCAAAACCCTTTACATTCCCCTCAGTTTTACTTTTGCCTATAGACCAAATGCTGAGTGGTTGGGCCTAGGAAGCAGATAGTTGACTGGGGGCTAAATCTTGAGTCTAGTTATGAGACTGACAAAAGAAATGTAGAAGCAAAAGTCCCAACGGCACTTAAAATGTATCCTACTTGGCTCAAAGCTAGGTGGTAGTTTAAAACAAATTACACTACTGTATCCACAGTGATGGAAAGCGTATTTTAACTAAACCGGTCCCTATATGTCAGGATTTATTAATTTATTTTTAAAAAACAAAATCACTTCTGCTTCCTGTTGCAACCAAATCTGAAAATGGCAGCTGCTGTCAAAGGTGCATCATGCTTCAAAATACTAGTTAAGGAGGTGAATAAGCCTTTAAAACAATAGTCTGCTATGATGTTTATGGCCCTTGAGTGAAACTTTGCTTGAACTATACCGGTGCTATAAATTAATACAGCTTAAGCAGGTGGTGAGACATATGTTGAAAGGGGAGGGCAGGTACTTATATAGGTACTTCCAAATTGGCAACTCTTAGTTGTGCACAATCATTACTCTCCATAAAGTCTTTTCCATACAGAAAAACTTTCCACACTCAGAGTTGAGGATATAGTACTTGTTTTATGTGTAATCTGCACCACTAGATATGACATAGGCATGGAAGTGGGAAAGGGACCATTCTGAACAAGCCAAATTAATTCTTTAATTTACAACAAACCACTTTTTTAAAGTTCTATTATATGGTTTACTTTTATGGCTTCTTAAAAAATACAGCACTTTTTAAATTAAGATAATGGTAAGAAAACAACAATTTTTAAAGCAATTTCAATTCTTAAAATTTGAGTTAAATTGTTTTTCATGTAAGTACAATTGTGTGATTATTTCAATTCTAATAAATAGGCAAAAGTGTTCTAGCACAAATAAAAGATGCTTTGAAAAACCATACTTACAAAATTGTGCAAATGGAAAAACTAATAGGGATGGTGTGCTGAAGTAGATGACTAGCAACAGGTTCACCTGCCCAGTATGTCAGAGTGTACATAAAATCCACACAAAAAGGATAGAATAGTACTATGGTGATCTACAGCTATGGGGATCGTACTGTTGTTCTCTTTTAAAAATGGTATGAAGAGACAGAAGGAAAAACAGGATAATAATTTGATGACATCATGCTGATGTCCCACAGAAAGCGTGAAGCATTCAGCCAAAAACACCTAGCATGGAAGCGTGCAGCATCACAAAGCACATTCTACTACAGCAGAATGGCGCCTCCGAACAGCAAGACAATAGCAGTCAACTGAACCAAACAGATACCTTGCAATGCACACAATACCAGTGAGAAGAATCGCCTTAAAAAATAAACCTCTACTGCCTCCTTCACATGGTGCTGCACCTCTTTCAAGACATCCTTTCCTTCAACACACCTGTCTGTGATCTACACTACACAAGCAGCAGCCTCATTGACATCATATTCAACCTTTTAATTGCCTAAGGCTTGTGAAAAGAAGCTCCCATTTACAGTATTGTGACACAGAACTAACTGCAGAGGATGCTCAAGACCACAGTATCTTCGTGCCTTAGCCATTGCTTTTTTCTGGATTTCCTGCCCAGCCTCACCTGTAGTGCAGGGAGCAGAGTGAAAATCCCATGCAAGGTCTTCCAGAGAACAGCTATGAATCCACATCCAAAGAGGAGGAGCTTGTTCTTCTTGGCTAGCTGGGTACTTTGCAGTACTGGCCAATTCATCAGTGTTTTTATTTCTTCTGTAAACCTCTGTGCACTGCAATTCAGAAGGGTCGCACAGTATGGAAGGGCATGTGTAAGAAACAGTTTGTGGCTGCTTTGGACGGATCTGGCCATTTCCTGAAACTGTGTAAAAGTATTGCAAACCAAAGCTAATTACAAAATTATTTACCAAATGAGTGTATTTAATATTGTGTTACTGGAAGGAGTTGTTGGAAATCAAGACAGTACAAAAAGGACCACGTGCCCTCGTGTGTCTTCTTGGCTGAAGAACAGCCTGGACCAGGAGAGCTGTCTCTGCAGACCTCAATATGTGTAGAACTCCAGCCTCACTAGGGTGACTAAACTTCTGAGGTCAAGTAGGGGAAGAACGAACAACTGGTTTTAATATTGCTGCATGTTGTATAAAAAAATGTTAATTTTTTTTTATAAGGTCACTATTTAAAGCATGAATTTTCTATTGTACAAATGTTCACACAGTGCACTGGTAGGATAGAACAATCCTTCACATGCTTGTTTTCTTTTACTTAATTTTAATATGCAAAAAGTTAGAAGTCATTCCATTGAGGCTTTTTAATAGCACTTGAATACAGACTAGTTTTAGGTGCTACACTGCCATGCGGTACAGGGCTTTTTATCCTTATTTAAAGGGATGCTGTCAACTATATATATATATATATTAAAAAACCACACTGTAAATAAACACAATGCCTTACCTCTGTGATCAGCACTGCCGTACTTAATTAAAAGACTCCCTGTGATGTCACACTGAGTGCTTGTTTTGCAGTTATTGTGTCATGTGCAAGCTTTAACAATAGTAGATATTCCAAGATTTCTTCAGTGCTCTATCCATAAAGCCTGGCCATCCTGGACTAGTTTATCTCTCATTTCACCTTTACAAGCCACTATGTGCAGAAAGTTAGGCAGAAAGTCAATAATTTGTTCAGTGAACTTCAAAGACACGTCATATCACAGCTTCTTGTCATTTAACTGCTAAAGTAGAAGTGAAAAATGCAATTTCCCCCTCTGGTCTACAAAATAAAATCTTTTTTTTTAAAAAATGCCTCCCCCCCCACCCCAAATGATAGAAATGGAAGAGGCTGGTAATGGTCTGGAGAACGTATGAGAATTTAGTTCAAAATGATTTCAATGAATTTATTGAAACCAGTAACATAAAAATACAAAACAGATGGAACAAGAAACAAAAGTCCCAAATGGCAGCTACCTTGTTGGGCAGGGCTACTCATGAGAAATATCTTTTGTGTTAAATTACAAATATAACATAAATCAGCAACGTGATGCTGTTGCCCAAAAGGCAAATTCAAATCTAGGATGCACAAGTGTTATACGCCATGCATGACCCAAGTAACTGGGTCATTCATGTGGTAATGTCAGACCTCAAATACAGTAGTAGCTAAAGATGAAAAATATTATCCAATGATTTCTCCCATACGCTGATAGAAAGCTCTTTGATCCAGCAAAGGCTTCCAGCAGCAGAATGGGGTAAGAGGCAATTTTTGGCAATTCCTCCTTCCAACCTGAAGTCCCCCAAAACATATTCCATAGGGTTGGGGGAACCCTTCAGAACAGTGCGTGAGATGGCATAAGAGACTGCGGGGGAATAACAAAAAGCACACCCCTCCCCATTCTACTGATGGAAGCTCTGCTAGATTAAAAAGCTTGCAGTCAGCATGGGGGTACCACTGTGTAAAATGCATAGACAGCAAACAAAGTAATTTGTTCAGGGGAGTAAAAAAATTGTTTAAAGGTCAAACAATGGTCAGGATCAGCTGAGCCTCTTGTATCTCAGGGGCACCCCCTCAAAGTCCCACCATCCCTTTTGGTCCTTCTTGCAAACATCAATAAATAGGAAAACTTGGCCAGAGAAAGATGGCATTTTTAAATTTCATTTTGCATTTATTGATTTCCCCATCATCATGTCTGACCTTATAGCAAGATCATATTCGGATCCTTGATTTATTACAACTGACCTGCAGGCGGGGGGTGGGGGAGAACCTATTACATTAACACTTTGATTCCATGTAGAGTATTTTAAATAGAAGAGGATGTCAAGCCAGGAGAGGATAAAATAGTTGGAAGCTCTTAGAAGCTATCATGTTGTCAAACTCCATTTTACTTACAGACAATAAGGCAATATCCCCTGCACATCAGCTTCTCAATAAACTTTACATTTTTTTCTATGGTACAAGAAAAAAATTAAACCAGAGCTCACAATGTACAGTTCTTACACTATTTTCACAGCTTCTGAACACTATACATCTTTATAAACATATACTGTAATATAAATGCTGCACCCTTAATATATCAATCTATGATTAATATGCTAGAACAGTCAGTTTCTCTCAGACATCCACTGAGCCTGAAAAGGAGCTACCTCCATTTGCGGTTGACCGAATGGAAATGCGCTGCTAACGTACGTGAGAATAGAATGCAAAATGAAGGGGGCTCTAATTACTATTCAATTTCCAGCAGGCACAAAGAGGAAAAGCCAGGAGATATGCATATAGAGTTTGGGAACATCTGGATGAGGTTGAAAATCTTCCACCTGAGTGGATTACAATGAATAATTACTACATTAATACAGTCCCAACCAGGGACTTTGCCTACCATTGGGCAAGTGAAACAGCCGCTCAGGTGGTGGGTGCTTACCTGGCAGTTTGGTCAGCTTCTGCACTTGTCATTTGCCTCAGGCAGCAAAATGTCTTGGAATGGCCCTGGTCCCAACTGGTTCCCATTTCAATACATTATCTCTTATGGTGTTGACCAAGTTTTTGCCCCCAAATCCTATTAATCAGCTGGTATACTAGAGAAAATTAAGTTAACTGGTTATAGTAACAGGGTCTTGTTATCGCTGACCCACTCAATGGTAAAGCTTAATTCTCTTACAATTCTAGTATTACATGTTAAATAGTGACAGTTACTGAGATTACAAATAACTTTGGATTTTAAAAAACACCACTTCCTCCCCCTTGTGACTTAGAAGATAAGATCATACTGGATGCAGTTGAGATGACAATATAATTGTTTAAAGGGCTCCCCCACCCCACCCCCCGGTCTGGCAATATAACCTCTGGGTTTCCTTTTTTCTGTCACATGCGTTTAAGAACTTAACATTCCAGTTCTCTTAGTTACCGTTGTGTTAGGAAATTCTTCTAATAAACGAATTCATCCACAAAATGAAAGCAAACATATTTAGCATCCTCTTTGTAATGATTTTGGAAGCCCAACTATCCAACTGATGGGGATATGGGGAGCTTATTTGATCTGAGGGTTAATATCAGAAATCCAAGTCATACCTGGAGCTCTGTGGGAAGTTTCTATGCAACTGGAAAACATGAAAAGTTTGATGGAGATAAATTACAAATAATTATTAACAATGTAAAATAGCTCTTCACAACTGCGAACTGTCCCGTACCCTTTCAATGGTGAAAGTTTAGCCATGAGTTGGAAATCAGGGGTCACAAGCCAGTTAAATTCAACTGAGTAGTTTAATAATTCCTCAGGTAAAAGTCTTATCTCACCAGGTAACAATTTACAGGACACCTAGTTCTACTGAAGAGTGGCTTGCTTGGAAAATGAAACAATACATTATTCTCCATGAGTTCAAACTCATACTCTCATGAGTTTAATTGTTAGCTCCTTTCAATGCAATGCAATGCATTTTTATTTTTATTTTTTGGTAAAGACATAGTCCATTTTACATGATCACTTCTTTCTCCCTCCGAAATATGAAGTTCTGCTGAGCCACAATTGTCTTCAAAACATATACTGTGACTGAAAAGCAACAGAATTTCAAATCAATTAATCTATTGCACTTTGTGAAGAAATATATTTATATATATATTTATATATTATCCCCTCTTTGCCCTTGTTGGCTTCAGAAGGTAAAAGTAGCTCATTTGGCTGCATAAAAGTTTCTTTCTCCCCAAGCAGTTTATGTTCAGAATCAGATAGGCCAATGCCTAACTTTCTTTCTTTTATATTATCTGTAACAATTGGAAGAGTTTGAGAGAATAAAATTATTCCAGTAGCTGCTGAGAAGTCTCTGAGTCTAGAAATTAACTTTAGGTGCTATCCAATCATGGTCAACAAATAAAATGTTACTTATTTCCACGTTTTATGAATATGTCCACAAAAAGAGCAAAATGAGGTCTCTCTTTGACTGACACTAACACTGTGATCAGGTATTATTACATGGATGCACTTTATAAGTGACAATAATATACAGACAGAATGGAAGAAAAACACCAACATTATTGCACATGGTGTCTGGGCGAGCGTTAAAACACTGCAATACGGGGTGGAGATTCTGTACATCTTGCTTTTTCTCAGCATTTGCACTAGAGTTTTGATGTAGCAGCAGTATCAATCGACATACATTGGAGAGCTCGGAGTCGTTGGCATTTGATCCAGGATTTTACAAACATAGCACGCAACGTCCACTGTTCGCTCCTCATACATTAGGATGAAGGGATGTTTCTGGTAGAAGAGAAGGGAACAAAATATAGTCTCACTTTTGGAGCACAGAAGGTGTCTCCAGAAGACGTGTGAGCTCCCAAAGGTACTTCCATGCAACTTAACAGGTGTTATGAGTTGCTGCGCTGAGGTACCAACTCACAAGATTCAGTAGAAGGGGTCCAAGCATCAACATGGGCATATACACACAGAGAAGGCAGGTGGGGTACAGTACATCCCTTGGCCTTACGTTTGGGAGGAAATGGATAATTGGTGAAGCAGACAAATCCCAAAATCAAATTTTAATTATACCAATTAAATATGTTGTGCAATTGCAAAAAAACTTTAATTCTCTAGATACACAACACAACCCCTGAATGAACTAAATGTGGGCTTGCTTCATTGCTCACCACAGCAAAAGACAAAATAGCAAGCCCAGCCTCACTGTTTGCACTAAACAGGTAGAATGCAGCTCATATCTCACAAAATGGGAATAGCAATGGGTGCTGTTACAGAATGCCTAATAATATCTGTTGGAAGCTGCCCAGAGTGGCTGGGGCAACCCAGTCAGATGGGTGGGGTATAATAATAATAATAATAATAATACCAAGCTTCAAAAGAGTTAAAAGTCTTTAAAGTCCTTAAAGTCTTAGCCAGTTCTAGTCTCATGCATTCACATATCCCATCATACTCACCAGAAGCTCCTTATACTTTGGCCTTTTGGACTCGTCCTTTGTAAGGCTAAAAAGATCAGTAAGAGGATTAGGGTGACAGAACATTAGCAGAAAAACATCTGAAATTAAGTGTTGGGCAGTTAAGACACTGCACACTGTCAGAGTCTGCAATTCTATCGCATGAATGCACCTATATGGATGATGGTGATCATTAATGGTCATTTAAGTCACCTCTCTGTCCAAAGGCTGTGGCTATAAAACCAACTCATACAGTGATAGTGACCTGCCTTCTCTTTCACCCAGGGCAATCAGGTAAAGAAATAAATTTTAAAAAGAGGACAGGGCTTCTGCAAGCTGTATAGGAGTGGGAATTTCAGCAGATGAGCCACGCAAGACAAGATGCACTATTGAAATTCCTCTTTCTACCAAACTATGCAGAAGCCCTGGACACTGTATTTTCACCTTTGTATTGCCTATTAGGTTCAGAGTATGTTGTAGGTATTGGGAATCCCAGGACTGTTCTTGGTCTGCAGGTAACCAAGAAAATGCTGCAATATAACCAGAAGCACTCTGAAGTCTGCAACCTATCAATACGTCTCTCACTCCATTGTTTTAAAATTCTGAATGCAGGAAGTACACAGCCTTTCAACAACTTCCTGGCATCAGGGAAGTTTCCTTTTCCTTCTTTCTCAAGACCTGTGCAGCATGAAATTAACCCTTCATAAACAAACACAGGGGGATTCTTAAAAAAGATCCTTCTTGCACTACCATAAACAGCCATAAATGAATATAGAGAGCTCAGCAGAGAGGAAAATGCCACAGTTGCTTTTCAAGGGCCTTGTCTACTTAACACAAAACCTGCTCCCCACCTTTCTAAGGAGGAAAGCACATCACTGAACTAAAGACAGTCTGGTCCTGCCCATTTGCCTCTAAGAAATCAGCTCAAGAGGCTAATTAACTGCATTTTAAAAACACTGCAGAAAAATGTCAAACCAACAGGTGGCAGCACATCAACACTGTAGTGAATTTGAAGCCACTGTCTTGCTTTAATCAGTTTGTAAAATGTACATTGATCATTCTCCTTTAAATACCACTCCTCCGCTTTCTCTTTTGTGTGATTATAGCCTCAAAGGCAACTGTTTCATCTTAAAGGTATCTTTAACTATTCTAGCTCCTGCAAGGCTCCAAATCACCACTAATATACTAAACGATGTTAAGTTGCTCACATAACGCTTCCTTAGCCCATTCTGGTGTGCTAAATGTAACAAGAGCAACCGACTCAGATCCACTTCGTTTTATCCACAGGACAATGTAATAATTGTGCTGCAATGAGGCAAACACAGCTTATCAACATTCATTTAAAATATCACAGCTACAAACCTGCAGGTAGGCAAACTCCCAGCAGGAGGCACTACAAAGATATATTCTGCAGTTTACAGTGTGCACTCTATTTGATGCAATCGCTGCTCCCTCTATCATATATCGAGGAGGCAACAACAAACGGATCTCCAATATGTAATTAGGGGCTACAAAAGGTCTTGCTACAGACACAGCCTGAGGAAAGGCCTCCCTACCATCCCAGTGCTATTTGTCAAATGTGAGAAGTCAGTAAGGAAGATCTGCGTTGCCTTCACGTTGAGTGGCAACTCAACTAGGGAAGGACATGTCTAAATCTCTCCAAGCCACCACTTCCATCACACATGCAGGAAATGTGGCATTAATTTAAGGCTTGCAAGTGGCTCTTCATACTGCAGCTTTCTCCACCCAACCCACTTTCATCCTCAGTGGAGGAAAAATGCACCATTTCCAGCAACATGAATACTCTTGGATGTTGCTGCCACATGCAAGTTGCTGAGGGACAGAGTTGGAAGCCTGAGCCAGAACCACTTACTAATGCCCTGAAGAGCCCCAGAGCGAGGCATACTCACCACAAGTTGACAAAGTTGATAAAACTTTGGGAGAACTCCCGTTCCTCTGAGTTACTCAGCTGTGGTGGGTCTCCTTTGACTACTTGTGTCAGTTGATCAAATACACTATTCCATTTGGGATAGGGGAACCGTCCTGTGGCCAGTTCATACTACACCAAAAGAAAAAGGAACAACATGGGCTAGATTAGCCATTGTAAAGTTCATGGGGGCAGGAGGGTGGGAGCGAGGATTCTCCAAACAAGCCCCACCAGCAGAAGGTCTGTGCACGGTTTCCAACTCCTTATGATTTAACAATAGCAACCCTCCCAAATTAGCCAGCTGAAATCAAGAAAGCTTGGGGGAAAGCAGGAGATGGCTTGTACCTGAGAAATAATAGTTCCGGTACTCAAAAGAGATTCCCAGACATAGTAGCAACTTAAAAGAGCTCAACCCTCTGCATCCTAATCCCCCCTGCTCCCCACAAACATTCTTTTTTTCCTTGTCTTTGCAGCTGGATGTATTCAGATGAAGAGCCCCTTAAACACACTTTACCATTTGTGAAAAGCCCACAAGTCTGCTTTCCACAGATAGGGGAGAAATTCTATCTTGCTGCTGTAGAACAGCTGCAATGCTTTCCACTTCTTTTGTTAAAAAGAAGAAGAATCATACGAGGTGTGCAGGCAATTGCTGGGGAGACAGAGTGGGCAACTTACCAGCTGCTTCAATTAAATTTAAAATGTTCACAAAACAGCAGGCAAGCACTTGACCTTTAAAACACATGAAATAATAGTGTGTGTGTGTTCTGCATTAACCCAAGCCCCTATTTTGCATTTGTCTCCGGTTGACGGACCTCAACCTTCCCATAAAAAAAGCAGTGGAAACAATGTCTACCCATTCCTCATAAACATACTAGTCATACCTCGGGTTACAGAAGCTTTGGGTTATGCACTGCGCCAAAACCGGAAGTACCAGAACAGGTTACTTCTGGGTTTCAGTGCTTGCGCAGAAGCACTAAATCATGCTTTGCACATGTGCAGAAGCACCAAATTGCAACTTCTACGTGTGCAGATGCAGCGCTGCGGGTTGCGGATGCTGCGGGTTGCGAACGTGCTTCCCGCATGGATCACATTCGCAACCCGAGCGTCCACTGTACATGCTAGGGCAGGGCCCAGAGGCATTCCAGGGAAATGAAGGAGGTGGTTGCGGGAGTTCCTGGTTTCCCCCTTCGATACCATTGCCACCTGTCCCCACCCCTAGTCAGCTCCACTTTGGGGGTGACTACTAGGCTAATGCTAAGGGTGTATGTGCCCAGAGAGGGTGCCAGCCCCTTCGAATCTGGAATTGTCTCTGATTAGACCAAACCCTTGGTTTCTACCTTTCTGCTTCAATACACTCTTCTCCACTCCTACTAAGTTTGCTTTCTTCAGTGGTCCAAACCTAGGAAGGCTGGGCTTACACTGGCTCTAAAGGGGCAGCAAGGAACAGATTTCCTAGCTTAAAGCATGGTTCTTTTGAGATTTAGCATGCATTGCTGCCCCCTAGTAACAGAGTAAAGTCACTGCTGATAAAAAGTAGCCACGGAAGCCAAACTGCGTAGCAGAGGAAAGCTGAGCCAGGTCTGTTATTCAGGGAGGCAATGCAGGCCCTATCACAGCGTACATGTTCACAAGAGTAATGCCAGTTTAGCTTTTACTTCTCCTAAAGCTGCTTCACAAGCTGCTTTAGGGTTTTATCTCCAGCAGCATGCAAAGCCCTTAGCATTTCTCACTTACCAATGTAATCCCTAAGCTCCAGACATCCGAGCGGACATCATATCCTTGCCTGGATGCACTGGGGTCTATCCTCTCTGGCTGAAATTAGAGGAAGAATATCAGTTATATAAGAAAAAGGCAAGAATTTACTGAAGTGGGATATGGAGAAGGATTCATTTAACACCAACTGTCCCTTCCATGATCCTAATCCTAATGCAGGGCTGCATGTACTCTATTTAAAGCAAATCAGAATCCTGCAACAGGGTATGAATTATGCAAATGAAGCAAACATTAGGGGAGATTTAAGAGATTCCTTTTTTACCCACCCCAAAACTGCAAAGACTGGCCTTGAGGGGAAATCACTGCAGCTATCCTTCTGAAATTTTTGATTTCTCACTAGTGAAGGGGTAGGAAGGAATTGGACTTGGATAAACACTGAGCCAAATTAGGCAGCCCCTTAAGCATCTTTGACTGAGGCGGACTGTTTTCCAAAGTACTGAATCTGGAGACTGAACTGAAAGCCCTTAATATGAGTCTTCTCAGGATAATTAGATCCCATGGTTCCCGCTTGGAAGCCATGGACAATTATTATATACAAGTTTCATCACGGTGAAGTATTAAACGTATTTCAATGTTTCAGGTGCCTAAAGTCTAGATATTATTCTATATAAAATTACCCTCTTATTTTATTTGTGCATTTTATGATGTTGTATTGTTAGGATTGTACTGAACCATTCAATCTTTTGCAGCACTTTTGTTCAATCTGGTTCTGCTTGGCAAAAGCATCTGCTATTAATGTCACAACTCAAGTGTATTAGTCTCACTTGGCTGGGGCCAGTATTTCTGAAAGAATATGCTTTGTTTCCCTGTTATCTGTGGCTTTGAATCTGGCATCACTTCTCCTTAAAAAAACTAACACATCCAACTAAGAACAAATGGCAAAAGAATCTGTATTTTTGGAAATCTTGTGTAACCATATGTCTGTTATTTAAATGGCAATAGGGGGCATCCCTCTTAGACTAGTCAATTATTCTGCCACATTTGGGAACTAAAGCTGTATTTTATTGATCCGTGCTACCACAAGGCACCAACATCCTCATCAGAATGTTACTAAGCAATTCTCAGACTTAATTTACTCAAAAGGAATTTCACTGAACTGTATGTTCCCCGTTTCCCTGCACCTTTGTATGGTAACCATCATGGCCCAAAATGTCCTCACTCTGTTCCCGAGCCTCTTCTTCCCAGGAAAAGCTCTGGTAGGAGCCACAGGGTTTTACTAGCTCATTACAGATTCCTCCTACAAATGACCATCTAAATGCAAACACATAGAAAATGGATGCTTCCAATACCTTCACCAGTAGAGGGACCAGGTTACTAAAGCATGAAAGAGATTTGATTACTGCAAGAAAAGCTGTTCACACCTTGGGTGTGCAGTGATGTAATGTACTAAGATTAAGCTGGAGAAGCCTCACATCAAGCTAACTTCATCTAAGTTTTAGCTTGTGAAGCTGAAGAATGATTTCAACCTCAGCCATTCATGTACAAAATATTTACCTTCTGCCTTTACAACAAAGCAAGTAAAAGAAAGGATTCCATTTCTATTCGCACCTCACCCATCACATATAAGTTTTCAAATCCCACTTACTGCCATGTAGGGCCGGCAGCCAGCATCTCTGGTCTTGGCAATGGAGTCTACAAGTTGTCCACTAATGCCGAAATCACAGAGTTTAATATTTCCGTTTCTGTCCAGAAGAATATTGGAAGGTTTAATATCTGCAACAGATGTGGGCAAACAGAAACATATTTAAGCAGATAAGCTGCAACCAAAGCACTTCAGCTTCTAACTGCTGAAAGTTACATAGCGTCAGACACAAAGTTACGACTAAAGACAGCAACTGCATGTCACAGAAACTAGAGTCACTCCCCCTCTGGAATTAACAGGAGAAATAAATCAGGAACCTGGATTCGAGCTTGCTTCCCATGATATCCGCTCAGGATCTTGGTTTGTTGCTCCCTTACAAACCAGGATCACTAGCCAGCCTTAAACCATGGTTTGTTGTTGGCTTACAAATCCTGGCTTGTTAAGGAGTAACAAACTAGGCACCTCAGCCAGCCAAGCAACCAACCAACCAATGGCAGCAGCTTTGGTGTGTGAGAGACTTAAATGGGAGAAACCCCCTCCCATAGGACTATGACCCTGTTCTGCACACAGAAACTTGTGACTTAAAAATTGTAACACCCAATGAGTGTTGTCAATTGGCTCTGTCCTAATGTCAGCCTCCAACTGGTAGCCCAAGAGAACCAAAACTCACACGGACATAGTGAAACATAAAATGATCATGTGGAATACCCCAAATAGTCGGCTCACAAATGTATTTTGCATAATCTACAGGCATGCTCAGGAAGAACTGCGTGTGACAGGCATACCACACAGTAAGAAAGACAAATCCAGAAAAGCCTACCTCTGTGAATGATTTTCAAGTTTTCTTTTAAGTGGTTTAGTGCTTTCACAGTCTAGGAGAGAAAGAGAAATTTTATTGAGAACAAAAATAATAAAATGCCTCCTATTACACAATCCAAAGCCAAACAATTTAAGATGCATCTCAGACAGCTTATAAGGCAGAAATGCAGACGCATCCCTTTAAACATTTAATAGCTATACCATGTTACAGTGTAGTTAATGCAAACAAAATGTGATAGAAATGGTTGTGTAAGACCATGGTTTGTTTCCCGCTTGTGCTAGCAGGGGCCATGGGTGGTGCTGGGATAGGGGGCAGTGCACTCCCCAACCAAGGAGCTCACCCCCACTCTTGCCTCCCCGTTGCTGGACTCCTGTCATTGGCATATACTGCTATTTTTCTTTCAGAGATCTTAGCATGTGAGACACAACCCACCCACCTAGAAGTATATTTTGTACTTTCTGTGCCCCTCCACCACCAGAAGAAAAAAAAATTCTGAAGCCGCCCTGGCAGAGACTGAGCAGTATATGGTAAACCATTAGGTTTCACAGCAACAAGCCTAAATAAGTCAAATCATCTCCCGCCTAGATCCTGGATTTGAAAATCTAAGCAGAAGTGTGCACACACAAAAAAGGCAGCAGTGAGAATAGAAAGAATACTTACAGCTAAAGTGATTTTGCCTAGAATTTCTTCTGGAATAACGTCATCTAATACACTATATACATATTTGTAAAATTTATCAAACGAGGTAGACATGAGCTCCATACAGATCCAACAGTCACCCTAAGAATAAAAAAGCAGTAAGCAAGACATGTTTTATTATTGTTAATCTGAAATACACATATGGGGTGGTCAATGTGCAACTCTTGCTAAGCTGTGATGAAAAGGGAAGCATAGAAAAGAAGGTCCTTGGACATACAAACCAACACCGATGCAAACCTTTGCCTTACCAAGAGAGACAAAGCAGAACATACATATTTCTGGGAACAAACTTCAAGTTGGTCTGCCTCACAAAATATTCTGCTTCCTCTTTTGTCAAATTACAATTGGTCTAATCAATTACCGTATATACTCAAGTAAAAGCCGACCTGAATATAAGCCGAGGCACCTAATTTTACCACAAAAAACTGGGAAAACTTATTGACTCGAGTATAAGCCGGTTCACCACACCACAAACCTCCTAGTGGGCCGGAGAGCGGCTTCTCTCTCTCCCCCAGCCCCTCCAGTCTCTCTGCCTCCCTAGGGTGCTGCCGAGAGGCAGAGGCTGGTGGCAGCAGCGTCGGAGGAAGAACGAGCAGCCCAAAAGGGCTGCTTTCAGGCTGCTCATTCCTCCTCCTCCACCACCAACAGCCTCTGCCGCTCGCAAGGGCAGGCACAGGAGCCGTGCTTGGCAGAGCAGTGGCAGCACGAGAGGCGGCAGCAAACCGCTTGCTCCGACGAGGGCTTGCTGAAAATGCGCTCAGGTGGGACCCTCATTCGAGTATAAGCCAAGGGGGGCTTTTTCAGCATAAAAAATGTGCTGAAAAAGTCAGCTTATACATGAGTGCATACGGTAGTTAGGTGGCATGTGACATTCGAATACAATAGCAATTGTCCACCCCAAAATACAATGGCATTGCATTCCTCGTGACCCCTGGAGTAGTCAGATGCTTACTAGGCTTCTCAATATCTTGGGCCAGCTATTATATCTCAGTTTAACCTACCGGGCAGGGTTGTTGTGATAAAAATGGGGGAGAACCATGTGCACCATCCCAACCTCCTTAAGAGGAGGAATGTGATAAAAGTGAAATGTAATAAAAGGTAGAAAGTTTGAAAGCCACAAGTGTATAACACATGATTATAATGAACCTTTTGAGAAGCACTGAAATGAAATAGGCATTTTAGAGATAAAGCAGTGCTAACATTTTCTTTACATGCATCTCCCCCACCAAACTAGTTTACCCTTGCAAATTGTCTACTGCCTGCCCTTCAGTTAATGTGCTTCATTACCCATTAAAACGTCATAAAACGTATTAACTAAATCTGTTACAAACTAAGCAGATTTTGAGTGCCCACCTCTCTGAAGAGTGCTCCATAAAACTGAACAATATATGGGCAATCACTACTTCGCATAACTACATCCAAATCCATTAAAAGCTGTTTCTGTTCCTTTTCATCCACTGTCGAACGAATTCTCTGAAAGAATAAGAAAGGAAGAGATATCATAATTAAAGTAAACAGAACTAGCTGTGTTTGCATGTCACATTAATATCTTATTATGGGCTCACCCACATGAACCATGTACTGCTCAAAAGCGCCTGCTTAACTCCTTCCACACTCCAAACCCATGGGCTTTGACATGTCATCTGAACCATTTTAATCAGCTCAGGTGATTTTTAAGAAAAAGAAATAACCTCTAGCCTGTAAGGAAGGTTAGGCTGAAGAACAGCAACTAGCTCAAGGACAACCAAAGAGTTACATGCCTGAGGAAGGATTCAAACCTGATCTCCAAGGTACTAGTCCAGAAGTCTAACCACCACACCTTGTCCAGTAGTTTAGGATGATAGGAAGACAGCAAGTTGGGGAAGGCTGATTTATGCTATCATTATCATGCAACGATCCATATTTGAGGATGAATATTCCCTTTTATTAGGCAGTATTTTCTTCAGTTCATGACTCAATTCATGGGACACATTCCAGCCTAACAAAAACATTTGAGTAGGCCGCAGTGCAAGGCTGGCCACAGGTGTGGCTTGGAGAGGAAGCATGGTCTGGAAAGATTACTAAGGACCATTTGGTCCCTTGGCCTAAGGTCCCCCACCCCCTCCATAAAGAATGACACGTTGGTAGCCAATCTGTGACTAAGGGCCAAACTGCATGGCACATTAAAAGTGTTTTTAGGCACTGTGTCATGTCTCTCCTTTTAGAAAAGTCAACTGCAGTGGATCCTAATCCTAATCCAGATTTTGATCCTTTACCCATTGCTATTTTCTAGGCAACCTCCTCCAGTACTACCCACAATTTGCTATCACCTTCTGGGGCAAAAAAGCTTCTGTATAGAGTGATTTTCCAGGGAAAACAGTGCAGGGCTAAACAGCTAACCTCTCTTCCAGCCCCAATCGAAAATCAGCATGAACACCCACACCCCTGTTTTTCTAAAGAAAAATACCATACCCTCCCCCACCAAACAAATGCTGACCAAAGCCACTTGAGAAAGTTATAATAGCAGACATGGGACGGTTCTGCTTTGTTCTGGAGACACTATACAATTCTTCTGGGCACAATTATTCTACAGCTGTAAAGCCATTACACATTCCAGAGTACAAATAGTAAGCAGCTCAACTGTTTGCCTAGGAAGTGATGGGCAGAACAGAATGATCCAAGTAAAGAACTGCCTGTTATACAGAAGATGAAATGGGAACTCTAAAACACAACTGCAAATATAACACACTCCATCTGTTTTTCCTTTTTCCAGTGTTTCTTAACTCTCTGGGCAATACCTAAACTGCATATAGGCCAATGCCCTCTAACCTTCACAATTCCCTTCAGCCTGGAACTATTCCTAGCCTTTGTATACAATACATTATCCAATCTTTGTATTCCCAAGGAATCCCATGACCAAATATGCAAAGCACTTGCCATTGTGCTCTCCTTGATTTCAAGAGCCCTGCAAAAACGCAGTTTATCTCCAGAGTTTTCTGACTTTGCTCTCATTTTCTTCTCCGGAATTCCTCTCCTAATATTTCTTTACCATATTTCCCTTTCTTCAGTGGCTGCTGGTATCTGCCTGACCTTCCTGTTTTCTGTAGAATTCTGTCTATGGAATTTTAGAATTATTTCTTTTCTTTTACTTTTCTTTTACTGACCATCTATATAGAATCTTTTTCCAGCATCATTTTGACAACAGCCACCTATTATCAAGACTTCCCACAGAAAACACAAGCTGAGCACAAATCAAGGTAGAGTGATCCTGGGAAGATCAAACTGGTTCCAGTGATTGTGGGAACCTCCAGAAAAGCATACCTGGGGGCAGGGAGGAGATCGTCCTGTATGGCAAGCTGAGAGAATCATTATAATAGAGGAATGCTGAATTCCTCCCATAATTTATTATTATTTAGTATTTATTACTGAATACATGGGAATGGATTAAACATCACCATAATAGGAAAGTTTGAATATGGCAATTGTGTCTATCATACAGATAAATGTATGACAGTTGCTGAGGTCAACGTGGAAGTTATGTGAATCCTTAAATGTTCCAAGGACCCACTAAAGATGTATCAGGGAGATGCAATGTGATGTGTCTCTCAGGTAGCCTGTCCACTGTGTTTACAAATGTCCACCTCTGCATTCATACTATGTGTGCTGTACTGCAGCATACACAAGCGAAACCTGGCTAATCAAAGTGTGAAGCAGTCCACACTGGACGCAACTCCTTGTTGGTACCAACCTATTTATTTGGTAACAAACCTTAATTTGTTGCTATGGAAAACCCAAATATTGACCCTCAACAGGACTCAGCAGAGGCATGGCTACACAGAAAAAAAATATGGCATGTGCCACCCTACAAATTCAGGGAGAGGAGGGAACAAGACAGAATGGATTCCTTGTAGGCCAGAAGTCACTTATGTAGCTCACAGACACAGATGCTGGAAAAAGCAGGGTGAAGAACATTTAATATTCCATAAAGCATACTGGTCACGCCCTCTTCTACTCCTATTATACTTGATGACTAGTGGCCTACATGTTATGAAACATGCCAGTATATTTGCTGATAACTGGACTGAGTACAGGGCTCAATTCTGCCTTCACTTCAAGTTATTTTATAGCCCAGTGTTGTTAAAAGAGTATTACAAGAAATGAGTGGGACGCAGGTGGCGCTGTGGTCTAAACCACTGTGCCTCTTGGGCTTGCCGAATGGAAGGTCGGCAGTTCGAATCCACATGATGGGGTGAGCTCCTGTTGCTTTGTCCGAGGCTCCTGCCAACCTAGCAGTTTGAAAACACACTGGTGCAAGTAGATAAGTAGGAAAAATGAAAACTACTGTAGCAAGGCAACTAGCTTTGTTTCACAAAGGACCCTGACCTGTCCACTGCAAAACTGCATTTAAGAATAATAAACCTGAGCTGGATTTAAAACCAGGAACCTAGAGATAAAGGGTCTCAGTATATATACAGTGTTTGTGTTAAAAAGAAGCTTACGTATATTAGATGTTGTCAGGGAACTGCAGGCAGCGAGGGAAGAAAGAATTAGAGGGTACAGGGAATGATCCCGACTGATCACTACTGAGTCCTCCTCAGAAGACAGAGAAGAGGATAGTGAGTCTGGGGAGGAAAGGGTGCTTCAGAGAGAAGGGGATCCACGTCACAGGGGAAAACGGAAGGGGCTGAGCCGTTGGCTCTGTTGGTCTCGAGGGAGAGGGAAAAGAGAAAGTAGTTAGAGCAACGCGTCATGAGAGACGGGTCGCTTTGTTTATTCGGCATGTAATCTTGTCTGAAGAAAATAAAGAAAGGAATTTATGGCTGGCTGCCGGGAGTGTTTTTCTACTAAGTGCAGCAGTAGGGCAGTAGGCGGAAGCCCCGTGTTCCTTGTGGACAAAAAGGCCACGCGAGAGAAACGTCTCGTCGTAGACTTCCGGAGAATCAATGCCCAGACGCTCCCCATGGCCTTCCCAATGCCAAGAATTGATGACGTATTGGCGAGGGTGCGAAAGGGGAAAATTTTCACCAAACTGGATTTGAGAGGAGCCTACAATCTCATCAGGGTGCGAGGGGGGGACGAGTGGAAGACAACCATGTTCACACCACTAGGGGCATTTGAATATCTTGTTATGCCCTTCAGTTTACAGTGTGGTAGTCCGTGCTTCCAAGCCTTCATGCACCACGTGTTGGGACCTTTGCTCTACAAAAACTGAGCGGCATTTTTGGATGACATACTTATTTACTCTCCAGATGAAGAACAGCACGTTAAGGACGTGCGGGAAGTTCTAGCTAGGCTCAAGGAGCATCGCCTATGGGTGAAACTGGAGAAGTGTCAGTTTCACACGAGAGAGGTCGAGTTCCTGGGCTATAGGCTGTCGGACAGGGGTCTGGCAATGGACCCGGAGAAGGTCAAAGCGGTGGTGGAGTGGAAAAGCCCCAAAACGAGGAAGGATGTTCAGCGGTTCCTGGGCTTCAGTAACTTCTACCAGAAGTTCATCAAGGACTTCGCACGGCTGGCGACCCCCATAACGGATTGCCTCAGTGGCAAGAAGAAGTTTGAGTGGACGGATGGGGCGCAAAGGGCCTTTGAGAGTCTAAAGAGAGTCTTCGCCTCCGAGGAACAACTGCTGCATGTCAACCCTGAACTACCACTGCGGGTGGAGACAGATGCGTCTGATCGAGCGATTGGAGCGGTTCTCATGCAGCAAGATGGGGAGGGGGAGTGGCATCCGTGTGCTTTTTTCCCCCGGAAGCTCAATAAATCGGAAGTGAACTATAGTATCTATGATAAGGAATTGCTTGCTATTGTGTCTGCGTTCAAGCAATGGCGGCATTTTTTGATTGGAGCGAAGCATCAGATACAGGTGTGCACGGATCACAAGAATTTGGAATACTGGCGGACGGCAAGAGTGATGTGCCAGAGGCAAATACGCTGGGCACAGTTCTTTGCCAACTTCAACTTCAAGATTCAGTACGTACCGAGTGAGCAGAACGTGAGGGCGGATGCTTTATCCCATAAACCCGAGTATTTGGCAGAGGAAGGACCGCCGACAGCCCGGTTCATGTTCCCCGAGCAGAGGTGGGCTTGCGGGGCAACATTGGTGAAGGATGACGAACTACTACACTTGATGCGGGACGATGCTTTTGCCAGAGGAAAGTTGGATGAACTTGGGCAAGGGAGAGGGGCTGAGGGAGGTTTCGAGGAAAAAGGGGGGCTACTGTTTTATCGAGGGGCTTTGTATGTACCAGGGGAAGCTCTCCGGGCCCGAATCCTCCGACAACTGCATGACAGCTCGACGGCAGGACACTTTGGGCAACATAAGACCATGTTGTTGGTCACCAGGGAATTTTGGTGGCCTAAGGTGCGGGAAGATGTGAAGGAATATGTGCGAGGGTGTGAGACCTGTCAGAGAGCCAAAGGGGAGAGGGCAGCTCCGGCAGGGTTAATGGAGCCTCTGCCAACACCAGGGAGGCCATGGGAGGTGGTATCAGTAGACTTCATCACTGACCTGCCCCGGTCCAGGGGGAAAACGGCGGTGTTGGTGGTAGTGGATCTACTCACCAAAATGTGCCATTTTGTGGCGTGTTCTCATGCGGTAACTGCGGAGGAGACAGCCAAATTGTTTGTGGAGCACGTGTTTAAGTTGCATGGGGTCCCTTCGAGGGTCATTTCAGATAGGGGGACACAATTTACCTCAAGGTTCTGGCGCAAACTCATGAGTTTGTTGCAAGTGGAGGTAAGTTTCACCACCGCCAGACATCCCGAAAGCAATGGGCAGGCGGAAAGGGTCAATGCAGTATTACAGCAGTACCTGCGTTGTTATGTGGGGGAGAGGCAGAACGATTGGGTGGACAAATTAGCGCTGGCGGTGTTTGCGTACAACAACTCCGAGAATGTGTCCACAGGGATGACTCCGTTTTTTGCAAATCACGGGTGCCATCCTAGGGCTTTCCCGGGGAGGGGGGAGGAATCGTGGAGTGTGCCAGCCGCTGAACAGTTCGCGGAGGAAATGGAAGCAATTCAACAACAACTGAAGTTGAACTTGGAAAGGGCCAAGGAGGTATACAAGAGGCAAGCAGACAAGCATCGGAGGGAAGGGGAAACCCTCCGGGTGGGGGATAAGGTGTGGTTATCAACGCAAGGCTTGCCTTGGAAAGGGGGTTGTAAGAAACTCAAACCCAGGAGGGTGGGTCCCTTTGAAATCATACAGCAATTCAACCCGGTGGCCTTTAAGTTGAGGCTGCCAGAGAGCATGAAAATTCATCCCGTGTTCCACCGGTCGCTATTGTCGGCTTACCGGCCGGGCAGAAGGGAAGGGGAGGTGCCACCGCCAGAAGTCGAGGAAAGGGAGGGGGGACACCGGATAGAGAAAATATTGGACTCGTGTTGGAAGGGTAATCAGCTTGAGTACCTGGTAGCTTGGGAGGGGGCTCCCAGTTCGGATAACACATGGGTGCCGTCAGATTGGGTCACGGAGGAGGGTTTAGTGGAGGACTTCCATGAGCTATTTCCACATAAGCCACAACCCGCAGGGAGGTTCGCTGAGAGGGCGTTTGGGCCGACGGACGATGAAGAGGATTTTGAAGGGTTCTCAGCCTCGGACCAAGAGGAAACACAAGGGGGAGGAGGAGTGAGTGAAGAGCGTCCGGGTCCATCAGGTGTTAGAGGTTGGGGTAACATTTTTGATGATACCGAAGAGGAGGAGGAGGAGAGTTTCCTAGGATTTTACCCCAAGAAGCATGAGGAAAATGCATCGGGGGAGGCTTCATCTCAGGAAAGGGAGGTGAGGGGGGCCTTTGAGGAGGGGGTGGATGTCAGGGAACTGCAGGCTGCGAGGGAAGAAAGAATTATAGGGTACAGGGAACGATCCCCACTGATCAGTACTGAGTCCTCCTCAGAAGACAGAGAAGAGGACAGTGAGTCTGGGGAGGAAAGGGTGCTTCAGAGAGAAGGGGATCCACGTCACAGGGGAAAACGGAAGGGGCTGAGCCGTTGGCTCTGTTGGTCTCGAGGGAGAGGGAAAAGAGAAAGTAGTTAGAGCAACGCATCATGAGAGACGGGTCACTTTGTTTATTCGGCATGTAATCTTGTCTGAAGAAAATAAAGAAAGGAATTTATGGCTGGCTGCCGGGAGTGTTTTTCTACTAAGTGCAGCAACGCGTGCAGCTGGCAAGCTGACAGATGTTCTCCTTAAATTTTATAACCCATAATTTTACAAACCAGTTAAGTATTTAATAACACTAAACTACAAGGCGAAATATACAGATAGCGGGGGAAAGCAAACAACTGCTGAGCGCAAGATGGATGGATATTAAATTATCCACTATATATTGCCCCTGCAGTTGGAAAGTACAAGAATAATTACGGGCATCACCTACTTTAACAGCCATAATTTGCCCACTTGGTTTGTGGACCATTTTGTTGACAGAACCATAAGCGCCTCGTCCAATTTCTCCAAGATCTTTCAAGTCCTCCGCAGTAAAATCCCAATGTTGTTCAGGGGAAATCTTCAATTTTCCTGATGATTCAATGCTGTGTGTTCTCAGTCTCTCTCTGCCAAAAAAAAATTGGGAAGGAATTTTGCCACATTTTATATCAATTGAAAAATTTCTCTCTCTTACAGCACTGATTAAATGCATTTATACAGAGTAGTGAACATAAAGCTAATGCAATAATATACTTTCCATGAAGGATCTAATCTAGATGGAGGTAACAGGGCAGGATACTATAACAATTGCACCTAAAGCAACTAGATTTTTTTTAGCTATTAATCAAGACCATCTGTCTCTTATATTACAATAACTGGTATGTCTATTTCTGTGGTTGTTTATAAATTCCTGCATAAAACTGTATTATATTCCTATGAAATGCAGAAGGATAATATTAGTTATGCTACGTAACATAAAGCAACTACATTCTTCTAGAGTTAAGTTTAGGCTGGTGATTGTCTTTCTCCTTTTATTGCCTGCATTGATAACACCATAAAGAAAACCCATACCTGTGGCTGTTGGGTTTCCGAGAAAGGTTTATAAATATTAATAGAAAACAGAAAAAATGAAGGGATCATGTTAACTCCAAAAATACATGCAGAGCCAATATTCTGTCAGTGTATTTTTGAAGTAAAAGAAGATTAGTCAAAAAGCCACAAAGCCGCTGGTGCATATTTTAAGGCTAGAAGAAGTGTGCAGAATTTTGCGTCAGTAATAAAGGATATTTTTTACATTGGGTCGAACAGACTTCCACAGCTGTGTTAGGTTTCTTTTCTTGCTGACAAGTGGTTCTGCATGAAGAAATACAGTTTTTCTATTTTTGTCTTCCAATATGAACAGTGTTCATCTCAAGACAAATGTGAAAGTCTCCAGTATCTTCTACCCATCACTGTCAAATGTTTGAAAATGAAGCTTACTTTGTAAGAGGAAGGTCTCAAAGAATTCAGTAGGATTATTATTATTATTAAGCATGTTTAGGATTGGACTGTTAAACTCTGGGCTCCTCAGCTGCAATTTTAGAAGTGCTTCATAGTTTTAAAGCCCTTCCTCTCAGCCCTGAACCAAGGAACTTGTCAAACCTGATAGCTGAAAATTTAATGTGGAAATTTGTACATTTATCACAAACTGTGATTATGGTAAGAGCAGAGAATACTTCAGAAGTAATCACTCATGTAAAATTATGGGAAATTAATCAAATTACTTAGCAAACTCAACAAAATCACTGCAATACTAGTTTTGGAATAAGTCCAAACATGAATTCAAGAAAGACCCTCTAAAACCAATGAAAGAATATTAGATAGCAAAAAGGCTTGATCTAAAGCTTTTTAGTTCCTAGACACTGGCTCAATTCAAACAGAGCCTTGGGCATGTACACACCTTCCTCCCCTTGCACACTGTTACACATCCTCTTTTGTGGCAAACCAGTTTGCAGTTACATCCAAATAGGCAAAAACATAGTTTGTGCAAACCAAAGTTTGTCTGCAATCTGAAATGCAAACCATGGTTTGATCATGGCTTACAACTGCAGTTTGCCACAAAAGAGGAAATACAGAACAGTGCAATACAAAGGCTTGGCATTACGTAAGAACACCAATTTCTGAAGATGATGAAGTATCTCTCTCCCTTTCTCCATCATCCCCTGATCTTGGTATGTCATCTTTAATATAGATTCAGCTATACAAGATAAATATAGAGGCAACATAATACCGAGCAAAAAAATAATCTATCAGCATCTCTGAATTCCTGTCTGTGTCATAAATAAACCACCTACAAGACCTTTCTACAAAATGTTAATGAATGAAAAAGGAAAAGAAAAGAATTTAGAAGCTGAGAGAAGCTAAAACAAAAAAGAATAAATAGAAATTCAATTGTAAGCTTTGCCATTTGCACCTGCTAAAGATAAAGCAATTTGTCTTAGAAATCACATTACACAGGTGTTGGGCATTAATTGCTCCCAATCTTCTAGCACATTGTGGGATACTGGTAATATGAAATACTCGTGCTTTTAAATAAATCTGAGAAAAAACAACCTATAGGGAAACAGACACCCCCAGATCCTACAAAAAAGTAAACTGATGTCCTGCTAATTGTCTTCTGCAGCTACAAGGCTGAACATCCAGAACCTGTTTACAAAAAGATACACTGCTCCCTAAGTCTGCTACTCCTAGGATACTGAAAATTCATACAAATAATATTGACATCATCATAGTATGACTAATTTAGGGGGGGGGCGCATTATGGCTAGTTACTTAAATACCCCAAAATAACACACATATAACAAGAGCATAGCTCACCATCTTGCTAAGACAAGATTCCCAGGACTCGAACATCAGTGACATGTCAAAGAATTCAAATGGCTTGTCCCCACCCTGATAACCTTGGGATAGATGCGGCCAAACTGTCACAAGCCTGAGCTGCTCAGCTAGGACCCCGCCTCCCTCTAGGTTAAGTAATGAATAAAACAATATCTAACAGGTTTCCGTGGAATTCCAATATTTTTATCTTAAAGTCAAAGGCAGATACCGTTTCTGATTCTATCATTAATCAACCCTTCAGATACCTAGGTGAAAGGATCATTTGGATGCTTAGAAGATCTGCCTAATTTAGTTGTGTGTGCAAACTACTTCCATTTTCCTTTTCATACAACCAAATATTAAAATTTAAATACTAAGAAATTAATTTAGCTACCAGAAGCTTTTGGTTTTGATAAGGAGGAGAAAGGAGAGAGAAGCCATAGTAGCACTCAAAATACAATTATAAACCAAAGCATACAAAAGTAAATCAGGGTTCTGTCCACAGCGAAGGTTTAAGTCAATGTCACTACACATCAACACAAATCCATTTAAGGTTACTGTATTTAAGTAACACCAGAACAAATCCTCATTTTCAATATGTACTGTCCTTTTGCTAGGAAAGCTGCAGGAAAGCAGAGCTTAATATATATACAACACATTTCTGTACCACTCTTAACATCATTTTAGGGTGGTGCACAACAGTGTTTAAAATATACATATCAAATTTAAATTAACATTACTGAAGAATATCCAACAAGGGAGAAAAGTTCAATTCTGCGCCTCATGGTGTCTGACATCTACGAGAAACCACTGCACAAGATTATTCGGTGTTTTTGGAGTGCTATGTCATCAGGAGTTGATAACACCCAACTCCAACTGTGTATAGGGATGAGTACAAAAGTACCAAACCACGTAGAGGGACAGAAGCATGCATGCAAGCTTGACCCTCAATGTCACTGCACACGTCTCTTCCCTGCTCAGTCTCCAAACCTTCCCATCTTCTATAGGAATTCTACCCACATTCACTTGTACATGATTGATCACGAAGAGAGTTGTACTTGCATTCACATGAGGAGAATTCCTACACAGACCTTCCCTACACAAGAGAAGGTCAGGGACTGAATGAGGGAAGTGTGCATGATGAAGTTGGGGGCAGGGCTTGTACACTGGACCCAGAATCCCTACACAATTTGGTGCTTACATGTTCAGACAAGAACCTGAACACCTCTCCCATCTCTCATTTCCATTTCAGTCCTAACAGAATCAGTGACTGAGGCTGGTAATGCATTGCATGGAGCTAAAGGAATTTAAACCTAATTCAGACAAAATTAGTTGATTAGTGCAGCTGCTGGTTCACAGCAGACTGTTCTTTTTCTATAGGCATATTGCCTGTTTGTTTTATTGTTTTTAACGTTTCTGACTCTCTGGAGGGGAGTATTTCATTTTTTTCATCTTACCTTCTGCTAGAGTAAGCCATCAGATTTGGGGAATTTACAAGGATATACCTGTTTCTTGTAGAATGAGAACCATATGCTAGTTAATAAGGCCAATCTAGAAGGCATACAAGTTGCTAGACAGCTGCTGAAACAGAACTCAAAGGTTTGGGACAGGTATACAGCTCCAGCTAAAACCCCAAACTTTAGCATTCTTGTTCCAAGGTTGATAAAGCTTTAACAAACTGTGACTCAATAAGAAATACTGACAGGGCAATTATGCACAGAGGACTTCTGTACAAATGCACCTGCAGGTGATCAGTGTTGCCAATCACACATTGCCCGTGGGATCCCAGTTCTGATCACTACTGTTCCACACAGACTAATAGTACTGGGGGAAAGAGCTGTTTTTATGGTAATACCACAATAGCTCTAAATCCCCTTATCAAAAATATCATACGTTAATGCTTCCTGATTGTCACCAATCAGGGCATTATGTAGAAGGGGTCCTTGTGAATGAGAGATCTATGAGCCCAGGATCTCTGCGGAGTAGTAAAACCTTAACAGCAGCACACTGCAAGGCTACAAAGCAATATTCTAGTACAGGAAGATAACATAGCACTACCTTGCTCTTAAGGGTTTGGAAAGCCAACTGGATGGAGGGCAATTCTCACTACAACAGTTCTCAGAATTTATAGATTAACAAAAGAAACCAGTTTTAATTCTTTCCAGGTCTACAGAAAATAAGTGTACGTGCTGTGGTTATAACAGTACACTTTGCAACAGACAATGGAACAATTAGTCAAATCTATGGCAAAAGAACATTTTAAAAGGCCTTCATGCTAAGGGGGCAGATTTACCATGAGAAGGAGTGCTATGGAGCTTGAAAGCCATTATTGCAACACCTGTAAGTGCTTACACTAGTAAAATCATTTGCCACATTTTACAGTATGACAAAAAAAAATGAACGAACTACCAGCAACTGAAAGGACACAGAAATAATTTCACAGGAGTGAGACCATCAACAGCCAACAATCAGAGACAGTATTTCTTTCCCAAGAGGCAAGGCATCTAGTAATATTGCTGCCCTGGCAAGACAATATGCACTCTTGAATCCTGCTTGATCATTCTTGTTTGCTTTGCCCAGATTTTCCAGCACTGGCACAAGAGGTATTACAGATGTGCTGGTAAATGACATCCATACTGCTGCAGATGCCTAAAAACTGAAGCAGAAAAGCTTTGGGACAAAATTGCCTGTCCCTCTTCATCACAACAAAGAAATATATCAAACGATGTAAACGCATCCTGTAAGCATTGCCACTTTTCAAGGCAAAGCATCATAGTCATGGCATGAGACCCCAATCTCTGCAGAGAATAATCTTATGCATGGATGCCCAGGGAGCAGAGCCAGTGATGTGCCTGATTCCATATCTATGGGATGACTTAACAAAATCAGTGATTTGAACATGATGAGTCCAATAATCTGTTTGGGATAGCAGAGTAGTTAAATTGGAATCTACTGACAGATCCCTGGGTGATGTGAAGTAGATTGACGAAGACTGGCTTTCAACTGTTGCAACTGTTGCAACAAAATGATCCCTGTGGAAACCAAGCTGGGGGGGGGGGGATGATGTATGACAAAGTATATTTTTGTAAGGAAGCACTAGAGGCTCTTTTCAGTTCCAAAACTTAAAGGCAAATTCCTGGGCTTAACACACTTCAATTATAAGTTTATGTCTTTTATACCTGTCTCCAGTTCATGGGGTCTAAGGAAAATAACAAAGTAGTCCCCAGAGGCCTGCAGTCTGCTACCCCAAACCACTAAGTTACAATTTCACATTCAGCAAAAAATATTTTAAGGAAATAGATTCTCTTATTATAACTTTTTATGGAGTTTTAAGTCCGATCTAAAATATGGTATAAAAATACAATTTCCTTTATATGAGGATTGGTTTAATTTCCTAAATTACAAGTTTAACTATTTCTTGTCAGTGAGTATGAGGCAGGGGACCTTAGAGAAGACTCTTTATTCTCCTGGAAGGGTAAACATGGAACTAGCACAGTTATTTGCATTGTTTGGGCGAGTAGCTTTAAGGTCACACCATTTTAGTTACCCAGAAATGTACTGCATTGCCTGACTCAGAAATTTGGACCTGATGAACTGCGCCAAATTGATGAAAATACTTGATTTTCTCAGAATGTTTCCGTATCCTCCACGACTTGCTATAATGTTATGTTAAAATGTTTTAGAAGTACTCAAAGCCAATATGAATTACTTATGAATTAAGAAGATTCAGAACAAAATCCAACACCCGTGCAATGGACGGCAACTCTTCAGTTGCCTTGGGACTCATCTATACAGCTGCAAATAAAACATTTTAAGTGTGTTTTAAGTGCAATATACAATGTGACACTAGTTGGTGATGGTGAGCCTTATGGAAAATTCAATGTATTTTTTTAAAAAACACTTTTAAAAAAGCGTTTCCAGAACGGTTTTTATAAGTGTGTAGATTCTACCTCAATTGTGCCTCAGGCTTACTTCACCAAAAGCATACGTTTCATTTTCACTGGTCCATTAATTGTTGGGGGGGGCTGTTTTACAGATCAATAGGTGTTGGAAGTATGGCAGCTACAAAAATGAAATAATACTTCACAAAAGACGACTTGATTCACAGGTTTTAGAGCTGTTCTATCAGTGAAGGCTTTTTGGAGGCAATATGCAACAACCTTATAACACCTGCATCAACTCCATCCATTATGGTCAACCATGCTTGAGAATTAAATATTTATGGTTTTAAAAGGAGAGATTTTTGTAAACTAACACTGCGTTACCCTCTGAATACCAGTACTCTTTTAAAAAAATACACTGTCTTTCTAGAGCCAATGACAGTCAGCTGGGACAGAACATTGGGAATTGCTAATACAAATGCAGCAATAAGCTTTAAACAATAATAATGAAATATATGTTGAAAGTATTTAATAATTAATTTAAATATATATATATTAATTCACTCATAATATGACAAATTTCTGCAAGGATCTATATTGGTGTTCATGCCTTTTTCTTTCTTTTGCTTTTTCTGTTATGAAAATATCTGACAATGGGGCTAACAGACAGTTACGCTTACTGTAGCCTGCTGGAAAGTTTCACGATCATCTCCGCTTCTCTCCTTTTGAAAGTGAACGGGGCAATGTGATTACTACCCATTGTTGCTTGTGTATCACTTCAGCCAGGAAAGAGTTGTAAAAATGACAGGAAAACACAGTGCTGTTATCACATGACACAATAACACATACACACATAGTAACTGAAAAGACAGACTGCCTTTTATATACAAAATGAGCACATTTCAGTTCCTTGTTAAGGGCTAGTCTATACCTCTCTTTTTGGAAAAAGGAAAAAAAGCAAAGTGTGTGGCAGTTCATTTAAAGCCTTTTTAATACTAATGCATGAAAGCCATGGAAGGCTATAATCCGCTGCCACCTTACTTGAGAGTAAATCCCTCGGAAATAAATGGGGCTTACCTCCAAGCAAGACCATTTAGGAATAGCATGCCAGCCTTAATTTCAGATGCAGTATTTCCTTTTGTCCTATGAACTACATACCTGCAATAAAATTGCTAGCTAAAATCAACTAATTAGTGCCACTGGCCTTCTTTGTCACAATTTGCTACATTGTTTACCACTACATTGCTTCATCATATTGTTTTGATAAAGGTAAATTTCTTACCTGAAAACTAGTGCTTGTGTCTTGGATCCACCAATCAGGAGAAGTAACTATTACCCTACTTATTTAGATTGGAGTGAACTGAATTCTTCCCTAAGAAACTGGAAGAGCTAGAAGCTAGCTTTCACTGTCCACTCTGTGATTGTGTGAGGAACAAGGAAGTTTCTGGATCCGAATCTCTCACAAATATTTCCAGGTAAGAAATCTCCTCTTCTAACACTAACTAAACCTACCCCTTTGCAGGGGCAGGACAAACAGGGGAGGAAGATTCAGTATGTTTGCATACATAAAAAACCAACGGTCAAGTCAAGACTGTTAGGAAAAGGGATGCATCAAAATCTCCTTGAGTCCTCTGCTAATTAAGGAGAGACAGAGAGGGGGACACAGAGATCTGCCATGCTGCTTCTCTGATCTGCTTCTTAGGATTCCCGCCCCCCACAAAAAAGGAAAATCCAACCAGAGGCTCACAAGTAAGAAGAGAGAAAGTAAATTATTCTGATCTTTCCAATAGGAATGGGGGGGGGTGGATACAATGACCCTTCCTAGAAATTCAAAAAAGCAAAAGAAACGAAGTCCTTAAGGCATCTTCTTCAAGGATCTAAGGTGAGATACACAGGATAAATAATGCCTTAGGCAACTGCGAGGGTTGTACCACTGTTCCTAAAGCAACGTGTATATGAAAGCATCCTTCGGAAGAGTAAAATGATAAGGAACCTTGTCTAAGACAGTGGAGATGAGCTCACCATATCTGATAATCATTCCGGCGATCTCTATTGTGAAATATAGCGAACTGTAATGGTTGGCATGGAGACAGTCTTTACTCAAATATAATAATTCTATAATTCTTGTCAAAAAAAAATGTACTGGAATTAATTTTCTCTGCATAGATTTTACTTTTCTAAATCCTGAACCTTCGTCAAGGAAAAAGAAAAACTTGAGTTGGAAGGTGCCTGCCCCAACCCTTGAGGGGAAGTTTGAAGCTGCATGAAAAGGACATGGGGGGGCAGTTCTCCAGCTAGAGTTTTAAAATATTCTGGGGCTGTTCAACAAAGGTACTCTGAAGAAGAAAGCTTAGGGGGAACTTGCCAGTCTAGTACTTCCTCTTCTATTCTAGATGCACAGAATCATTAGGTACTTCGGGATTAAAGTCATGTTCCAGCAGAAATGATTTAATTACGGCCAAATCTCCCTTGCTCTGATTTTATTTTGTTTTTTTAAGACCTGAAGATTTAACGCAATGCCATCCATTTGAGAATCTGTCCATGCTGCAGCCTTCAGAATCAAGAACTTTGGTTCAACTTCATCAAGTTGAAGTGTGCACTTTGGATCTTAGTGCCTATCTTAGGAAGCCATGCTCCAACTGCAGTAACTTATTCCTCTACATGCAATTCATCTATGTAACCTGGATGGCCTCAACAATTCTGTATTCAAAGAGAAACTAATGACTTATGAACGTAGTAAAGATGTTGATCTGGATCACTTGCAAACCCCTTTTGAGCTCTCCAGCCATATTCACTTCCCCTCAATGCTGTCAGTTTTATAGTGTATAGCAAGAAAAGTGCCGTGTAAAAGACTTAGCAGGAACTGTGAACTATTGGGGTTCACGAATTAAGCAGAATTCTTTCTGATGAAATGTAACAAGGTGATGGTCAGCTTGAAAGTATCTGTTTGTATCTCACTTCTTGCAAACAAATACAATCTAGAGATCTGGAGGACTTAGCTATACAGCTGCAAACAAAATGTTTTGAATGTGTTGTAAAGTGCAATATACAATTGTGACACTAGATGCCGACTGAGCTATAGCAAATTCCATGCATTTTTCAAAACGATTTTAGAAAAAGCATTTTCACAACGTTTTTCACCTGTGTGTAGATTCCACCCCAATGAATGCCAGAGCTTACCAATCTGCTTTAGCTGAAGCAGCTAAACCTCAGTAAACAGGGCAGAACCAGCTTGGAAAAAACTCTTACCTGGCCTTTTACTTTCAAGAAAGCCATGTATGTACATGCTTTCCCCACTCACTCTCTGCAGCCACTGTGCAACAAATACAGCTGCACTGCATCAGGGAAGAAGCATACCTGCTGCTGTTCTGGCAAAGTGTTGTATCTCCCAGTTGTGCCTTTGGGAAGCAGAAACTCTTATGTCTGATCTTTTACAATATGGGAGCAAAGCACCAAGGAACATGAAATATTTCTAGTCTCAACGTGGTTCACTCTAGCAGCCTCCAGGACTCATTAACAGGGCTCCATAGATGATATAAATACCCAACCAGGGCTGCAACAGTTGTGAGTCAAATGTAAATCACCACAGTACCAGAACAGCCCCTAGGGTCTACAGATGTTATTGTGCATTCTGTATCTTACTGTATAGTTTACCTAGAATTAAGCAACAGACTCATGTGCATGGAAGACTGTATATCTACCACCTCTACAAACTTTCAGAATAATCTACAATCAATGTAGGGAAAAATTTGACCCTAATCCATCCAAATCAGAAGAACCCAAGCCAAGCCAGAGGTAGAAAAAAAGGAAGGGGAAATGGAAGAGCGAGTTGTAACAATACTGATCTATCATAGGACTCAGGTGAACCTTCCCACTGTGGAAGTTGTTGCTATGTTGCTATTCTATGGTGAAACTATGAAAATGAAGTACTAGACTGTTTACAAAACACAAAATGAGAATCTCTATCAATCTATACTACACAGAAGAAAGAATTACAGGCAACCCTCGATTTGTGTGAGGGTTGCGTGCCAGGTTACAGTGCACGATGGTGGAGCACACATAAGCCCACTCTGCCCCATTATGCCTCCTTTTCCAGCCACTTCCAGGTCAATTTGATGTGCATGTGCACAAACATGCGCAAGTAAGTTGTTGCCTTTATATACATGTGGCATATGAGGTAACTGCTAATTCAGGAGATTTAATTCAAGCTTTGGCAAGGACCTAGACACACCATAAAAACATCAAGTCAGAGTAACTAGTCTTAAATTTATCAAGTTAAAATTATAGGACCAATACAGACATATTACAATTACATGTATGTAACATCATTTTAACCACAATGTTAGCACATAAAGTAACTTTTAGAACACACATAAAGAACTCTGCTCCTTATCTAGCCAAGGTGACAGGAGAAGGCACAAGACGGTGCAATAAAGTGTGAATAAACTCTAACCTGGTGGTGGGCACACTGGCAGCAGTTTTCCGCAAAGCTTTATGCCTAATTTACATATAGCTGCAGGACAAACCAGGCAGCTTCACCTTGAATAAAGTAGCCAACCACAAATTCTACAGAAAGAAAGCTAACATTATGCTAAAACCATTCTTCCTTATAAACAGAGAAGCCCGCAAGCACACATTGATACTTATCACCAAGTATATTTATCTCCTTCTGAAACCACTTTTCACCTGAACAATGTGTTTTGGTAATCTCCTCCATAGCTGTTTTTTGGGGGGCAGCTGAATTCTGGACAGAGAAAATCTTGGAACGAAGAGCTTTAAAGAAGATACATTCCTTTCCTCAACCTGCCTGTAATAAAAGCTGCAATTTCTTATCTGAAAATTCCATCACTGAAGCCCCTGAACACAACCTGTGAACCCAACAAAGTATGCCTAAGGGGCAATTAAATGTGGGTAAGGAGCAGTATAACCAATGACTGCCATTAGCTTTAAGGACACAAAGATCAAGCAAATCGTCCAACATTTTCAATCGTTTAGAAAAATAGGATAAAGCCTTCAAAACTGAGCCCAAATGCCTAGCCTCCACAGGAGAAAATATCCTCTCTGAAATTTCAGCATTACCCATCTAGATGAATGGGATGACAAACTACATCCCCAAAATCTAATCAACAGAGTTATGTTTAGGCTGCTCTTTTATACAGAATGAAGAATAACCACCAACTAATGAAACACTATCTACAATGACTGGAAATCAAGATTTAATCCAGTAACAACAAATGGCCTCATTCATAGCACATATGGACTTCCATAACAGGTAACAAAGTAAATATCCAACACAAGAAAAGGTGTCTAGAAGAAGAATGACATATTAGAAAAACCCATATTAGCAAAAGATTTTCAAAAAGAATTTGAGATTTTTTTAGATGTTATGATCCTTGCTTGTTAACATACCAGCTCCTAAGAAAGCCTTCATAAATCTGAGACATAAGATGATAAAAAAATTAACCACTGAACACTCGCAGTGCAATGCTAGACAAGACTACTCAGAAGTAAGCACCTCTGACTTCAGTGGGGCTTGTTCCTAGGTAAGCTGGTACAGGATTGCAGCCTAAATACTAAATGAGGAGTTTGTAAAGGTGAGGGGGACAAATGGATAAAACAAGCCTTTCCTATTTCAAAAGAACTACCCAACACAATTTTTATGATAGAAACAGGCTTCCTTTCACAGACTACATAACAAGTTTATTCTCAAAACAGATTATTGATGATGTTCAGTGTCAAATGTAAGATATATTTATCTCTACAGTGGGTGGTCTAGAAAAACCCCCAACACAATATTTGGGAAGCTGGCTGTTGCAGAAAAAACTTATTTCTCCCCTTGCCCAACCTACTTTATCAAAATAGTCTTAAGTTCAAAGCAATACCACCAGCTGCCTGATGAGCCTGAAATTAGGGATTTTATTATTAGATGCAAGAAGAACTGCCAGAAAAGAACAGCTATTATCTACAGAAATTCCAGTTCAGAAAGCCACTGAATGAAAAATATCACTATTAAAGAAAGTCACCAGAAGGTGATGAATTAACTTACTAAGAATAAAGGTCTTAAGAAGGTGAAATCTATCAAAGAGAAAAAGTTGAAAGACAAAAGTTGTGCAGAACCACTACATAGAGAAAGGACCGATGAGGTTATTGTGAAAAGATTGTGTCCAGCTAGCTTATATATTCTAACATGGGGAGTAAGTCCTAAGTCCTTAAATTAATATGGCATTTTATAAATGGTGGAACTGCTGGATGCCAGAACTCTGCAGGCTGAACCTTGCTTCTCTTCTTTTTGGATGAGAAACTGGACATCTTATAAGAATGTCTACTGAAATAGCTGCATCTTCTGGTTTTCAGAACTGACCTTATAAGTAACAGGAATACTTTTCCAAAGTCCATCTATAATTACTTGGATAGCTTTAGAATCAAAACAAGGAAGAGTTTCTTAATAAGGAAATGAAACTGATATATTCATGGGAAATAGAAAGCTCTGAGCTATATGAACAAAGCCGCAACATACAGACACACATACATGTCAGAATTGTCCAAAGGAAGTACAAGCAACTGGAGGAATGACAGGCACAAAGCTCTGAGGATTTTTACTCTGCCGGACTTCAAAAACCTCACAAGGGAATATAAAGGAGATGCTGACTGGACAGCCTGAGAAGTCACCCATCAGTCCAGATTGGTGGATCTGAGGACACAAGGCTTGTATTTCAAGAGACATTCTGCTGCATTAAACAACCAATTGTTGGATACTCCACTTTACACTGAACCTGTATATAAGGCTGTCCGTTAACACCTTTCTTGGAGACTTAGGGTTCTAGTAATTTCTCACCACCTCTTAGATTTCTAAAAAAAGAATCCCCTCAATTTTAAAACTAAGATGTCTCACACAAATATCTTAAAAACAAATACAGGAATAAAAACTTTGCAAACTTGAAAAGCAGCAGGCATAGGTTTATGCAGTCCGTGAATGAGATTAACCGTAAGGCAGGAGTGGCTAAACTGTGGTTGGCAGCGTGGGGCTACATTTGGTCACGCTTGCTGGGGCTGATGGGAACTTGTGGTCCAATAATATCTGGAGGACCACAGGTAAGCTACCCCTGCCATATGGAGATGACATGCCAGCAAATGACAGGACTTTTTTTTTGGTACAGTTCAAAGGAGTAGTCTTGCTTTAAGCCTTTAGGTAAAACAGCTTATTTGAAGTTCCAAAAATACATGAGAAAATGTTACATAAACAGAACATCCTACGTCTCAGTCCAGACTACAATTTTATCTTTTGAGCTGCCTACAAAATTTGTGTGACAAAGGAAAGTGCTTTATCTTCCTACTTCAAAATGGTTCCATCTGGTGGAATTTCTGGCTTTATACTCACATGTGTGGATTCTGAAAAGGAACTCCAGGGTTCAAAGTAAATCGCGCTGTGGATTTGAAAGGTGGGTTTGCAAAATTCAACTTCAGTGCTCTGCGCTTACCTGAGAGATAAACAAACACACAAAAAACACTCTTGTCGGCAAGAGAACATGTATTACTGTATTGAAAGCATCCAAAATAAACCAGAACCAAAAAATATAACATATTCTTCCCTACATGAAACATTTCACATAAACAATGAACATTTAATATTGCAATATCAATAGATTAGTCATTGGATAGGGCTTCTGCACTTAACACCAAATTGAGCCGCTGAGCAAGTCTGCATCTGACAAACAGCTTCTTTGGTCTACAAATGCCCTTGTTTTTACAATTATACTACTAGAACCCCTTCCTTTAATGCTGGTGGCTAGCCGCAAAATAGTTCCCATGTATTCATATTTTTGATAATATTGCTAGGTCAATGGTCAAAATATATCACCTCATTATCCTGAAGCACTAACATACATAGGATGTGTACAAGGTTCAATAAAAATGGGCAGGAATACAGCCTTGACTGTAGCTTGAATTACCACTATGTGATGTAGCTGGGTCACAAAATCCAGCAAAAGTAACTAGCAAAAACAAGCCAATACTGTTGCCTACTGAAGGGAGATGTGCAGGTCTGCATGCAACTGAGAAAACATTTCTGGGCATGAGAAAGAATGTGTAGATCAGTGCGCATATAGGAGTATGCTAGCATATGCACATGTATCTGCAAGCCTGAATGTGTGAATGCAAGAGGGTAAGGACATAGTTGCACATGCCAGTAGGTGTTGAAAGAGCAAGTGTACATGTGCTTTTTTTGTAGCCAATGGGGAATGGGGAACTCATCGCTTAAAAAGAAGAATAATCTGCTGGCATATTAATACATACAGCATCTATAAATGTGTGCAAGTTACCTAAGCATAAATACATTGCTGTATCTCACAACTATAGCAAGTGGCAAGTTAAAGCTGCAGTTGAACTTAAAGTTGAGCCTATCAAACATTTTACTATCATGTATTCTGCAATGAAGTGTGCCGAGGCCACCCCACGTTTACTGACTGTCTGGTTTTTCATACCTCCTATCTCCTCACAGCAACAGTCTTCATGTCAAGGAAGCAGGAAGCCCCAGTTTGAGAAGAAGTAAAGGAGATTAATGAGGCACCATAGCACAGATTCCACTTAGCAAACTTCAATAATAAATGTTTTGTGCAGACAGACAGGTTATGGAAATCATGTTTGGATTAAACTTGATCTATTTTAACACATTGAGGAAAAGAATTTAAATTGTCTAACTCAATAACAGAATTAAAATTCTGATGCAAAATTTGAGTATTTCTAAAAATAATGTACTTCCTTTGTTAGCGAATGAATGAACTGACCTAAGTTTTTAAAAACAGCTTATTAACATTCCTGTTATTCAATCACAGAATTATAGAATTGCAGGGTGACCCACGAGGATCCTCTAGTTCAAACCCCTTGCAATGCACAGGAATGATTGGCATATGACACATCAATACCAACACACTTTAACAAGGAAGTGAATTGATGGGATTTATTTCCAGGAGAGTAATCAACTGGACACTTCAGAAATCTGCCTGCTAGATTTAGCCTACAATCCCATAACCACTTACCTGGGAGTAAACCCTACGGAACTCAATGGGAATTACTTCTGAGTCAACATGTATAGGATTGTACAGTATGGTCTTAAGCACCTGGGCCCTGCATCTCAGTATCTAACGTAAGCAAGAAATTCAACTAAACCAACATGGCATGCATTTTAACCTCAAGTTGTTTTTGCTGTATTGCTCTTCTGTTACCCTCATGTTCTTTCATACACTCATGCATACGCACATATATAGCAGCTAATTCAAACTTTTCATTTGCACAAGCTCAAGGCATATGGCTTACCACAAAGCCTCAATCATACCACTCTACACTGACATATCTAAACAGTAGATTAAAAGCAACTGCAGGAGTGCATCTTCCTCACCGCTTTCTGCATGCTAACAGGAAAGATGGTATCAGCAACTTAGTGGTTCAGATAATACCAGAAAGGCCCAAATCAGAGGAACCCCACAAGACCCAATTAATAAACCCAAGTCTATGGATATATGACACTAAAGCTAGTTAGGTAATTTCTGCTAGCTTTCGTTGACATCACACTGTTGTGTGACACCACCAGAGCCTCATACCTCCCAAGTGACTTCACAAGGAAATGAAGATGAAGGCTCTATTTCTGATACTGCAAGAACAAGAGGATTAACTCATATACACCTGCAACATTGGGCTATTAATTCTTAAAAGCTGGGAAGCCTATCTAATTGAATGCAATTCTAGATATGCCTGGAACAGAAAAAACTTCTACTTAAAAAAAACAAACCCCACTCAAAAAGCCTCCATACCTATTTTATTAAAAGTCTAACCTGATTTTTGTGACCTAGCCTGTGTCTACAGATTTAAGCAGTACATATGAAATAAATGTTGGGTTCAGTTCCTTGATTCTGTATATACACATTATGCACCAGGTTGGTGCAGATAACGTTATTGCAGGTCAGAGTTGGGTTGCCTTTTCTGTCTTCCCCAGAAACTACAATGATGCTGTTACAAGACCAGAACCTGGTACACGAATGCCATCATTGTATTCTGTTCCAGGAAAAATTGGGAGAAACAAACAAACAAAAATGATCACATTTGAAGAATAAGGCCTTGTTGTAGGTTACTGGTTGTTGGATGCAGTACACGTACTCAATATTCACATTCAACATGGGAACTGCACTGATTTACATACTGATCTCTGCTCCTCCCAACAGCAGACATGGGGATTAGTGGTATTAAATCAATAAAAAGACAGTCCAGCCAAAAGACTAGATAGAAGGCTGTGCACAACCAACCCATATTCATACCTGTCTTCTGTACATACTATTCCCACATTTTCTGTTTAGAATTTAGCTTTAGGACCAATAATTTAGAAGGATGCCATTTGGACATCAATACATTCTGCTGCCTGGCCCCTTTGGAGGGCAACTCTAGGGCTGAGCAGACAATTCCTCTTGTGCTTCCCAAGAGTTAATGTTTTCAGTGGTGCAAAATGCGAGTTAGTGATGACAAAGACAAATAAGGCATTATAGATCTAAGATAAAGAGCTTGAATCCAGAGATCCTATGAGTGTAGCTCTTCTCAGAGGATTCTCCAGTAGGCAGAAGAGACGTGTGATTTTATTCAAGCCTTCCTTCATTCCCACAGAAAATCTACTCTAGAGGGTTGGGTTGTGAAGCAGCACATAGTTCAATAAAACACTTTGCTATGCAGGAGAAGGAAGGACCTCTTTTAAACCACAGTGTAAGAATTTTGCTAAGAGAATCTCGTATTGATTAACAAAAATAGTACATGTAGCTGTCCTGGTTATGGATGAGCTGGGAATAAATATCAGTAGTATAACCTAAAGATCTTCAACCAAAAGGCACAATGAAAAACACTATCTCTATATTAAATGTAATGCCAGACTATACTGTTCCCCTTTACAGAAATTCTTTACAAGCTCTGATTATTTGTTTCATGAGTAGTATTGAAAGCTAAGTATTCAGACAGCAGAAAAATAGCTGTCCTGAAAGCATTCCCTAGTCCAGTGTTTCTCAAACTGTCTGCTGTGGTGGACCAGCAATTCGCACCCCACTGATGTGCCAGGAACTGGTGCCATATTTGGTCCCTGAAACATCCCTCCCAACTTGGGCTGTGGTGGAGTTGTTGTGGACCAGCAGCTGATGGTTTGCAGACAAGCACAAATCCATGGACCACCACTTTGAGTAGCACTGCCCTGGTCTGCCTTTTGAGATTCCAAATAAGGGGAAAGGACAGAACAGAGTATGAAATAGGAGAAGCCTCTTCCTTAATTTGTGATGGATGTACAGAACCATCCCCACCTTCCAGGTCTTGTCCCTATGTCTCACATTTTAACTTCTAGCTCTTCTCTCACTACTAATTTGGAACTGAAGAAACTACTTCTCTAGTCCAAAGTATGTTTTAAAGTCCGGTCAATTTAAGCATAATAGGGAGTGAAGCAGGATGAGCATTCTAGCATTCCTTGCTCCACCCCTTCCCTTCATCACTGTTTCAGTCATCTTACAGCAAATGGAAGGCAAATGTATAAAGTGTGGAAGGTTGTTTATATGCAGACACATGCACATTTTAGAAGCCTGGAAAGAACAAGTGACTTCAGAGCTAGTGCACTCATCTGCATTGTTCACATCATGTGTTCACATTGCCTTAATTGTACCATTTGCTAGGGCTTCTGTGTGTGTTATTTCTGGTAGTACTCTCCCCAAATACTTCTTGCAACATATTCCTAACAACTCATCCTTAGTGAAGATGGCACTCATCAGTCACTGAGTCTCTTGAGTTTGCCAGAATTCTGTAGCTAGTCACCTTCTCGCTGAATGAAGACTTAAGTGTGTAGACAGGAGAAAGGTTTTTTAAAAACCCAGCCAGGACACTACCATCATTATAGATCATGTGTGAACCAGGGACATGCCAGATTAATAAGAGGTTTGCTTCTTTAGAAACTCATTTGAAAAGAACTACTACAGAAAGGAAGAATGGATGGAAAGATTGGGTTAATAATTTTGACATGTTTAGGAGAATGGAAAGTAACCCTCCTGCCAAAACTAGTTATGGGGGGGAAATTGGGATAATCTCTCTGGTTAGAATAACATTTTTTAAGATTGCAGGAATGGGAGCTATGTTCTTGACTGATCTAGCAGGTGTGGAGCTGTATTCAACATAGTGCTAAGGTGGAGCTAAAGTGAAGCATAGTGCTAAGGTCAGCACAAGGATTTCACCCTGTGCAATGAAATGTTCTCCCCATCTGCCACTTGCATGCCCTCTAAATCTGTTCTGGGGTTTCTTCTCTATCCTTCAGGGATTTGGGGATGGCATGGGGTGCATGTGGGGGAAAGAAACAAGGGGAAATTCCCTTATGCTAGCACAAGATTTAGTTGAATACTGTCCACAGAGAAAAGAAATGAGTGTGGTCAGGGCAGGACTGATTCTTAATGCTTTCTCCAGTGAACCACCAACATACCCTCCATTGTGTAGGAAATCGCTGATCATCCTGCCCCATTCACAGCTTTCCATTTCTTTCACACACACACCCCCCCCCAACTGGGGCAATTTAATACTATCTCTTGATTTGAGAGATTGTGTTGCAATTCTAATCTTCTGGGGATTCAAAACTCTTTAATGCAGTTAGTTTTAAGATATAAAAGCTGCATAAAATACAAATAACCAGGATAATATTTGTTTCCACAGGAAATATTTGTTTGCAAGGAAAGACCATATTTCTAAGCCTTAAGATTAAAACCACTGTCAACTGTTAGCCACCTCCAGAATTATTACAAATATCACCAGTTTTAGAACATGTTCCCTAAAGCATACTTACATGAAATGATGTTCCACTTAAATCACTTGAACTGATTTCTAATTAAAGGTATTTAGGAAGGGAGTGCCTGCAAATTGCATTAACAGAGGCATGGAGAGTTTTGAAATGTCTAAGAACTATGACTTGACGGCCACAAGGTTTATGCAAATTTTATAAGCTTTGCTCATTATGAATAAAAATATGCAAATAATCTGTGGTCTACCTACTTATGCTACTTTTTCTGCTGTGACCTTCACAGCTGCCCAAGTTACTCAGTCCCCATTTATTATTTCTGCTAGAAATATACTGCTATAGACAACTTCATTAATCTTTTAAGAAGCCATCTGCTTACACCCCCCCCCAAAAAAACAGGAGTCCTTAATGGCACGAAGTGGTGACTGTAGAATGAAGTCATAAGACAAAAGATTCAAGCAATAGGTAGAGCATAAGAAGCCAGAGGAAAAAAGAAGCTAAAGCATTAGCTCTTGATTTACACAAGCATCTTGCTTGGAGGGACCACAACTCAGGGACAAAACAGAAAGGATGGTTTTCATTTCACTTTTAAATAGTAAATAGGAACGAAGACTCCTACTCCTGAAAACTGGATTGGAACTACAGGAAGGAGAAGGGAATCTTTAACCCTAGTGCAGGGGTCAGCAACCTTTTTCAGCAGTGGGCCAGTCCACCGTCCCTCAGACCATGTGGTGGACCGGACTATATATTTTTTTGGGAGGGGGGGATGAACGAATTCCTATGCCCCACAAATAACCCAGAGATGCATTTTAAATAAAAGAACACATTCTACTCATGTAAAAACACGCTGATTCCCGGACCATCCACGGGCCGGATTGGGCCGCATCCGGGCCCCGGACCTTAGGTTGCCTACCCCTGCCCTAGTTTCAACCTGGGTCCCATCCTCCTGTGGTTACCAGTAGTAGCTATGGGGCCTCTTATCTAGATCAGGGCCGCAGCAGAGACAGTTCCCCTTCGCCCCCATGGACCTGATCTGGAAGCCCCCACAGCTCCTATTTGTTTGTTTGAAAAATTACCTTCATTTTTGTTATGGCCCTCACTTTTAAGAACTAGCACTTCCTAATCCATGGGGACAGCACTGCTTTGGCGCAAGAGAATAAAACAGCATTCTACACAACAACAGATGTTTCGTTGTGACAGGAAAATACAAGGCGCCAAAGCACCATGCAAGGTATCTCAGAAACTGCTTGATTTTTTTCAGTTTACTTTGTCGTCGTTTCCCCCCTTCTAGTGCTGCCAAAATGCATTACAAACTGACTACAAAATAGCATTTCCCAGGGGAACCGGAATAGGAGGCAAACTACATTTCTGATCGTCTAGATGGCTGGTGGCGATATTTGGGGCACAAACTGTTTTGCATTTCTTGATTACCATCCTCCTACTAGGGATCATCTTTAGAACCCTTAGGCAGCAAATCACTAAGCATCAATAGTCATCTTACAAGCATTTCATCATTTCAAAATTAAATATGCATATCCATTAGCTTCAAATAAAAATGAAAAATATATGCAGCCTGAATGCAAGACGGATGTGTTTAACTATACAAGGTGTACCCAGTAGAAGGGACAGGGAGGAATGCTAGCAGTGCTGGTTTTTTTTTCCTCCAATAAAGTTCCCACTAAAGCATGGCAGGCAATCATAACGATATAATGAACATTGCAATTTAAAAAAAATGAATGCCATAAGAGAATGAAACAATGAAAAAATTAATTGTGCAGAGCTTCCATTAATCATCCAAACACGGGATGGTAGTGACTGACAATTTTTCCTGACTTTTATAGAGACGTCAGTTTCAAAATGATGTATCCGGTCATGTTTTCAAAAGTTATCATTCCAAAGGTACACAGAGAGCACTACTGGGTCATTTAAATTACAACCAGACCCCATAGTAAAATACCTTGATTCAGTCGCAGAGGACAAGGTTTGCATGACAAAAGTTAGAAGCTCGGCATCTCCACTCAAATGATCTCAGGTAGCAGTGGGAAAGACTGTTCCATGAGATCTTGGGAGAGCCAGTGCCAATCAGATTAGACATTACACTGCTGGATTGATGGCTTGACAGTTGTCACATTCCCATGTAACACTAAGCCAAACCATGACTTACCACAAACATGCTAGCTCCCAGGGAGAACGCAACCCCTTTGATCATCCCTGATTATTTTAGCTCAGCACAACAATGAAGCCAAGGTTGGCTTAGTGTATCACCCACACACTGATCTATGGTTAAGTTATCTCCTCCTTAATCATGGTCTGTAGCCAAGGTTTGCTCTTGACTACATCACAGTTAAAGAGTGTAGAGTTTAAGCACAATCCCACCTTCAGATGACCTTTTAAGCCAAACTTTGGCATCACTGCTATACCAAACTGACTGGGCAGGAGCAAAGTGAATGCGAGCCATAGTTTGGTTTACTGTGTCACGCTACCAAGGCCAATGCAAAGCAGTTCATGCCAAACTTTAAAACAAGAGCAGAAACAAGAAGGTGACTTGGGCCCCCACTGAAATAATCCTCTCAGTTCCTATGATTACTTTTTCACTAAGTGGTTAGACTCCATTAAACCCCAAATATCTATATTTCCACTTCATTTTATAAAAGTCTTAAATCTTTCATTCATTACAATTTAGGAACAACTATCTATGCGACCTCTAGTTTACTATCCAAGAAGTAAAAGAGATACTAAAGAATTATTGACAGAACAACAGAATTAGATTTGGGTAGCAAGATGAAAAATGGAAGCTCTGCCCATGTATTAATGCATGGCAGGTTAGTTAGATCAACAGTGGACACATTCCCAGTACCAAGAATGATATAAAAATAAAGTAAAATAAAATAGCAGAATACTATAAAACATGTAGCTTACTTTGTGCTTTTTCACAGAAGTTTATCTGAAAGCCTAAAGCAAAAAAGATAAGTTCTAGTTCATTTTCTGGAAAATAGATATTTGCACAACCTTTAAAAATCACATTTCATGTTCATTTTTAAAAAACACCCTCAAACACCAAGTAAAAGGTTAAATCACTGCCTGAGTTGCAAAGACATTACTCCAATAACCTGTTTTCTTGTCAATATCTAATACCTTTTGGAAAAGTCAAAGTTGTACTATACAGTACTGTCCAAAACATCAGTAAAGCATCAGCAGGTGGCTGTCCAGATCAGGTCAGCTACAGAGGTTAAGTATTAGTTTGTTATTAACTTTAAACAAAATGTTAAGAACAAATGGTGATTTTGCTAGGAAGTTTCCCACATGTACTTTCCAAAGTTAAATAAGTACACAAATCATGAAGGCTTCCCAATATTAGATTTGTATTTCTGGGTATACTGTACATGTGCAAGTATCACTGTCTGTTTTCACCATTCACTGCAGAATTATATCTGACTTAGTTTTAGAGACAGACAGATGTTGTTTCTCCAGCTTGTCTAAATAATGCAGATAAACCCAATTTGCCTACTTTTTTGCATAATTTATGTCACTTTTGCTAGTTGTAAGGAGGAGCAAGTACATATCCAAGGTACTAATACTTCAATCCCTCCCCACTGAAAATCCTGTTGAGTCGTTCTCTGGTTTCTGAGGTTTCTCTTAAGCATTCTCTGAACATAAATAATAATCCTATTTTTAAATAAGACATGAGAAATTCAGGTTGCTACATTTTGTGCCCAATATGAAGATTCATGTTTGCCCCAAAATTGTGGATAATGCATTCACAAAACACTGGAAGTCACATATGACTTTTTAAATGTAACATGCTAGTATATATATATTTTGCCACTTGCAGAAGTGGAACTGAGAAAACAGTGACTTGTTGAGGCCTGCATAGTAATCCATGAAACTATAGGGCACTTGACCCTCTGCATTCATTTCTTTCTTTCAATACACAACTAGCTGAAGCCCAATGGTCAACTGAGAGGATAGGTTTATACTAGCTGCACTCGTGAAAATTCACAGGTATATAAATGTGAATGGTGAAAATGACAGCCTTCTGTGCTCAGCCATAATCATTGAGTACAACATAATGACCTTGCTGCAACAAACCAGTGATGTACCTAGTTCAGCATTCTGTCTCTAGTAGGGACCAACAAGACACCATAGGTAAGTCACAGGCAAGACATGAATGTAATAGCCACACTCTGCCCCCCCGCAAGGAATCAGATAAAACTTGCCTTTAATCATGGAGCTTTCATTTAGCATGTCATCACTTATACTGATTGGCCAACCTATATTCCATTACTATCTGACACGTAATGGCCCAATTTGCACATTAACTATAGTTTTTTGTGAACACAGAGACTGCTTTCACTTTGCTCCTCTCCTATGGCGAGCAGGAGCAACAAACTGCAATCCCTGCATTAGTATTTTGTCTGAACTGGGAGCTGTGATTTGTTTCACTTAGGCAAACCATGGCCAGGAAGCCAAGAACAAATCTTGGCTTCACATCATAGTTTGTTTGGACTTCACCTGATGTGTGAATGATGCCATTCTGTCCAAGATAAGAAGTAACTATCTGGTATGATATAAGCAGAGAACGTTTTATTAAGGCATTGCTGATAGCTTCTAACACAGTGTCAGCTGCGTCTGTCTAAACTGGGTGTTTTTCTGCAAGTATACCGTATTTTTCTGTGTATAAGACTAGGTTGTTTTTACCAAAAAATCAGGTTTAAAATTGGGGCTCGTCTTATAAACGGGTAGTGCTGAGGGGTGTTTTCTTAATTTGGAGTCCCCCAAAATAGTCTTATACATGGGGGCATCTTATAAACAGAAAAATACGGTATTACCTTTCTCTTTTACAGTAAGATTCATATACAGCTCAACTTAGAAACTAGAAAGAAAAAAACACAGATACAAATGCCACCTTCTCTACTCTTTGAGGCACGTCACAAACATATTTGGAAATAAAGAGCAGAATCTAATCAAGTACTTTTGCTAGTGCAAGGACTTCTGGCTGCCAAGTGGAACTTCCCCTCCCTCTTCTCCCCCAATATCCCCACCCTTTTGCACCCTTAATGTGTTCTGAGGATTCTCCCAACCCTGCAAAGAGGATTTGGGGAGACTGCAGGGAGGGGCACACAGGGAGAAGAGGGATAAGTTCTGTTTCACTAGCAGAAATCCCTGAGCTAGTGAAAACTTCACTGGACATTGCCAAAAGGTTTGAGCTGGCTTTTCTACCAAATACCACAGCCCGGCTGAAGGAAAATTTGCACAAAATTCAATGCTTTTACACATGAAACAGAATAAATGAGTGACCATCTTGTCCAAGAATAGGAGTAAAAAAGGAACACCCCTAGATATTTGACTGAAAAGTACAAGCAATGTCTGTTACTGAGTATATGCAATCTGGAAAAAATAATAATGAAAACTCTAGGACAGAGGACTAACATACTTGTTCCTTTCTGATAAGATGCAGGAACAGATAAAATCTCCAGATATTCTGAAGTAAAATTTACCTAGTTTAAAAAGTTGTTTTAAAAAAAATTGGTTGCTGGTTCTGATTGAGTTTCCATAACTAGCCCAAGAAAGAAGCCAAAACAAGTCTATGCAAATATTCAGTTGCAAGTTGAAAACAAGGGATTTGGAATCATATGCAAATCAAAAGGAAAGAATCTACTCTGGCATTTGACAACAGCTTGGAAGCACATTGAGCCTACTCATACAGCTTAACATTTGACATAATTTGCAATCCAGCACTGAAAGCTACACTTTCTAAAGTTTGGCCATCTTTTCTCGAGTCAGAGAAAAGGATCATGAATGAACAAATCCAGAAGATACGGTACTTAAGCTCAGCAAGAGCCTCAGGCAAGAAAGAAAAAAGCTAGCCAAATCAGCTAAAAAGCAAAGGACTATAGGAAAGTAACCAAGATGGTCTCAGTAAAGTAGATGACATCCTTTCAGAATGTTCCATTCTGTTATTACAATCAAGAACTTTTTGGCTGTAAAGGGAGCAATGCTTGTTTCTGCTAACTAGTTTCCTCTGGGACAGGACACATCTGAATTCTAAACACAGATTATAGAGAGCAACTGTCTTATTATTTTTATTTTATGTTAACTTCAAAATTTGGATGGGCTGAAGAAACTTGTTTTGGCCTAAAATGAAGAAATAAAGTTGTCAGATGTAAATATAGAGGGCACAAGGAACATCAGAAGCAAGCAACAAACAAAAACATAGTAGCAAAAAGATAGGTATTAGATGGCATGGTCCAAGAACAAAGAGGGTGTATTCATTAACTAATGGGAACCAATACAACATCCAATTCATTATAAAGTTTTTCAAGTCTGCCTACATGTTTCCAAGATTTTCTAAAAGCATGAGGTCTAGAAACATGTTATGATTCTGAGCCTTTCAGAAGAACCTGCCTACAAATTATAATCCCGTGCAGATTTAAGAACATAAGAAGAGCCTGCTGGAGCAGAAAAATGACCCATCTAGTCTGGCATCCTAGTCACAGTATGCCCAACCAGATGCCAAGTGAAATTCACAAGCAGGAGACAAGCAGAAGAGCATTCAACACCACCCCATGGTTTCCTGCAACTGGTATTCAGATGCATTAATGCCTCCAACTATGGAGCCATCATAGCTAGATTTTGTATTATCATTGAGCTATCCACTACGACCCCAAGGCCTCTGTCCTGTTCTCAGACTCCGGGAACATGTGTTTAATATTAATATTACTATTTGTCGTCATGACATGCAGCACTTTACTCTTGTTCACATTGACCTGCATTTGCCATTTTACCATCCATTCAATCAGTTGGGACTTTCTGGAATATATAGTATTATATATCTCAAGTACCCTTGATAAGACTGTGGATGAGAATCAAGCCATGGAGTCTTGGGGGGGGGGGCACACACCTAGTATTGCATTATCTTTCCGAGCACTAAATTGTCTTTAACCTTGGAATGCACAAAAACATTTTCCAAGTGAAGCAATATAGTGGTATAACAAAGTATTTCATTCAGAACAGAAATATGGTCAAAATCAATCAATTTCCAACAGTTCACTTCAAGAAGAAGCTAATGCACTCTTCACATGCTTTTAGCTGGTAACACTAAAGGTCCACTTTTCCTATGTGAGGAGAACATCCACTTGAGTTCTTGACTGAAATCTTCCTATGCTGGCACTTATACAACATTTATGCAACAAAAACCTATGTTGTGGGAAATGACACAGGGGAAATGGTACGAGTGAACTGAACTAGATACTGCTGTAGTATGTCACTTACCATCTGAATAAATCTTGGGAAGGAGAAGTGCCAAACTCAACTCCACAGCATGACTTATAGGAACTTATCTATTATTATTATAATTGAATTAGGCATATGGATAGAGAAAGATCTACAGGACTGTTTCTGACATTTAATTACAATTCACTGCTCTGATCTACAGACTCACAGGACCTCCAATGCTCATATGGAGCTCTTAGTGATGGGTAGCTCCTTGCATGTAATGGGATGCCACCCTGCCGCAGGTAAATGAGGAAGCTCTTGTGTGCATGAGCGCTACACATTATTTACTGCTGTATCAACACATGAACTGGGGTCTAAACAGGCCCACTGGTCTATTAATACCTTGTTGAAAAGAGAACTACAGGTTTTTCACAAGGTTATGTATACAACACAACTCCTCAAATTCTGCTCATGCTCACAGTTCTAATCAGTGCTATTTTTCGAGAAAAAGAAGTGCCGGAACTCACCATGAACGCCTCCCTTGTTATATTATAATAGCAATGGCACCCACCTGAGAGGTGCCGGAACGGAGTTCAGGGGAGTTCTGGCTGGAAAAAAAGCCCTGCTTCTAATGCAGTATGATACAAGTTTTGAGTAAAAAGGAGTTGTTTAGGATTTCTTAATTCAGTAAAGAAGCACAAGGAAAAACCTGAAAAGATTATAAACCTGAAAAGATTATGATCTATGGCCCTACATCATATTTTTTTGAAATCTAGCGTAGGCACTTTCAATTCAATTCAAAATCAACAATTTTAAGATGGTTATATAACCAGCAATGAGAACACAGCTTTTTTTTTACAAAACAAGTGCACAGAAATGAAGCTGACTCAGACCAATGATTTAGGCTGCAGTCCTATGCACATCACCTGGACTCAGTAGATCTCAGTGAGGAGAGATACACTGTATTGAATTACAAATACAAGATTTTTCCATACTGATTTAATAATGAAAATTTCCTAGTTTTCATTCATCATAGCCTTTGAACGAATTAGGTGATGAGTTTCAATAAAATCACCAGCTAAGTTTCTTGCCAGGAATGAATACTTACATTTCTAACACTGAAAGCAGGCAGAAAGGCAGGATAGAAGAAAACCAACTGTTTTTTTCCTTCAAAGAGCAGTACATCTGCGCAGTCTGCAGTCTGGTGAAGAGAACTGGTTCTATACAAGACTAAAGGTCATCTCCCATATTGTGATTTTACATTAAGTAATTAATGTACACCTGTAACATATTGCTGTGATCATTCATTTCGATTCAAATGTGCTACTCATTAGAAAGACACAAGTACAGGTGATGTTCACAGAGTGGTTCAGCAAACCCTTGCAATAAACTTTTACTTTGCAACAACCAAAGTTAAGGGTTAAAAATAGATATCCTGCATATTTTAGGCAAAAGAGTGGTTCGAAAGCCATTTCCCTTACTTAACACCATAATGTGGGAACCAGCCTGAAGTCCTGCCTTTCAATGTGGGCTGTTTTCCAATATGCAGAGGAACAAACACTCTTTACCGCAAGACTACCCAGGTGAGTAATCAAAATTCAAATATCATAACATACTGGTTTACTTGAGCACCCAAATGCATGGGTATTATTGAGAGTTAACTCCTAGGTGCTCATAGTACCGTTTCTACTACAAGAGTATGGAGTGTGTTCCTATCCTTCCCATGTTAACACAGAATGTTAATTGGGAATAATACTAGGAGTATTTAACGGCCTAAAAACAAAAGGAAAGGAAAAGCCAAATAACCTGCTATATACCAATCAACACTCTTGAGATCCCAAACTAAAACACTAAGCAAACAAGAAACAGCCCAATAAGGGGAGTCTCTTGCTACAAGAGCTATTAAGGATCTAATTGCTTGAGGATCTAACCAAGTATTAGGCCAAACATGCCAGCAGCATCTGGCAAACATTTTTCTTGTTACCCACAGAAACTCAGTGAGTGTGGTACTGCACTTCCAGGTGCTAAACAACAAAATAATATATTGCAACAAAATTGTGAGATGCTTACAGGACCATCAGAGTTGTACAATGAACAATCTGCCTCTCATATAATTACCTAATCAAGAGCACTTGGAGTGTAAATAAAAAGCAAACACCTCCCTATACTTGTACTTTACTCCATCTAATGCAGCTTAAGAGAGAAGTCTACATAGCTTTGCAGTTATATATAACAATATATATGTAGTTTCTCAGATACTGACCTTGAACACTTTGTAACACACACCCAAAAAAGGTGGTGGTTAGTGTCCAGTGCCAACTCAGCAGTAAAGCTCAGCAACATTTACTAGTCTGGTGTTTGTATGTATCTATGAAGGATACTTCAAACACAACAAAATCCCTATATGGGAAGCACTTCTATACATGAAATAGAAGGCAAACAACATACAGGTATTTGACAATTGCGAACATGAGCATTTTGCTGCATGTACATAGGCTGGTGCTGAAAAGTGGCAAGGGCAGCTTCCTAGCATATAATGAGCAGGTGATGATGCCTTGTACTGAGTCAGACCACCAGTCCCTCTGTGTATTGTCTACTTTGACTGGCAGCAGCTCTCCAGATGTCTTTCACAGTCCTCCTACTAGAGAGTCCCTTCAATTGCTATCAGTTATGTCCAAAATCCTGTACATTGCAGGACGTAACAGGCTTTCCAGGTTAGCTGGTTCGAAAGCTATATGCCAATCCTGAGAACACCGTGTCCCAAGATACTGCAGTGAGTGATCATACACATTTGTGGGAGGAGAGAACTGATTATTAAGTGTTAAAACAGCATCACTGGTGTCACACAGCACCATTCATTATTTCAACAGTACAAACCTAATCCTATACTCATTTCACTGGAAATACCACTAATTTTAGCTTCGATGTATTAAATGGAGTTGTTAGGAAAACAGTGTTGAGTTTACATTGTAAATATTAAGATATACTTTCAGCTTTATTTTGTTAAATATACATAGGTATCAAAGTGTCCCCTCTCCAAAAATTTAGTAGGTACACAGAGAGGTTTCTTATGGGCATAATCAGAATTATGGGGTGGTAAGCCAACATCTGTTTCTCAAAAACACTTGCTCAATATGCAACGACGCTGAGAAAAGGACCTTGCACTTTCCATCCACATCTCACATTCATGCACTCTGCATCCTCCTTATTTACAAGCACACCTACTAATAATCTGATACAGTACTCCCTTTATTCGAGTAGAGAAGCACTCACTGTTATGCATTCCCCATTCAACCAAAACCACCGCCTAACTTCAATGTCAGAAAGGCCTCACATCTAATCTACCTACATATTGCACTCCTAAAAAACACACAAGACCACTTTCCCCCTGCATGCCTACAGAAAAACCACTTATGGACTCCAGACACATACATTTAAAGCATACACAAACACGCCACCAATTTATGGGGACTGTAATCCGTAAAGGTGCTGGGAACTGTAGCTCTGTGGGGGTTAAATTATAAGGTTCTCAGGACTCTTAGAGAGGTGCTTTAAATCTATGGGGCCTACACAGACTTAGTTTTTGTTTACCCCTACACCCCCCACCCCACCCCAAGGGCAATTAGGCTGCAATCCTGTACACACGGACCGGAAAGTAAATCCCCTTGAACTCAACAGGACTTACTTCTGAGCAGACATGAGCAACATGGACATGCTACCTCTACCCCCGACCTTAACGCATGCGTTCTTCCGACACATACCTTCGTTAGTCAGCCAGACGTCAGCCTCGTATTTTTTGCTTATTAATTCTGTTTTCCCAGTAGTGATCACGCCCTGGCGATTAGGCTCCCCACACCCTCCCCAGGCTTACACCCCGGGATGAGTCCCCGAACCGTGGCTACTCCCATCACCCGGAAACCGCCCACATGCCCCGGGCAGAGGTAGAAGGCCCCGAGTTTCCCCTCACACGTACATCTATGCACACGTATAGCCGCCACCCCCAACTGCACCCCTACCCGTGTTGCCGCCCGGAAGCGCCTGTTCACACACACGCAGCTTCCCCGCCGCCGCCCCGCTTTCCTCGTCTCCCTCCCTCCCTACACACCACACCCCCCTCCCACCCAGCGGAGCCCCACACGGGAAAGTGGCTCTTCTCGGCTTCGCTGGAGAACTCCAGGCGGCCGAGGCCTCTCGGTCTCCGGCGAGGCCTGGTCCAGCTCGGGCGCCCCCTCCCGTCCCCGCAGCCAGCCAGCCAGGCGGGGAGCGTGTGGTGGGCGGCGAGGGTTGGAAGGGAGCGAAGCGCCGCGCGGCCTACAGCAGGCTCCGCGGGCGTCGCTTCGGGCCCGGCTGCCGCCGCCGCCGCCGCTCCTCCCCAGGCGCGCTTCCCTTACCCTGCATGCTGCTGACTGTCGTGTGCGCCGCCTGGGACCCGCCGCCGCCGGAGCCAGAGCCGGGGCCGGGAGCCGCCATTGTGCAGCGCGCCAGACGCGGAGGGAGGGAGGGAGGGAAGGAGGGAGAAGGGGACGGACGGCAGGAGGAGGGAGGCTGCAATGCAGCAGGAGCGGAGGAGCAGCGGACCCGACCCCCTCCTTGCCCGTCCCGCGCGCCCGCCCTCGGCTCCTCGCCCGCGCGCTGCTGCTGCTGCTGCTGCTGCTGCTCCTCCCTGCCCCGCTCGCTGCTCCCTTCAGCCCCAGCAGGCAGCTGGCGGGACACCCGGAGCCGGGACGCGCGACAACAGGCGCCAGCCTCCCTGGCCCCGACCGACCCAAACCACCGCCAGTCGTCGTCGTCGTCGTCGCCGTCCTCCTTCTCCTCCTCCTCCTCCCTCTCTCTCTCTCTCGGCGCTACTGGGGCTCCGCTTGCAGCCTCCGCCGTCCGCTCGTCCCCTCCCACCCTCGCGGCATCAGGGTAACCCCTCCCAGGCAGCGGGCGGGACGGATGATGCCTCCGACGGCTTCGCCCAAAAAGACGCAGGAAGAGGGAGGGAGGCAGGAAAAGAAGGCGCGAGGAGGAGAGACCCAGCTGGATCCGGCTAGTCCTGCACCCGCCGCCTCCCACAATGGCGAAGCTGATGCCCCGCCGCCACAGCCCCGTTCTCCCCGACTCGCAGATGCACCAGAAGCCGGTCATTCAGATGACTGGCGGCAATAGCGACGAGAGGTTAGCCATTGGCCGCCTTGTTGGTCTAATCCCCTTTCTAAAGCAGCCCAGTTTGGCGGCCATCTCTCTCATGTTGTGACAGCGAATTCGGTGGTTTTAAACGGGCTGAAGAGATTCTTCCTATTGTCTGTCCTGCATCATCCCCCCAACCTCCTATCTTTCAGATTTAATGGATTTAGTACCTGTATTATGAGAGAGAGAAACCCGCTCTCTTCTTTCTCCGCATATGAGGAGAGCCTTGCCGCATCAGACGGAAGGTCCGTCTAGTTTAGCGTTCTCTACTGCGCTTAATTTTATACACCTATTTGCTCGCCTCCCCCTATCCTGGTAAATGAGCCACGGCAGCAAGCAACTTATTCCAACAACTTACATCTTTTCCATAACTCTCCCGAATCTTTTGCAACTAGATAACAAAACATTGTATCTTGAAATATAGTGATTAATATGTGATTAAGTACCTCAAATGAGATTATAGCTTAGAATTACTTCCTGATTCTTTCAAATGATGCAATGTTGAATGAAAAGACATTTCTATATAAAATGAATCACATATCTTCTTTGTGGGTTTAGCATTCTGGAATATGTTCACAAATAAAGCTACAAGACGTTTATGGAAGAATCACATGGAATAACAAGAATTGTGTTCACATATGACCTGCCTTTCCTGATACTAACATATGTGGATTTTTAAAAAAAGAAAAATAGGGACAGCAATCTTTTTTGTTTTGTTTTTTGGTAACCTTTTTATTCTGAAAAACAGGTGGAATATAATTGTATTTAAATAAATAATTTGTCCCATATGCTTATGTTCCAATCCAAGCACTTCCATTAAATCCTGAATTATCCTATTTCCTTTTTTCTGCAAATAAATCTTATCCTTCCCATGTTTATTCAATGTTTATTCAATGAGATAAGAGGTAGTTCTTCGTTTGTTTTCTTCCACCTTTGCAGAATTAAGATTACCATGCTGAAACTCATCAAACCTGATCCCAAAGTTCTCAGTGGCCCCTTTTGTCTCTTCCCTATGGTGCTTCTCCTCATACTGACATAGCCCAAGTGTGAAATCTTGTATGGTACCTACTTCTTCCTATCAATTTTCCATTAATTTGAATTTAAAAGCTCATATAGTACTTAAACTTTTAACTTGGATGTAAGCCCTGTTTGCAATGCAGTATTATGCATGCCTACCCGTTGAGTTCATTGGGGCTTGCAACTCCAGTACATGAATACAGGTTTGCAGCCCGATTCTAATATGTAATTTTCCAGAAATATGGTTATTCCAATGTGCCTGGAAGCTCCACTGAAGAAATAGCTGTGTATCATTCAGCCTGGGACCAGTATGTGTTTAGGGTCACAGCATAATTTTCCAGTGTAATTGGCCAACACTTCCCAATTAGCTGGAATCCAGGAAAGGAAACGCAAATAAAAGCCTCAAGAAGCATATTTAATTGGTTTCATGTATATGAAAGGTCATGCCAGCATAAATCTGTCCACAGTGCAAGAACTGATGTGCCCAGTTCTCACTTGACAGCTGCCTGGAGCAGTATGAAAATATTTATTTCATAACAGTTTTAAACCCGTTTTTCTCAAAAGGGAGAAGCTTCCAGTAAATTATACATGGCAACATATATTTTTCATACATCCCCCTTGTTGGTGACCCTACTGCCACTGTTACTGGAGTGATTTCAGAGAGACTTTTTCGGGCTTCTGGCAGTTAAGGGGCAAGGTCTGCTGCCTGGAAAAGGAAGGTGCAACCAGGTCAGCTTTGAAGTCCTAGCAAGTGGGTCTTCAGTTAATACACTGGTCTGAGCAGGGCCAGATTTAGGTTTGATGGGGTCCTAAGCTACTGAATAGGGACATGGGTGGCGCTGTGGGTTAAACCACAGAGTCTAGGACTTGCCAATCAGAAGGTTGGCGGTTCGAATCCCCGTGACGGGGTGAACTCCTATTGCTCGGTCCCTGCTCCTGCCAACCTAGCAGTTTGAAAGCACGTCAAAGTGCAAGTAGATAAATAGGTACCGCTCCGGCGGGAAGGTAAACGGCGTTTCCGTGCGCTGCTCTGGTTCGCCAGAAGCGGCTTAGTCATGCTGGCCACATGACCCGGAAGCTGTACACCGGCTCCCTCGGCCAATAAAGCAAGATGAGCGCCGCAACCCCAGAGTCGGGCACGACTGGACCTAATAGTCAGGGGTCCCTTTACCTTTAAGCTACTGAATGTAATGGGGCCCTTTATATGTCCAGCTGTCCTTTGTCAACAACAAATTGTAGCTGTTTTTTGTGTTGAATATATGCTGTATGGTAATTTATGAACCTAATGGGTATCTAAAACCATTTGCACATAACAAAATATGTATTTTATCAAAGTAATTGTTGGACTTATATTTTGGAAATGTACATCTAGTCCCCCCATTTAAATTTTTTGGGGGGCCCAAGCGAGTGGGGCCCTAAGCTATAGCTTGTTTAGCTTATACGTAAATCCGGCACTGGGTCTGAAGCAGAGATTGGCAGCTGCTTTGCGTTGCACCGCCTCCCGGTTGCGGCCGCGCTCGGCGAGGACCCTGCCCGCTTCGTCGGAAGTGCGCGGCGTGGGCGGTGCATGGCAGGACTACAAGAGCGGGAGGGGGCTTTGTAAGGGGCGTGTATGAGGTCGATCGAGCGCCTCTCTCCGCTGGTGGGGCGGGAGAGGGGCGGGCACGCGAGCGAGCAATGGAGGCCGCCGCCGCATCGTTGCCTAGGCTTAAGCGGGAGTCGCCGCCGCCTCCTTCCGCGGGTGCCAGCAGCCGGGTCTGGAGACTTAGCAACTTGGTCATGGCCGTCTTCTTCGGACTCGCCGGGGCCGTGCAGGTCGGGGATGGTGCTGCGCAGGGCGGAGGAGGAGGGCGAGAAAAGTGTGCAAGGAGCAGCTTGGCTGTGCGGGTGGGCGAAGGTCGGTCGCAGGGTTGCAGCTGGCCGGTTTCCAGGGCAGGGCGAAGGGTAACGAGGAAAGGGCGTTCAGGATTGCAGCTTTGGAGAGGTTTGAAGCGGGAGTGGCGCAGGCGAGAAGGGAAAATCGACCGCACACCTTTCTTTCATCATCACAGAAGGTTATGTGGGAAAAGGAGCATTTTTCTCTATTATGTTTATTTATTTGGGGCAAAACGTATGCATAAACCTGCTCTCCCATCTCCACAGAAACAAAGCAACCATAATCCCGTCGTTAAAAGCAAGTTAGATGCATTAAAAAGTCACAGCATCTCAACACGAAACACATTGAAAACAAACAAACAAAACCAAGAGAGCCAGGACTAACGCATCAGAATCAGAACAGCCATGAAATCAAAAGCTTTCTGAAGACGAAAAGTCTTTTAAGTGGTGGCAGAAAACAAGTAGGGAGGGAGATAGATAAGATCTCTCAGGGCAGGGGTACCATTTTACAAAGTGCCACCACAGGGAAGGCTCTCTCACATGCTGTCACACAACGCAGAAGGCAGGGGAGCAGGCAAGAGGGTCTGTTTATTTTCAAGATATGGGCAGATACAGGCGGGAGGAGATGGTCTTTCAAATAGCTTGGTCTAAGGCTCCATTTTGAAGGGTTTTAATGACCATCTTGGATTATATTTGGAACAGTTTACCTATGCAGTTATGTAGCTTTTTAAAAAAGAGGGAAGAAGCTCCAGGTTACTTCCTACCAGCAATACACCTTGCCCCTCAATAACATCCTTCTTTGTTCCAATTTTCCCTTCCCCCACCTTCTTTCCCTTACTTAAATTGATTTAGTTCTGAAACTGGTTGTGATCAAGTCTAGTCTATTTCACTACTCCAATGATTTGGACAATACTTTAGGATAAACAGGTGACATTGGGGAAATAAAGCAATTTCTCCCCCTGCCACAGTAAGACTTCATTCTCCCCATTATATTTATGTAGTTTTCAAGCTATGAATGCTGGATTAGGAAATATATCACTTACTAAGAGTAAGCAGAATCAGTCTTCTGCTCTAAAAACTGCCTAGGGGAAAACAGTATGTGCACAGTTTATATCTTCCTGAGTTGTTATTTTGGTAAAATATGCAATTCATTTATATCCTATTAGCAATCTGCTGACAGTACCTGAAAAAAAAAAAAGAGCTAGACTGTTGTCCTTAGGCTAACCCTAAGGCTGCAGCCCCAAACACATTTACTAGAGAATACCCCCCCCCCACACACCCGTTTTACTTCTGGATTTACTCTTGGGTACAGAAATGCTCTAGAAGACAGCACTGGGTATATGTTTGGGTTTTTTAATCTGCAAAATTCCACAGGTATCTGCTTACAGTTGCCCATTTCACATTGAGCAAGGCTCACCAACAATTTATCCTGGAGTCTTCGATATGAATGCTCAGGATTAACTGGTTTACGGATCAGTTGGAAGGATTTTTATGCTATGCACAATTTAATGTTTTTAGCAATGTTTCCTGCCTTTTTGTTGCAGGTCAATGACCCAGATCCAGGACTCTGGATAGTGAGTATAAATTCAGAGGCTATTACAAGTACTAGAGAACTTGACATTGTCGGAGGTGTCTTGTCAGGCAGCCCCATTGAATTTCAAGCCATGTCATCTGTCTGCAGTGCTTTTGCAGCTTGATCAAAACTCCTTCTATAATTGGCTTTGGGCTGTTGCTCAGTGACACTGTGTTCTAACATGACACTTTATTTTTGTTGTTGTGGATTTACATTATATAAATATTTATAGAATAGCTTACAGATAAGACAACAGAATAGATTGCAAAAACGACTGTAAAAGCAGCATAAAACAGCGCAATATAATTAAAGAGTTTCAAGTGCTGGGGAAATAAGACTTGGTGCTAGAGATGCAGTATTTTTTTTACAAAACTTACCTGCTTTTTGAGGAACTTCATTCACAAAGTGGCTTACAATCTTCAATATCAGAGTAAGCACTGGGGAAACCTCCCTGGAGAGAGGGTTTCATAGGTACAGATTGCCACTAAGAACTCTGTTGGATGAGGCCAAGGTCTCATCTAATCCAACATGCTGTTCTCTCAGTGCCCAACCAGATGCCTGAAAAGGCCCCTTTCCCCTTATCATCACGTTTCACTTTAGATGGCACCTGGAGGACGACCTTTGAAGATGATCTCAGTGAACTGGGAGGCTTGATTCTTCAGGAATCCAAGCTTCAAGACATCCAGAGCTCTAAAGGCAAGCACCAGCTCCTTAAACTGTGTGCAGAAGCAGGCCTGAAGACAGTGCCGTTGGTTAAGCACCAGCAAGATATATTCCCACCACCTGGTCACCATTATAGTCCTTACTGCTGTGCTTTGAACCAATGGCAGCTTCCAAACAATCTTCAGAGCAGCCCCACGTACAACACATTAGACTACTGTAATTTGGAGATTCCAGAGCACGAACCACCTCTGTCCAAACCACCTCTGTCAAGGTGTGCATCACCTTTTACTGTGAAAGATGCTCAGTGCCACGGAGGCCACTGGGGCCTCTAATGACAATGCTGTAATTAAAACAACCCTCAAAATGCAAACCTCCTTTAGGGGCAGTCCAGCCTTGCCTAGAACTGATCAAATATACATCCTCCAGGCAACAGAACCACTAGCAGCAGTAAGCATCTCACTTGCAATCATCTCATCAGACTGCATTGTTCTCTTTGTATTGATGATGACATGGGCCGTTTCTTCAGCAGACTCTTTTGCCTTTATGAATAGTTTTGTGATCCAAGGGGCCGCCTTTGCACAAATGAAGCACCCCTTTCCTTCCAGGATCTTGTATACTTTCTCTTCCTGGGAGGCAAGCACCCATTCCTTCCTTATTATTCCTGGTGTGGTTATCTGGGGGCATCAGATTGGCTCTTCTATCGGACTGGTAACCAGGATGGAGTATGTTGTCTTCCTTGTAACTGCCTTCAATTTCTACTTAGTAGATTCGTTCTATCTCACTCTCAGGTTGCCTACTCTGTACCTGCAGCTCTCACACTGGTTGTCGGCCTTAGTCCACCAATTGCAGGTACAGTATTAGATTCCCTCTTCCAATCCCCAAATCAATTGGACCATTCACCTCTTCCTCTTTGTTATATTAATTCTGCTTATAATTTGAGGGCAGGGGAGGTCTTTATGTCTTGCCTATGTTCAGACTACTATTTAACATTTATTTAATTCCAAAGTACTGCTAGATGCTGTACAGAACAAATATGTAGTGAAGATGCTGGGTGGGGATATTAGACCTTTCATCAGATTCATTGATGGGAACTCTTAAATGCTTCAAAACACCCTTCATTAGGATACACAATCTGAACAACACATATTGTGCCTATTCATTTCCAACTTCTCCCTCCTCTAAAGGATCTTGGGTATGCTGAGCATTAATTCCCTTTATCACCCTACTGACATCCAGGCTGTTCTTTTTTGAAAGCTTGTTTATTTATAGTAATAGCTTGCATTATTTTTGTCCATTTCACTGAAATGCCTCTTTAAGTTCCTTGTTTTAAAATTACCTATGATTTAATTTCATTACTAACTTGTTCCAAGTTAAGAGAAATCTGTATTTTTTTGAAACATATTGTCCTATTTTACTATTATTTCTTTCTCTCTCTCTCTCTCTCTCTCTCTCTCTCTCTCTCTCTATCTCTCTGAATGATGAATTCTTCCATATCCTGATCGCTTTCTCCCAGATGTCACATCTTAACCAATTATTTACTCAAAGTCAAAATTTCATTTGTTGTGGCGTGTCAGCTGTTTCTTCTGCTTTCTGCAATATAAAGTAATCTCTCGCATATATTAACTGTTTGCTAAATCCAGTCATTTTAGATATTTTATGCCTGCATGAAGGATCTCTCTTCTTGTTCTCTGCTTGGTGATCTTTAGTACATACCAAGTATAAAATCACTTGTGGCACAATCCTATGCATGTTCAGTTCAGTGAGCCAAACTCTGTAGAGGATTGCAGTTTCCTCCTTATTGTTGTTTGAAGGCCTTCTGAAGAGACACATCCAAGGAAAATGAATTCAGTAACAGTCGGTAGATCCAGACTAAGTTAGTTGAACTTAATTCCCACTAATCATTGTGAACTAAATCATGACCAACTTGTCCAGTTGGTTTCATCGGGACCTAAGTTCAACTAACTTGGGCTACAGTCCTATTTCCACTTCCTAGGAGTAAGGCCCATTGAACTCAGTGGAGCTTATTTCTGAGTGGGCCTGTATAGGTTTGCACTGTTAGTTTGGAAATGTAAATTCTATTGAAATTTGTACCAGTGACTTACCACTTTCCTTAGACAATATTGTGTGGCGGAGTCTGTCAGATCTACATTCAGCTGCTTGTCTTGTGGGTTCTGCCATCTTGGGGTATTCCTTGTTTACTAATGCTCAGAAAAGCATCTTGCATGAGGAAGAAGGCAGGTAAGTAATAATTTCTTTTTTTCTGCAGTTTCCATATTGTCAACCTTCCACTGAAATTAGAGGTTTCTTCCTAGCAGTCGGATTCTCACAAGACCCTAACTATAGGTCTGTTAAGAACCAGAAGCCAGCAGGCTAGCAGACTACCCCAAAAGCATGGGATTAAAGTTCTGAAATCCTTGGTTCAAATTCCACAGAGATGCAGTTGTGTCAAACTTCTCAACAAAAAGAAATCACAGAAGATTTTTCCTACAATCTGACCTCATTGTGGCTGCATACAGCCCACTGGAAGCAGTACTATATAATTGGGAAGGGATAGGGACTCAAAATTAAGGAAATGTCACAACCCCCTGCCCTCCCATTCTCGCCTCTTCCTCGTCTTCCATTACTTTATACATGTACTAAGCTACTGCCGCAGTGTTGGGCTTAGTGCTATAGCTTTAAAGTGAGAAACTGTTTGCTTTCCCCCAGAGAAACTGACATCTGACACTTGTTATGGTAAGCTTATTTATTCTTGTTCTTTGCTGAGTCTGCTTGCATATGATTAAATTTATGGACAGCACATTTGAATAACTTACAATCTTTTTTAAAAAACAGGGAGTTATTTGGTCTGTTGATTGTTACCGTCTGGATGAGCCTTTGTCGTCATTCAGCCAAGTGAGTCTTTTAACTTATTTATTTCAGCCTTTAGCTATTTATAATATGTGGAAGAAATAGTCTTTACTTTATCGAAGATATGGTATAGCCTTCTTCCCTCAAAATGACTTTAGTTTTGTGATGTTTTAGTTTTGTGATTCGTTTTATGCCTTAATGCCGTAAGATTTTCAGTTTACAAGTCTGTAAACTTGAGCACATTCAAATAGTTTGCATTTTTCTATAAAGTCTAATTTATAGTTATAATTCAGCATGTGTATTCCAGTTGAGGTAAAAGTAACTCTCAGCATATAAAGGAGTGATTATTCATATTTCTTTGGGGGGTAGAATAGTTGTTTCCCACACCACCCAAACTTGTGCTTGAGCAAAGCACCCAATTTTCTTCTCATTGTAGCCCCCGGAAAAGCTGCTCCTGGGTTTTGTGGGACCCTCTGGAGCAGTGTGGTTCAGGCGGCTGCAGGAGGTAAGGATTGGCAAAAATCAGCTACTGTGCCTTTGCAGAAACACTTTCTGGTAGCACAACCCCACCATTGGGTGCAGCCCCGTAAAGTTTCAGACAAAAATCTTTTTTAAAAAAAATAAAAATAGATGAGATCTCAACAAGTTGGTTAAGTTCCTGTTAATTTGACTTGATTTTCAGTAAATCGTCTTTTCTTTCCTTCCAGAAATTCCCTGGGTGGGGTTCACTTGGCCATTGCAATCTTCCTCTCCCTTTTCCCCTTTGTAATGTGGCTGTACATCTACATGAATGCAGAGATGCGAACATCCTGGCCGTCTCACTGTAAAACAGTTATTTAAGAAGGTGGAAATGAAGGAATCTGTGTTCTAGCACCTATTTGCCCAGCTCTGATTTGTCAGTTGTGCCAAATCAACAGCGATCACAGCCATGGCTGAGATCAGTTTGTTCCCTCGAGAGTCTGGTTTTAAATTGTCTGTTATGTTCTTGAATCCTGGAAGCTGGAGCACAATTTGAGTGGAATTTTCTGGATCCTGATCTAGATTTTCAAGGAAAGAATATATCTGCAATAAGGCCACGTGGGTTAGGACTGCATTAACTATAGGCCCTTGGTACCTGCAAGGGATTGGATCAAATGAAATAGGTGCTTCTGCGGAAGCAGCTGGAATCTAGAGGTGATTTGAACGTACTGCTGAAACCAGCGGAGCTGAAGCTGCAGAACAGCCTTGAAGGGACAGCAGTGTTTGTATGTTTTACAGACTGTAATTAAAACTACTTGTAATAGAACAACTGGGTCTCTGAGCAATCTGTCTGGATTTGCGTATGAATTTTACTATCACACACCCCACCTACCTCATTTGGACATATCTGCAGAGCACATTACAATATCCTGATGATTAGCTTGCAGTCCTACAAAGATGTGACAGAAAGCAGAAGCTGTAGTGTGTCTCAAGTAAGGCAATATAGGTAAAGAGAGAGCATAATAACCCATCAATTTCTTTGCTAGAAGCTACTAGCAAAGTGAAATGCAAATACTATGATCTGTAATATTATGAGTCTTGCTTTTGGTCCAGCCTTCAAACAGGGTATGATAATCAGAGTTGAATAAATATGCAATTATTCACATTTTAAACAAAAGATGCCCAGCTACTAATTTTTATTTTATGTTTGCAAATTTAAATGTATGCATTTCTAATTATAGAAATATTTATAAATTTTCAACTAAAAAAAAATACATGGTGTATTAAATTATTTACACACCAACAATCTAAAATAAGAAAAATATATATAGAACAAATGCCCAACACTGAATCTAATGTAATTGATTACATTTCCACGCCTCACTAAGCAGTGCAGACATTTAGTTTGCTTGACACTTCAAGTTGAACATGCCAATCCGTGGGCTCAAATGAGCTTCAGGCAAATAGTTACTCCAGTATAGTGCACAATGCATTAAATAGTAATCAGACCTAATACAATCATCTGTGAAAAGTCTGATAACCTTTGTAATGCATCACTCGATCTAGAATCCTTCCTCTTCCTTCTAATACCATCCTGTCATGATAGACATGTATAATTCCAAAAGCATGGCTTTCTGGAGGAGTTTCTATAATCCCATCAAGAGTAACATGGTGAACTCCATAAGAGTCTAAACAGTATCCACCAAAATGAAGGTGGCCTGCAAGATAGCACACCACAGAGTGATGCGAGTGGATGACAGAAAGGGCATCTTTATAATTCCAAGCCAGGGCGACATCGCTTGTAGAATTGGGGTGGATGGGTATGTGCCCTGCAGCGGAGGAAGAGAGGCAGTCAAAACAGATGAAATTTCACAGTTGTTAACACGGCTCTCCAAATGCTAAAGCTGCTGAAAATGGCTATATACTGGTAGTATTCTCTGCAAGTTCACAATTAGACAGGCACCTGAAGTCATTTTTAAGCAAAATTGTTATTAACAAATGTTATGAGCTGAAGGTCCTTGATTCACATGATAGACCAATCATGATGAGATCACTGAGTAGCAAGTAGAAAATTACAATTTCTTATGTTTGAGCACCAATTGTGGTCCAACACCTTCCAGAAGTTCACAGCGTTAACTAGCCCTTCTTTACGGGGTAGTTGTAAAGGTACTGAAATAATACATGTGACACATTATGAATACTTAGGAAAGCGTTACTTGCACAAACTGAAACTGAATAAATTTAACTATAATAAATGTATCTAAAATAAAGCAATATATGTGTGTGTGTGTGTGTGTGTGTGTGTGTGTGTGTTCCCCACTTTGATTCATACACAAAGAGTACATTATACTTTGAATAATACTTATACTGTATCTCTAGTTATTTAGACATCCCTGTAGAGATGTGGAGCTGGGAGAAACAGGAGTAACTAGTCCACATTTTCCTACTATCCTGTATTTCTTTTTTGAGAAAACAGCTCAGACACACTTCAGGGCTTGAAAAAATAAAACGTAAGCCAAACTGGAGGCCTGATTCTCTCTGTCATGGGTTTGCAAGGTGACATGAGCTTTGTTTTTGTTTTTTTAGAAGATTTATATTCAGGTGTTCAACTGAGTGGTTCTAAAAGCAGCTTAAAACAAATTGCAAAACCCACACACGGCCTAGCAGTGCTTGGTCCTCTGGTCAATTAGATGAGGCCACAATGCACTTCTCTTCAATCCCAGGGCAACTATCAGTTGGAACGGAGTATTCCCTCTGGCACAAAGCGGGAAGCAAACTCCCCACGGCTGCTGCTTCCCTAGGGGATAGAGCCAGTCTGGTGTATCCCTTCCTGTGATGTTCTTCCTGGTGTGCAACCTCTCACTGGCCTTTAATCTTCTGGTTGTCAGAGTATACTTTATGAAGAATGAAGCATTGTGATCAAAACCCACTACCCTAACTTTTAGCATATGTCAGCTAAAGCAGTAGAATGAGATGAAGGAAACCCTCAGTCTTTTGCCTCTAGTTCTAATGTCCGAGCAACCCTCTCATAAGGCGCTTTTTTCTAAGAAGTGTTCTACTGCTTGTGTTCCAGGAACTCCAAAGGAACCTGATTTCCCTATACTGTTTACCAACACCCAGCACCATTCCTTCCATAACCTCTGATTTACACCCTCTCCTTAAGGGACGATGATTTGCAAGTTCATAAATTGGACCTGACTGTGTACCAAGTTCAGTTTGTTTTGCAGAGGACCGTGTGGCTAAGCACACACGATCCATTTTTAATTTGCATGCCGTAGCTATTCCTGTAGACCTCAACCTACCCTGAAAATGGATATAGCCCACATAATGGCAGAATCAGACCACTGTGACGTGAACAGAGTTCGCTCCAAAGGCCAGTTTTGGGATGTGACTCAGGCTTGAGAAATGGCTTGTCAGAATTGTAAAAAGCAGAATTTCATGAGATATACTGTGATATTCTACTACAGTTGCTGTGCCTTAAAAAGTGAAAAACAAAAAAGTCTTACCCATAATTACAACTCTTTCTTGATTTTTGTCAGCATATGTAAGGACTTCATCAAGCCAATCCAGCTGTTCTTGACTGAATCCTCCATTGAACTGCACAAACTGACGTTCAACAAGACCTGTACAAAAAGAAAACCTAATAAAAAGCCTCACCAAATAAGCCATTTATATTTTAGGATACAAATGTGCATTTTAGAAAAATATGCATTTTCTCCCTACAGGGACTTTTAAGTTAACCTCATTCTTAAGAATAAACTAGCATTCAAGGCAAACTTTATAAATCAGTAAAAAATACTTTCTTTAATGATAAACGTAACAGATATTCCTGTTCTTTAGCATGAAAAAAATGGGACCCCACTTGTAGTTATTTCTACAAATTTTGCATCTCTATGAAAGGGTATGTGGCTGTGCCAAGTCTTGATCTAAAGCTTTTCCACACATTCTAGGAAAGAAAAGGTCCTATTTGTCCACAAATGGTCCACAAGTGGTGACTTTTATGCATGGGGAAGAGCCATGGGGAACCTTTGCCGCTCATAGGCAAGTACTTGCCATGTGTTTTCAGATATTCATCTCCGTTCCAGACATTACTACTGCTTACTGCAGTGACTTGCAGTGTACAAATTGCAAGTTATTTTTCCAGTAATGTTTAAGAAAGTCCTAACTATCACAAGGAAATCATAGCTCAACAGGCCAAGATATGAATGAGCCTCAAGGCTGCCTACACACAGCACTCCACTCTTCCCTTTGCACAAGTGAGTGAACCAGCTAGGAAGTATTCAATTAAACGAGTTTGATGTTAGGTGTACATTAGAAAACTGTGGTTAATGGTTTCAAACCAAGCCATTGCATAAAGCCATGATTAAAGTTGGGTTCTTAACCTGGCTTTCCCCCAAGCTGTTAACCAAGCTTTCATGGTTAAGACAAAGAAGGGAAGCGATAGTTAAGTGAAGACTTTGTGGCTTGCTTTCCAGTTTGCATAAGGGAAAGAACAATGCAGCTGTATGCAAAGCCACGAGGCTCATATTGTGGCTTAAGAAGCTATAATCGTTTGTACTCAGCCTATTGCTCCCAACCAGGAAACAACCAACATTCTATACATCCCTTTAAATCATACATCCTCAATTGTGTAGTCAAAGCATTTGATTCCCCATTTCTGCAAATTAGAAATGTTACCACCTCCCGCTTCCTCCAAAGTATGCTATATATATGTAAACATTTGTACATATTTGCATACATTCAAAATGTCATATTGAACATACCTGGCCTACATTCTGGCATTAACCAGTTACTCTTGAGATAAGTTCTCTATCCTTTCAGGGGATTACATAAATGCCATTAATGTGCAGCCCTGCCCACTGCCTAGCCTAATCTGGTAGAATTTTTTGTGTAGAAAAACTGCCACTCAAAACTGAATGTTCTTCTGTTGTAGTCCCCTTCCACACACTTTTTAAGTCAGAGAAATACATGCAGATGTGTTCATTTTTCTGAGTGGCAGGTCCCTCAGTGTAGCACAAGGCCAGGTGCTACCTCAATGTGAATCTGGAAACATACAAAAGCCCTGCTCAGCACAATACAGTACCTGATGGACTATTCAGATTCTCATTTTGATTTTTTTCTCGCAGTAGTTTTAGAGACTCTTGATATTTTTTGGTAGACGTATCCCTCCCCAGAATACTTATATCATAAGCATCAAGGATGACAAATCGAAATTTAGACACCGGGCAAAATTGATATGCATAATAGAATTCTGAAGCATCGTCTCCAGTGGAACTCTGGTCTCTATAAGAATTGCTAATAAACGTCTGTTCTTGTAAGTACTTGGTGTACAGTGCAGAATCTACTAGATAGTCTCTGCTGAAGTTGTAAAATTCATGGTTGCCCCATATATGATGGACAGGGGCCTTGAGCTTCTTAAATTCTTCCAAGACTCTTCCCAGTGCTGTCTCTGACATCTTAAGTTCAGCATTGCAGCCATCAATGATGTCCCCAAATTGTAATACGAACTGAACATCTGTTCTATTCCAGTCTTCGATTGCACTCTGGAGGTGACATAGGCTATGCTTATAATATCGCCTGTTCAGTCCGCAGAAATCATAGCCATCTTCTCGATCTGCATACTGAATATCTGCTATGACTCCAAAGGAGAAGAGTGCCTCAGAAGTTGTGGCTCCTTGTGTACAGCTACAATTATTATCGTCATCCATAACTGCCCATATGTCCTGCCAAAATGTAGCACAAAGAAAGAAAGAAAAGGATTTTGTTCAAATACTAAACTGGTGGTGAGGGGGAAGTGTGGGTGCCTATGAATATGTTACTCAAATATAGCTTTTAGGCGGCATTAGCAGTCTTTTGGAGAAGCTAGACTTCTATAAAGCTGACAGAATAAAATGTAGCCATCCTGTACATATGTACTCAAATTAGGAGCAAGTTCTACTGAACTGCTGAGTAAACATGCAGAGGAATGGGTTGCATCGGATTTAGGGATGTCAGTGATTTGAACCACTTACACTAAGAATTGAAGCCTATAGGATTTGGCAAGATACCTGCCAGCTTATAAACCTGCAGAAAACAACCACAACCCACACATCTGTCTGCCTAGCACTATAAAATCACTAGAGGAGGGAGGGGAAGTGTCTGGAGAACCCACCCTACATCGTTACTATGGAAACGAGACACATACCCACACCACTCACCTCGCTTTAAAGAAGCAGACCGGGGAAACCAAGTCCTCTTCTGAGGCAAAGCAGTGAAAGAAAATTAATCTACTCTCTGAGCATCATTTCATTTCCTGATCCATTTGCCCCTCCTCCTTGCTTGCTGCCTTCCCTCCGCCATAGAGAAATGGAAATATTTTTTAAAAGATGCCCTTTTAAGGTAGGCTGTGAGTGGAACCAAGGAGGCAATTCTAGCGTCACAATCAAACTGTCTATAAAGACGAAACTTCCTGGTTATTTTTCAATACTCCCTCCCCTCCGTCTCAGTCACCCGAGGGTCGGAAGCAACTGAGAAATGGGAAGTTTGGGCGAAGCTGTGATCGGGTGCCAGAGAGTTTGTGCTGTATTTTAAATAGGTTTTTTTAAACACTTAAAAACAACAACTTGTCCTTGCAGGTGCCAATGCAAGTCTGTTATCCTCACATTGCGGCTGGGAAGGGCTGAGATGGTGGCTTAGGACGGCTGTGCATCGCAGCCCCGACTAAGAAGCAGATCAGGCTCTTCAAAAATGTCTGGCCGTCTCTGGATCGAGGTCTGGCGGAAGATACGAAAGGAAACCATTTCGCCCCCTGCGTAACTAAGGTGACATAACTGCACGACTCCCGCGACCCAAAACCCTCCTTCCTCCCGGTTTCAACGAAAGCCAACCCCCGCTTCCGGCGTGCTTCCGTCACTTCCTGTTCCGAAAAGCGTTTCTCCGGGACACTTCCGTCGAGCTAACTTTCAGAGAGACGAAATTCTAGAGCCGAATGCAGCACTGCCCCCATGAGCACTTCCGGGTCTACCCCCCCACACTCTTTACAATCCCGAGCTAAGCACACGTAGTGATGCCGAGGGATAACGCGAGCGTGCTCTTTGTCCATGGATAAATTTTTGAAAGAACGACGGCGAATTCAGTTGCTTTTCCCCGGAAATCCAACATTTGTCACTACTCTTGATCTTTCCTAGCTCTATGGGCTGCAGGAGCGTGGCTGGACGGGGCGGGCGGTAAAGAGGATGGCGGTGGCGACCCGGCTTCGTCCTCTGGCGGTTTGGGGTCTCCGAGCCCCTCCGCCGCGCTGGCCTTCCCTTCGCTGTCGTGCTCAGCCCTTGGCTACAGGGCCGCCGGGGGATAAGCCGCGGGAAGGGCCCAGCAAACCTGGGGTGAGCCAGTCCCGCTCCAGGGGGAGCCGCTGCTCCTGGGCGCATCCAGGGAAGAGCAGGGGCGCGGCGGGGCAGGGCGGGGAGGAGGCGCACGTGGAGCCCTGGAGGGAGACAAACGGGTTTCGGTCTGCTTGATGGCGCCTCTTCTCTTGTTCGGCCGCTGCAGGGCTGCGAAGCGACACCTGCTGACCAAATGCACCCCCTTTTGCATTTCCGCTTAAGTTGTGCAGGCGGAGCTACTTCTCGCCCCTTGCATGGAGGAGATGCGAGAGCCCCTGAATCTCTTTTCCAAATCTTAAGTTGCTGCTTTTAGCTTCGCTGGGTTCAAGCGGTTGTCTGCCTGAGCCGGTTGCTGTATAGGCAGTGGTTCTCAACCTCTTTTTTCATGCCCCACCTAGGCATCTCTAAAATCCTGATGCCCTCCCCCGTGACATATAATTCTTATTCATCAAAAAGTGAACTCCTATTCACGTGGAGGAAGCCTAAAAGGTCACCCTTGACCATTAGGTCCAGTCGTGACCGACTTTGGGGTTGCGGTGCTCATCTCGCTTTATTGCCTGAGGGAGCCGGCATACAGCTTCCGGGTCATGTGGCCAGCATGACTAAGCCACTTCTGGCGAACAAGAGCAGTGCACGGAAATGCCGTTTACCTTCCCACCAGAGCAGTACCTATTTATCTACTTGCACTTTGATGTACTTTTGAACTGCTAGGTTGGCAGGAGCAGGGACCGAGCAACAGGAGCTCAAACCCGAACCTCCAACCTTCTGATCGGCAAGTCCTAGGCTCTGTGGTTTAACCCATAGCACCACCCGGGTCCCAAAAGGTCACTGTTGTTGTTTCGTAGTTTAGTCGTGTCTGACTCTTCGTGACCCCATGGACCAGAGCACGCCAGGCACTCCTGTTTTCCACTGCCCCCCCCCTTAAAAATCAAATTCCCCCCCTGTGGGGCGTGTGCCCCACGTTGGGAACCACAGCTATACAGTAAGCCTGCAATTTACGCTACGTTCTGGGGATCACGCCTAAAGCTGAAATCACTTATAGTCAAATGGTTCAGTGGTGGGTGGAATTGCCAAAGTTTCCCCCATCCCAGACACCCATCCCCTTATTATATATTTATTTAGCCAAGCGTGTAAAACGGAATGCGCACAAGTTAATTGTGTGTAAGTTGCATGCTTACTGTACCGTATTTCGATTAGGGAATTGTTGAGGAGATGGAAGGTGCAAGAAGACCGAGCTTTTGCTTACCGAAACAAGGTAGTGACTTGGAAGTTGAATGAGGAAGTTGGCTTGGTGAGCAAGTCTTTTATTTACATGTGCACTTCTTTTTCCTCCTCTTTCCCAGTAGCCTGTAACTTGGAAGACTCTGGCAATTACTTGTGCTGTTGGAGGAAGTCTGCTAGCAGCAATGAAGTTCTTCAAGAAAAAGAAAGAAGAAAGTATGTAAAACTTAATCGTGTCTATTGTAGAGTCATTTTTCACCCTGCTGCACAGATGCAAAGGCTTTGCGTTCTTTCTTGGCTGTGTGAATATTTTGTGGATGTAGCTCACTGAGTGCCTATCCTCACTGCCCTTACCTGTGCTTAAGGTCTAAACTATTACGTGAGCAAAGGTTTTTGATCCTAAGAGATTATTGCTTCTCCTAGCTTTTACCCAGCAACTTTCTTACCCCTCTCTTGTTAAGATGAATCCCTTAATGCTGTAGTTGATGCAAAGGTAGGAGAACTACTACCATGAAAATATATGGTAAAAGATAAAAAAAGCAGTGGGCCCCAAATGCATCCTGGGTGTGAAAATATTGATACCTGCAGTAGATGTTTTCCGATAACTGTTTTCAGAGTCACTAGAATTGCTTAAAGAAGCACCTGAGTATTATGAAGTTTAGCTAGTGAACTTTTTAGTTGATATTTGCTTCTGATAAGGCGAAAAGTACTTCTAAGACAAATGGGAGGGAGCGTGTCCCAAAGCATGTTCCAAATCCCTTGGGTGAAGAGGCAACAAGAGAAGAGAAAAATGATTGAAGGCTTTGCCGGTAGATTCTGAGAGAGGTTGAAAACTTCCAGTCTTACTGACTCTTTCAGATATTGATTACAGTTAGATTTCTTGTTGTCATTTTGAAACTTGCAGTCAAGTACCTGACATTGCTTGCATTTATTTTGTAACACTTATTTCCCCTTGCCACTTTTGGCTTTTTTATTGTCATTTAACCCCACCGCCCTGCCTCAAGATGCTGGACATTACCAATACAAATCTATAGTTAATGGAGCACCCTCATCTACAGTGAGCATGGCGATATCAAGAGTATTGGGTGGGAGTGGGGAACTCAAGCCAGATTCTAGTACTAAAGAGCGATACAAACTTAGCTGTCATAAAGGAAGTGTGGGATGGGGAAAGAATATAGTTGCAGCTTTGCTGGCAGTGCTATAGAATCTCTTAAGCTGGAGTGGTAGGCAGGTAACCTTCCACTGTGGTTTGATTTCAGAGGCGGAGAAGGAGCGGAAAAGGGCTCTTGGAAAGCCATTGCTGGGAGGCCATTTCTCACTCGTCGATCACCATGGGCAGCCCAAATCGGATCGTGACTTTCTGGGCCAATGGGTGTTAATCTACTTTGGTTTTACACATTGCCCTGACATTTGCCCAGAAGAACTGGAAAAAATGGTTCTTGTCATCGATGAAATTGGTAAGTAAGCCATACTGAAGCCCAAACTCTCCCTGAAATAACTCTTCATAGAGAAGAATCTCATTATGTTCTCTAGGTTAATGTTTTTAGCCTGTGTTGTTGCTCAGGCAGTGGCAGATTTATATAGGTCTTCAAGGTCTGCACAGAATTACCCCCTCTCCCCCTAGTTATTAATATACATTGTTAATTGAGAAGATACCTCTGAAACGTGACTACCAACAATAAATTGTATTCTAGTCGGTTGCATTGCTTCCACTCTTCATTTCTCCTACTCCTTAATTAAAGTCAGTGGTAAGTAGGTCCATTATAGCATGGGTGGCCAGCACAATGCCTGTGAAGACCTTCATTGGTGGCCCTGAACAGGTGACATAGGTGGGACTTTGTTCTCATAGAGCTTAGCTGAAATAGACAGCAGGAAAAATAGGAGGGGAATGCAAGTAAAGGGATGAAGTAACGTGATGAGAAGCTGTTACGTGTACTGAAAACTTGGCTGCAGAAAAGATGGCTTTTGAAGAACAGGAGAGAGTTGGCACCATGCCCAAGTTCTGGGAGGGAGTTCCACTTGCAGGGGCAGCAAGGAAGAGAGGGCCAGTCACTTAAGGAAGCAGGAAATCTTTAATCAGCTGTAAGTGATAAAAGTTGGAGGAGCAGGAATCATGTAAGACAGATAATTAATTACCAGCAGTTGTGTGGGTAAAGGGACCCCTGACCGTGAAGTCCAGTTGTGGACGACTCGGGGGTTGCAGCGCTCATCTCACTTTATTGGCCGAGGGAGCTGGCGTACAGCTTCCGGGTCATGTGGTCAGCATGACTAAGCCGCTTCTGGCAAACCAGAGCAGCGCACAGAAAAGCCGTTTACCTTCCCGCCGGAACGGTACTTATTTATCTACTTGCACTTTGACGTGCTTTTGAACTGCTAGGTTGGCAGGAGCAGGGACTGAGCAACAGGAGCTCACCCTGTCGCAGGGATTTGAACCGCCGACCTTCTAATCAGCAAGTCCTAGGCTCTGGTTTAACCCACAGCGCCACCCGAGTCTCACTAGTTGTTGTAGGTTAAGCCTGTAAATAACTTAAGTAAATAAAGTAAAGTAAGTAAAGATGACTTTACGCTGGTAATGGAAAGGGGATAAGAAGTAATAAAATATTTTGTGTAAATTGGTAGAATATGAAGTCACGTACTGTACGGAATGGAGCTCTGCCTTTTTGAGACCTGAAACTTACCTAGATATGCCTGCAGTTTACTAATCTGCCCTTAGTAAAAGGGAACTGCTGCCCCCTAGTGGCAGTATTTTCATTTCACTGTGTTGTGGATAGCATCTCCTTGTGGCATATGAAAATTCCATTCATCTGCTGCAGAAATGGAATTTCATATTCATTTCTGGAGTTCTTGTCAAAGTGTATGGGCTGGCATTCTCTAGTACACCTGCTAGCATGTTTCTTTACTAATAGAATATACAGATTACAAATAGCTAACGTGGAGCTTCTTGGATGCAACATATTTCTTTTGAAAGGGACTAGATTTATGGGTAATAGCTAACCTTCTTCAGGTAGAGCTACTTTGCCTACACAATATTCTTGAAATGACAATATTGCTTTTTAAATCACTTACGCTTATTTCCCAGTCTTTTCCTGTTATTACGCAGTGCCTCCATCTCCCTGGCTGCCATCTTCTGCCCTGGGACCTGCCCTGCTGGAGGGCAGGTAATAAATTTAATAATAATTAAAATGTATATTTTTTTAATTTTCCATTTTACCCATTAAAATTTCTGCAGAAAATAACCAGGGTTTAAACAGACTGTGAACAGATACAGACTGTAAATATTATATGCATAGGTTTTTAAATATATATATATATATAAGAATCTGAGTGCGCAAATATTTGTTCCTGTGCATTAGGCCTTCAAGCTGTGGCCTGTAATTGGGGTCCCTGAACAATGGTTTTCAGTCTTTTCAGGACCCTCATTTAACTTCAGCCTGAAAAACAGGGCCTGTTTTTAATTTCACCTTCTATTGCTTTTTCATTGATTACACATATATACCTCAATGTAATAAGCCCTCCCATTTCCCCCTTTATTTTACGGCTTTTAAAAGACCAATAAAATCCAGATAATCTCTCTGTGCCCGTCCTTCTCCATAACTACTTCAAAAGAATACTGTGGTGCCATGGATGTACCAGGTCATCTCTTGACCTTATGAGTCAAATCTCACCTGTTGCACACCACTGATAAGAGGGGAAGCTTATGAAGTATTCATCAAATGTTGGCCATGAGCCTGAGTAGCTTTCTCTCTGGTACAGGCAACATGTTCATCATTTAGGAACATAAGAAGGGGCTGCTGGGTCAGGCCAATGGCCCATCTAGTCCAGCATCCTGTTCTCACAGTGGCAGCTATAGTTGCAACTGTATTAAAACAGCTAGGGCATGTGTTGCAACTGATAGGAGGACCCCAATATTTAATAAAGCATCCACATTACATTGCATTTTCTCCAAAAAAGGCATCCCACAAAAGCACCATCTTGAAGATGCACTGTAATAAAATTGGCACGTTCTATGGTATTTTATGACCTGGAACGCAAAAGTAGCCTTGAGTCAGTTAGTGGGATATTAACTATCATGCTTTATGGCGACAGATGAGATCAAGTCTCTGCCAAACATCACTCCGCTCTTCATCACGATTGATCCAGAGAGAGACACGAAAGAAGCTATTGCCACATACGTTAAAGGTAATGTTAACCTCCATATCTGGTATTCTACTTGACTCCCTATACACCCAGCTTTGTAGAGCTGAATAGCTTTTCCAACAGTGGAAGAGGGTAATAATTTGGGCCCTCATCTTTAATGTCAGCTGATCTAACTAGTTCCATTTCTGTTCAAGAGTTTTCACCCAAGCTGATCGGATTGACGGGTACGAAAGAACAGATCGACGAGGTGGCTCGAGCCTATCGTGTCTATTACAGCTCGGGCCCAAAAGATGAAGATAATGATTACATAGTGAGTAACGTTTTTGAATATGTTACAGATTGATAACGCTAGTCGGCTCCACAGAAAAGGTTTTGAACTTTTCAAATGGACAAGGCGAGTTTAGGAGATTCTCAATTAAATCTCTTCTAAAGGAGAGAATTGGAGGAAACCTACAAGAGGATGGGGAAATGGAGGGGTGAAAGTGTTGCCTAGTTGTGGGGATTTTATAGGGTTTTGGGGTGTGTCTGAAAAATATCTGGAGTTGGAGCAGCTGGCTTGTAGTTGAGTAATATTTCTGAATAAGGTGAGAGGAGCAAAGTTGTAAAAGCTAATAGGCAATTGTGAGCAAGCGTTACTGGAGGAGAGAGTACATAGTTTGTTCATAATGAGGTGGCTTTCCATGTGAGACCGCAGTGTTTCTTCATTTACCTTTTCTGTCTGCTAGAATACAAGAGCTCAGAGGTATCCTTTTTCATATGCAGGGAGGCAGTTACTGAAAGGTACCCATGTTTAAATTGATTTGAAAAACAGCCTGGCAGTTAGAAGTAGGCCTCAATAGGAATCTTGGAGGTTGGTGTTGCTGCGTAAAGGTGCAGGATCCAAGCTTGCCTTTTCTTATTAGCTAGTCCTGAATGGGCCATCATGTGGTCTGAAAAGCCCAGGTATGCCCTCTTTTATCACAAGCCAGCTTCCCTTCTCAGAATACTTAATGTGAATTCTGTGTGGGGTGTTATTTGTCATGCAAATTATTAAAACACAATTTTGCCACTAGAGGGAGCTAGACATGCCTTACCTATGTCCTGTTCAGCTAATCTGCCTACGTTGTTTCAGGCAGCATTTTTAATTGACCTAGATCTTAATGCCTGTTCTTTAGAATCTAGTTATTCCAAAGTGCCAGCTTTGTGTTGGTCCCACTTCCCAAAAGTCCGTCCTGTTGACAGAATGAGATAGTGACACAACATGAATGTTTACCTATGATCAGTATTGACTAAGAGTAATATCTGAATTGGCCTCTTCCCTGTCCCGCCAGAGAATATTTCAGTATTGCTCTTCTTCTTCCGTAATCTGAATGAGTAAATTCAAATAGAGTGGTGTGTCTGCCCTGTCTTCTTGAATTTCCATCACATGATGAGCAAGGACTGTCTCTGTGATGTCAGAAAGAGCCATCGGGTCTTTGCATTTTCCTGCTTCCAAGAGGGATTCCAATAGGAGACCACTGAGTTGCATTGGGAGGGATCATTCTCTCCGCCCCCCCTCAGAGAAGAGGTTTATTCTTTGCCGGAACAGAGAAGAACCTTGCATGTCATGTGATACAGGGAAGTTATGGAGGATCTTGAATGCAGAAGGCCAGTTCTGAAGTTTTAAAAATCCTTAGTCTGCCATTAGCTCTTAGTGAAAGTTTGGATTTCATGGAAGAACCCTGCTTTTTAAAAACACACAAACACAAGGTTCTCAAAAAGCAAACTCCTATGAGGTTTGCAGGATGTGGCTGCTTTCACAGCCCTCTTTTATCGCTTGCTCTCTTTTAGTTCCATTGTCAAGTAAAGAGCCACTGTTTGAGGCACTTCTAGGCTGTCTAACAAGCTCTTGGTTTTATGAAGAAATTCAGAGCTAGTGTGGCAGTTTGATCATTCTTGTGGGTTACTGCTGACCAGAACTTGCCCTGCTAACCTAACCCTCCTTTCCACTTATCCCCAATTTGTCTTGTGTGTTTTCTGCAGGTGGATCACACCATCATAATGTACCTTCTTGGACCAGATGGAGGCTTTGTTGATTATTTTGGGCAAAACAAGAAGAATTCAGAGATTGCTGCTGCAATTGCTGGACACATGAGACAATATAAACAGAGCTAGGAGGTGGAAGGTTTTGCACTAGAAAGCAAGGAAGCTGCTTATCAGGCAGGCTGGTCCCATGACACTAAAATGCAGCTAATAACGTGCCAGGGAGATCTGATTAGTTGGGTGAAGTGTTGCGGGAGTAATCTTTCTTGGCAATTTCCTTAAGCACTTAAATTCTCAGCTAAGGCTATACCTACGGGCTAAGACTCAAATGGATTAAATAAGGAGCTGGACATCATACAGCAAAAGTACTTGACCAAATATTTTTCTCTGAACGTGCCTTGCTTCTTAAAGGCCTTTAGGGATGACGCAGAGGAGGTCCCAGTGAGAGGGTCACCATTGCTCAAATCCATTCACAGGAGCATTCAAATCTTCCCCCGCTCTTGTAGTGTGCGCTTGTGCTGTGCTGATGCATGTACAGTGGGGTGCTAAGTTGAACTGTGCTCAAGGTATCAGTCATGTGGAGGCTTGCTTGTTATCTCTGTGTCTTTTGACTCAGTCCCACGGCTTCAACATTGCTTCCAAAACTTTCCTGACAGGCGTAGGAGCTGCGGTTTTTTGCCTTTTTGAAATGATTATGGTAAGGGTGGTAGCTATATTGATCATGGATTATTGATCAGGTAAAGTGGCATTTAATCCACAAATAATGAAATAAAGTGGAAGAAACCTAGAGCCTGTGTTCTTTGAAATCTCACATCAATTAAAGTGAATTTCTCTCTCCGAAGTATGTGCCACCTGTTTCCTTCGCATGTTTTTTTATTCCTTAAAATCTAATGAACTGAAACAAAACTGGCAGCTATGGGACACATGGATGAATATGGCTGTATATCATGCACATTTAAATCTGTCAACAGTAGAAGGGGGCATATCCCCCCTCCCCCATGCAGCACTTTTCAGGTGGCACACTAAAATAAACGAGCCTTTACCCTGACTTTGGAGTGGTAGAATTACTTCTTTCTTTCTTTCTTTCTTTCTTTCTTTCTTTCTTTCTTTCTTTCTTTCTTTCTTTTTTGCAGCCAGCTTCCTAGTTAATGAATTCTGTACCTTATTTTCACAGGGAGGAAATGTTCAAGTTGAAGATGCTTACAGCATCTGAGTAATTAGAATAGATATTTCTCTCTCTCTGAGTAAATAGGTTGTATCTTATGATACCGAATAGTGGCAGGCTGCTCTGCATCTTCCTCTCTCCCCGCCCCCCCCTTCAAGTGTGCTTATGGATTTCTGTTTTGCGTATGCTGTGCGTCAAAGAGTTCTTGGGGAATGTGCCTGGGCCAATTCCCCCCTCTGGAGAAAGTATTGTAATGTAAGAAGATTCTCATATATCTGAAATATCTTCTCTGCATCTGAGATACTGGATAGATTAAAGGAGACATTGCCTTTTTTCCAAGTGTCCACCAAGAATTTCCTTGGGTCAGTTTGCATGAAGTGCTTTTGTGACTTTGGCAGAATATGACCTTCATTCTCAGCTGTTCTAGGCAGAGGCAGCTCTTTCTCCTACTTTACACTCTGTGTGTGTGTGTGTGTGTGAGAGAGAGAGAGAGAGAGAGAGAGAATTGCCAGAAAAGTAGGTAACTTAAGTTTTGCTTTTTATTTACTGTGCGCGCGCGCACACCAGTCTACTTTGAAGGCACATTGCCAACACTGCAGAGTGCAAATATCAACATCATATGATATTTTTTAAGATATTAAATTTGCTGTTGGCTATTGGAAAATAGCTTGATGTGCCTGATCTGCCCTGTGAGTCCCAGATTTGCATTCTGTTTTAAAACAGAAAATGGGAAGGACGTAGAAGCGTAGAGCAACATGCTGGGCAGAAAGTGTGGTGGCTAAGGAGAGATCGCTCAGCTTGTGGGGTGGAAAGGAGAATGGACCATGGCTATTATCAGCTGAGCTAATGGAGGAGAGGGCTATCAAGTCACTAGCCATGATGGCTAAGCTCTACCTCCATGGTCAAAAGCAGTAGCGCTTCTGAATACCAATGGCTGGAAACCACAGCAATCGGGAGAGTGTGTTCCTGTGCTTGAGTTATGCTTGCTCATTTCCCACAGGCATCTCATTGGAGCCAGTGTGGTGTAGTGGTTAAGAGCGGTAGTCTCGTAATCTGGGGAACCGGGTTCACGTCTCCGCTCCTCCACATGCAGCTGCTGGGTGACCTTGGGCTAGTCACACTTCTCTGAAGTCTCTCAGCCTCACTCACCTCACAGAGTGTTTGTTGTGGGGCAGGAAGGGAAAGGAGAATGTTAGCCACTTTGCGACTCCTTCGGATAGTGATAAAGTGGGATATCAAATCCAAACCACTATTCTTCTTCTTCTTCTTCTTCTTCTTCTTCTTCTTCTTCTTCTTCTTCTTCTTTGAGAACAGGATGCTGGCCTAGATGGGCCATTAGCCTGATCTAGCAGGCTCCTCACGTTCTTACAGCATGCCCTATTTTCTGCCACTCTGTTCAAGATAGCGAGGCTTGGAAACACCTTATTCAAGGGGTCCATTTCAGCATATTTCAACTCACAAACTGAGTATGTGTGTGGGGGTGCGTCTTTGTACCTTGACAAGGAACTAGGGGCAGAGGGAGTCTCCTGTTTTGTACAGGAAAAGAAGTGCTAAGTATCTGACTCTTCTCTCAAAACCAGCTGTAGGAGGTGTTGAGGCTGTGGAGCATTTAAAAAGAGAAGTGACAAAGTAATCCATCCTGGGGCCAAGATCAAGATTTCCAAAGCACTGGGCAAGACTGTTCACTGGGTGGTTTGAAGCTATATCTTCAGCTACTGGAACAGGAAAGGAAACCAGATCTCTGCTACAGGAAAGGAGAATGTGATAGTTCAACAAGCTGCAAGAATGGCATTGTTGACATTGCCTGGCTTACATGAACACCACCCTACAAAGTCCAGGTTTGGCAATTCCCCTTACTGGAGTAGTGGGTGGTATTCAGCTAGGGTTTTGTGAGACTAAACCCACTGAAACTAATGGCCCTAACAATCATGCTCATTAGTTTTGATAGGTCTACTCTGGGTAACACTTAGTTGAACACCACCAAGTATCTACCAAAGTGTCCAGAGATGCACCTTTATAAAGAATAGCTTTTTTTATTTCGAAGGGGTGTGTGTTGGAATGGCGCTTGTTCTTCAGCTAAAACCAGCTCATTCCTGTTCTCTGCCCTTTAGAGTTTCACTTTTGTCAGCACTTTCTTGGCTCAGGCTATTGGGGATCGTCTTACAATAAGGGACAACTGCTGCATTCCAAGGGGGGGAAATGGATTCCTTCTGGCACGCCTTCCACTTTCCGTAAAGTGCTACAAATAACTGGGGAGTCAAAGTCAGTAGGAAGGAGACAGATTCTTTCTATGTTCTTTGTCTGTCAGCCTCAGTCATACCCCAAGTAATCAGAAGAGGCCACTCAAAGCCATTGAGAATTGTGGGAAAACCTAGAGCTATAATTGGCGGCGAGGTGGAGAAAATGTTGCACTGACACAGTACCTTAAGCTATTTCCATTAGAACTTCAGGGGTTTGTGGTTTCTGTTTCTGAAATTACAAGTGCCACAAAATGAAGACAGACTGGTAGTAACACTCGATAAGGAAGGAAGAGGAACCCAAGCATTTCCTTAGTATGATCACTGGATTGAATTCCTTGTCAAATACTTTGATGTTGAGATAAAAAGATGTTCCCTCTAGAGAATATTAATACCCTTTTGGTATTAAGCCACTTTCCCATAATAAGTTGCTCTCAAATTCTTCAGCAGCTAATAATTCTCTGTATTAACGCTTCCATAGAACTAACCTGCTCTTGATACATTTCTCTGAGGTTGAAATACCTTTGTGGCTAATTCAAAAGGCTTCACCAGCAGGACTGCATATACTTAAAATATTAATAAACTTGGGTGCTCAGGAATTATGGCTATGTAGCCAAATGGAGCCACTGAGAAAGCAGAGAGAAGAAGCAGGATACTTGGGGAAACTCAGTATTTGCAGAAGAAAGAAAAAATATTTAGCTGGCACAAACAAAATAACCCAATCAGAACAATCCAGGGGTGGGGGGAGTGAGGCCAAACATTTGCGAGGGATAGATGAAAAACTGGGGCATGGCAGGTTCCAACAAGAGCATTCCACACTGTACCATTTTGTTGCAGGTTCAGCTTACCTGTTTTGAATGAGTTTGGGTTTCCAAACTAACTGTAGGGTATCTAATATAGTTCTAAGCGGTAGGAGGCTTGGTTTCTGAGACAACTGCTCTCTTGTGTTACAATCCTCCTGGCTTTCATTGGTTGATCCTTTTTTATATACTCTGATGAGTAATACTGCTGGATGACGGATCCAATTCAGGGTCACAAACAGTTAATGTAAAGACACATAGAACCACAGATGCAGTCAAAAACTGGTTCACTCTTTAGTTCTCCCCATGCATAGGTGCATAGCACCATTTTGTACCATATTTTCTAATGTTTACCATCATTTTACATGTAATTAGTTTTATGAGTTTGACATAGACCAGTTCCAGCACTATTCATGTACTCCTACATGTGTCCTTTGATCAAACCTAAATTTCTTCCCCGTCTATAGGAGTATGTCTCAACAAGTACAGTGGTACCTCAGGTTACAGACGCTTCAGGTTACAGACTCCGCTAACCCAGAAATAATACCTCAGGTTAAGAACTTTGCTTCAGGATGGGAACAGAAATCGTGCTCCGGTGGCGCGGCAGCAGCAGGAGACCCCATTAGCTAAAGTGGTGCTTCAGGTTAAGAACAGTTTCAGGTTAAGTACGGACCTCCGGAACAAATTAAGTACTTAACCCGAGGTACCACTGTATTACGTAACAAAAGCAGAAAGAAAATGTTTTTTGTTTTATTTTTTATCCTGGGGGGAAGAATGATGATGATGATAATGCAGGAAGAGAAATAAAAGAAACATGAAATTGTGGTATTGACAAGAAATATCTTTTTATTTTGATTGCTGAGAAAAGGAAAGGACCTGAGCCTTGGGATCTTGATGATGGCAATACTTTCTGATTAGAATGGTTTAAAGACAAAGCTTGTAACATTATATGAAGATTAAAAAAAAGAAGACCCTCTGGCCAATGGTGAATTCCTAAGTATGTAGCTTAGAAGAGAGACGATGGCTCTTGTCATTGTCAAAAGTAAGGGGATCACAAAACTTTTCAGTTCTGTTTTAGTTTCTCTGATGATACTGTAACTGCACATAGAACTCTAGGACTGACTACAAGATGCAGGGTTTTTTAAAACACTGCCTACATTTTTCTATACCGTTCCTGATATCCCTTGATATAGGTTTCATGGATGTGTGTATCCCTGCAACACTTTGCGCTAGTATTTTCAGGATAATATTAATGATTACAATATCTCTTTCTGCGTTGGAACGTATTGTATAAATGGATGGCAATTATTTTGTCATACACACACACACACACCTCATTTTACATTTGATAGTATCTGTCAGGGGTTCAGGGACAGAGGCACAGGGTAGGCAGGAGATGGAGAGCGATGGGGATGAGTCCCAGGACAGCGAGGAAGAGGATGACAATGACTCAAGAGATTCCATGAGTCTTTCCAGCGAATCAGAGGATTCCCAGAAGGTGGCGCCGGTAGTCAAGGCCAGGGGAGCCCCAGGGGGAACGTGTCAGGAGCAGGGGGCCAGCGGGGGATCCCAAAGTGGCAGCTGGGCGTCAGGACCAGCCTCCCCGCCAGAGTGCAGCGAAGGGGGTGGAGGTTTCAGTGTATCAGGGGAAGCAGCTCCGGCAGCAGAGAAGGGAGGGAGGTCGGAGCAAGCCACCCTCCCGGAAGGGGAGGGGAGTAGTGAAGGGAGTAGTGTAGCTGTCAAAAGGAAGGTTAGAGGTTGGGCGCGCACGCCAAGTTCAAATGTAGAGGCGCGCGGAAGTACAGGGAGCCCGGAGGAGGGGCCAGGTCCCAAAGCCCGCAGGAGGGGGCAAGAGCAGTCTGGGGATTCCGCGTCAGAGGAATCCAGGAGGGGCGAAACCCCAGCGGGCAGGAAGACCCTGTGGAAAAGGAAAGAGAGAAAGAGGTGGAGCAGCGCAAGCCTCTTAAACTGGTGCAGGGGAGGGACTGACTCAGAGGGGACTTCAGCGGTCTAAGCGTAACAGACGTAGGGCTGCGCGCCTCGGATGTGAAGCAAACAATGAACTGCAATAAACACTTTTGTATATAAGAAGAGATAGGCGTTGGTCTTTTGTGAGCTGAGACTTGAGGCAGCCCTGACAGTATCTATAGAATTTACCTAGATTTTTTTATGGTGATACAGCTCTCAAAGCAGCTTAAAAATCATTAAAATATAAAACACTATAACATTCTAAATGATTCTTAAAACTTATGACTGTACATAATTTGAAGCCAAAAGGTTTCTCTTGCCCTTTTATAAATCAATTTCTGTAACTTCTATGTTCTGGAGCATGCATTCACAAGCCCAACCTCCCCAAGACAGGAGAGAGCATTGCTCCCAAATTCAGCAAACAGTTGGGTGTAGAAGAGAATATTGAATTTCATTTCCCAGAAATAAATGAATTAAAAGAAGATGAGGGAGGCAGCTGCTAACCCGTACTAAATGAGGACCAGACATGAGATGGAACTGCTGGGAGACAGAAAATCCAGCCTTATTCAATAAGCACTAAAATGAATGTTGAGGATTGGCTTACTGGCAATGGACTGAGTTTCCACACGAGCAGGTTTGCACACAGTGTGAAGTATAATTTACCTCTAATAAATAAAGTAATGGAGGGAAGAGCTTGCAGTGTACAGATTCTTTTATATATCGTTATACAGTGGCACCTCGGGTTAAGTACTTAATTTGTTCCGGAGGTCCATTCTTAACCTGAAACTGTTCTTAACCTGAAGCACCACTTTAGCTAATGGGGCCTCCTGCTGCTGCCCTTCCCGCCGGAGCACAATTTCTGTTCTCATCCTGAAGCAAAGTTCTTAACCCGAGGTACTATTTCTGGGTTAGCAGAGTCTGTAACCTGAAGTGTATGTAACCTGAAGCATATGTAACCCGAGGTACCACTGCATCACCATATTTCAGCTACTATTAGCATTGCTATGTTTTTGTTACTGCTCTATACGTATCACAGAATGCCCTCAAAAAAAACTTTCATTAATTTTCAGATCAAGTCTAGGCATACTACAACTGTCCCTAAATGGTGGTTGAAGAGCTGCTGGGGAAGGTGGGTCACAGGACTTATTTGAGTAGGTCTTCCAATTAACAGTAGGGGATGTTGGGGAGAAAACCACACACACACACAAGGATAAAGAGATGGGGATGCTTGTTCAGGAAGAAGGTTGCCCAGCCGGACCTGGACAGAAGAACAAAGGTGGAGTCTCCTCCATGAAAACTTACCAAAGAAAAGAGACTGCCAATAAACAAGGATGTTGTCTGGAAGCAACAAGGGCTGGAGGAATACCCTTTCCTGTCCACGAAAACAAACTCTTACCAACAGCCCCTTCTCACCTTGGCATTGGTGGAACATGCGCAACAACAAAGCCATCCTGTGTGTCAGCACCTTGTTTCCTCAGCCTTGCAACAAGCAGACTCTGTAAATAATGCCTCGAGTTTCTGCAAAGATTACAAGGTGTGTTGGCCACATGAGAAGGCTCTGAGGAAAGCATGAAGTGTCAATCTGCAACGCAAATACTCCTAATTAAATCAGGATCAAATGTGGCCATGGGAATAGTCAAGGTGCCGGAGGACACTGGATAGCTGTGATAATTTAAGCAACTCTATCAAACTCTCTTTCCCTTTTTTTGTTTGTTTAAGGAGCAGAAAGAGAGCCTGTGCAAGAAGCGGCCACAAGTCTTCTATGCAACCACATAATCACACTGCCATGTTTATTCCTCATCAACAGGTTTACCATACCCATTGAGCCAATCACCCATCTCCTACTACCCTCCTGAGAAAAACCCCACCCCACCCCACCCTCCCACTATATATAAGGGTCTGGTGACTTCTGTTTCAGTGTATCTGAAGAAGTGTGCATGCACACAAAAGCTTATACCAGAACAAACTTAGTTGGTCTATAAGGTGCTGCTGGACAACTTTTTATTTCGGCTGCGTCAGACCAACACGGCTATCTACCTGAATCTATGTTTATTCCTGTTATTTACTAGCCATTTTTAACGCCAAGATGTGCGTGGAATAGTTTCATCCCCTCTGCCAGCTCTGTATTGTCACAGGTCTTTTCTGAGTACAAGTTTGGCTTTGCCAATCTATTTTTTTATCTCATGGGTTGAAATTTCAAGTTTCAAAACTTCTATTATAGGCTTTGCACTTAAATTTTCTTTAGTGGTCTTAGTGGATAATATGCATAGTGGTACCTCGGGTTACATATGCTTCAGGTTACATATGCTTCAGGTTACAGTCTCCGCTAACCCAGAAATAGTACCTCGGGTTAAGAACTTTGCTTCAGGATGAGAACAGAAATCGTGCTCCGGCGGTGCAGCAGCAGCGGGAGGCCCCATTAGCTAAAGTGGTGCTTTAAGATTAAGAACGGACCTCCGGAACGAATTAAGTATGTAACCAGAGGTACCACTGTATTGGGGTGGCTAGAGGAAATGTGCTCCTATTCATTACCTCAGGCCACTTTGAGGAAAACTTGGTTGAAAACCACCCTGAGTAGACCCATTTAAATTAATGGCCCAAACATAATCATGTTCATTGAGTTCAATAGATCTACTCCAAGTAAAACTTAAATTGAATACTGCCCTTAGTTTTTGACACCATTGAACACTGAATACTTCTGGAATGTCTGTTTGTGGAAGTCTGTGGTACTGCTTTGCATGGTTCCTATACTGTTGGACAAGGTGGTCTTAGAAGATGGTGCACTGGTGCATTTTATCAGCTACTAGCAATATGTTTTGATACGGAGGGTTGAGTATTCCCCTTAGTGTAAAGTATCCCAAGTACAGTACGGTCTTTTATTTTTCCTTATTGGCGTGAAAACCAAACATTCACTTATAGAGAAAGTACATAGATGATTTGGGGATGCTGCAAGGACATTGCTAAACCTGTCCCCTGTCCCTGTTGACCTAAACCACTGAATATCAAATCTCCTATCTGTGAAGTCTCTCGTCACATATTGAGCTCTTTTCCTTGGTTATACTAGCCTGTGACTGGGAACTGGCATAAATACCTGGGAGGGAAGGAGAGAGATATGAATTGCTGGCTGTGCCATTTCCTACAAGACCAGGAACATGCTACTCTACCTGTTGGTGGGTACTGGTCATAGAGAACATATATCAATGGTGAATTTCCAGTTGTGCTAACAGCTAGTTAATTTAACTGCTAGTTAAAGTTGTTGGTGGCCTGATACCACTGTATCTCAGGAGATCCATTTAACCTTATGAGCCCCTTAACATGTTAAGATCTCCAGATAAAGGTTAGATTAGATTACTGAATTTCTGTACCACTTAATATATTAAAAACATATCTAAGCGATGTACAGAAAACAAAAGCAGCAACAGACAACTTGAACAAAATATTACAAAAAAACCAGTTAAATAGAAAAATGTTACATTAATACGAAGTTACTAATATATCAATTCGTTTTCCTTGTGACACACCCTCCCTCTCAGCCTTTGGGTTCTCACCCAGGGTCCAAAGAAACTCTCAGCTCACCCACAAAAGTCTCACAACGAGAAGAGTTCCTGGAAACAGCAGACATCACCCTAGTCTCTCACTCTAGACTTGCTTTTATGGGAAGGCCCAGGGTGGATGGTACTTCCTCAGACTGCCCACAGCTATGTCCCATTCAGCTGCACTGTCCACACACCCAGTTTCAGGTGCAGTAGGTTTGCTAAGTTTTCCAGGGGGGTCCAAAGGATGGGGAAAGAGAAGCTCTGGGTGCCTCCAGGAGACCTGTTTGTTGAGCATTCATCCTGATTTTCTTTAAGTGAAAGGTTTGGCTGATTTTTATTTATTTTTATTTTATTGAACATTTGTTCTGAGTCGAAATAAATAAAAAATTGTCCAGGAGCACCTTACGAGACCAACTAAGTTTGTTCTGGGTATAAGATTTCATGTGCATGCACACTTCTTCAGATACACAAAAGTGTGCATGCACACAAAAGCTTATACCCAGAACAAACTTAGTTGGTCTCTAAGTTGGTCTCTTAGTTGGTTTGAATTATGGTGCTGGAGGAGACTCTTGAGAGTCCCATGGACTGCAAGAAGATCAAACGCATCCATGCTTAAGGAAATTAGCCCTGAGTGCTCACTGGAAGGACAGATTGTGAAGTTGAGGCTCCAATACTTTGGCCACCTCATGAGAAGAGAAGACTCCCTGGAAAAGACCCTGATGTTGGGAAAGATGGAGGGCACAAGGAGAAGGGGACGACAGAGGACGAGATGGCTGGATAGTGTTCTCGAAGCTACCAGCATGAGTTTGACCAAACTGCGGGAGGCAGTGGAAGACAGAAGTGCCTGGCGTGCTCTGGTCCATGGGGCCACGAAGTCGGACACGACTAAACAACTAAACAACAACAACAAAGGTGCTCCTGGACAATTTTTTATTTATTTCGACTGCGTCAGACCAACACAGCTACCTACCTGAATTTGTTCTGAGTTACAGATGGGTAGCCGTGTTGGTCTGCCATAGTCGAAATAAAAAAATTCCTTCCTGTAGCACCTTAAAGACCAACTAAGTTAGTTCTTGGTATAAGCTTTCGTGTGCATGCACACGAAAGCTTATACCAAGAACTAACTTAGTTGGTCTTTAAGGTGCTACAGGAAGGAATTTTTTTATTTGTTCTGAGTTGTTTGTGGGGCAGTTATATGACAATAAGTAGATTGAAAACTTACCTGGAGGCAGCACTCATCCTGAAGAGGGTGTATCAGTCAAAGCACTTATCATTTCTGGACTACAAACAGGTTTGCACAAGGACATATATTTGTATATTTATGTATTCCCTGGAACAGAAAAGCCTTGATGGTGTCTTTAATAGTTACAACAGTACAGAAAAAAACAGTGCATTATTAAAGCGTTTCCCTTCCCAGTGCTGCCTATTTCAGATCTATTTTTAAACATCTATTTTGAAGTCTTAAAAGATATTTATGTAAAAGAGCATCACTTGAGAAAAGCTGGCTCCCTATTCTCTCCCTCCACCCCTCGTTTAGCCTATGCCATCCTACGCCAGGGCATCATGACAGAAGCTCTTCTGGAATGAGATGTTGCAGTTCCATTTGTCTCCTTGAGAAGCAATTGCATTCGTGGTATGCAGCACAGAGTGCCAAAAAAAGGACCTTCTCCAATGGAATGACAATGCTTCAGCCCAAGACTAAAGGCTTGAGACATTCCAAAGGAGAAGGACAGCACAGGTGGGCATCTTTGCAGCTAGCCAATCCAGAGAGAGAGAAGCAATAGGAAAACACACTTTTATAGCAGTTCCAAAATACACTCAAGGGGGAGTGCCAGGACGCAGTGCTTTGTGCTATGTACAGCTTCAAGAACAGGACAAGGACCAGAGTGTTGAAATTAACAGGATATAGTACTGTACTAATTTACACATGGACTGAATATTTGTGATGTGGGACAACAAATGTGACTAGTGCAAACTCCCTAAAGTTGCATGCAAACATCATTTCTAATTCCGAGATATTTGCGTATAATGTTCTGGACAAAATGTCTGAAAGAAATGTAACAAAAGTTTATCCGGTAGGTACTGGTAGTATGTAGGCCATGTGGAAGCAAAGCAAGGTAAAACAAATAATATGCAAGAAAGCTGTTGTGATAGTAAAATAATTTGGAGGTTTTATCAGCAACAAGCACAGTTTATTTACTTGAAACTCTTACGAGATTTTTAGCATACAAAGCATCCTGAAACAAGTTGCCCGTGGAGTGTCAAACACTCTGACACTCTTTGTCGCAACTCCAGTGTTTTCCTTCACCAAGACCTTGCTTGTTAGACCTTGGCTCATACTTTCATCCCACACACCCTCACAAATACAACGACAGTCATTAAAGTGAGCATATCAAGAAGATTTGAATCTCACTTGCTAGTGAGTTTTTAATGTAATGTACTTTTATTTTTTCTGAAATGGCTATATACAAATATTTAAATACATAAAACAATGAAAAGGGCCTAGCCGTTGCTTTGATTGTACACTTTTATGTTGCACGACCGAGTAAGGTAGGCATGATAAATCCACATGTATGTAGAAATACCTAGACAAAGAACTGAACGATGCCAAATGAAATCACTTCCCAGCGACTTTATCGCCCTCACCTGAACGCTTGGAGATAGGTTGAATCCTGCTTTGGGAGGGGGGCATTTCAAGAGCAAATTGCAGGCTGTTTACCAAGTGCTTCTTTATTGAGATATCCTGTGAAATTTATTTTTTAATTAAATAATCAAAACTTTAGAACCTTCTTTACCATATAATGAAAAATGGCCACTTACCATCTAATGCTAGGGAGCGGTGGTTTATAGCCCAGTGTGACCGCAACGAGCTAGGGGCCACTGTTCTGTCCCACGCAACTGTTTGAGAACATCAGTGCCTCCTATGGTTGTATGGGCTGCTGGGAGCCTGCTCAGTTGAATCAACCAATCATGAGCAGGCAAAGGGGTATGGCCATAGTGGTGGACATGGCTGGAGACTTTGGCCTGGAACCTTCAGTCAGGTCCACCAGCTTTCTATATAATTGGGCCACGCCTGAGCCAACCAGCTCAGTCAGAGTTGGATTGAGCTTGTTTTGAAGTTTTGCCTGTGTCATAGCAACTGTCACAATTTATTGTTGGCAGATAAAACATTAGGTTGGATCCTCAGCCTGGGCAGGGGCTCAGGACTCGTCCCCCTCCACAACAGGAAATTGGTACTCTGCTGAAAGCGTCTAGGAGGGGGGGTTTGTCCAGGTGTCCAGACGGGGGTCAACAGGCCATAGCACCCTCCCAAAATGGCAGTCCTGGAGGAATTGCCCTATTTGATGTACATCATGGAGTGACTCATAACCCAGTGTCAACCCAGCCGAAACAATCAGCTATCAGGTGGGCTGGTTGATTCAGGATACACACCCAATGCCTTCACCAAAATCTACATACATCTGTAATAAACAAAAGTTGTGGCCTATTTGAACCCAGGTCCTGTTATCCTGCGTCTTATTTATCTCCTCTCTTGAGGCCCTGTTGGCTGCATGCTGCCTGGGCCTGGAGCAGCAACTACAGCCTATTCTAGTGCCATTTAACACATAATACACGATAAAATCTACTAAAATATTATCATTTTCTGTCTCTGTATAATGTAATTGTTATTTTTTTAAGACTAACTTTTATGCATAAGAGCCTAGTATCATTCACAACATTTTACAGTTACTGTAGAGACTCCTTAGATCTATTTTTCCCTTTTCAGTAAGGCTGTAATAGATACTTGAAATGTGATTAATTAAAACACAGTAATAGTTCTAATAGAGTTTTGTAAGGTATTCAATGATTTAGGAGACTGTGAAGGATTTAAAAAAACGCTAAATTTAGAACTGCTTGATTAAAAGTAAATTATTCAGCAAAGTTTCGATCACTTCTAAGATAATAGCGAGTACCCTGATCCATAGATGAATGAACTTGCTCAAACCATTTGGGTTGTGTTATGTAGGATTATGTAGACAATTTTTTTCTTGTTGCTACTATTCTGTGGCACACCTTTCAAGCAGTTTCACAAGGTATTCAGTTCCTACACTGAAGGCAGTGTCACATAGGAATGAATGGGGAACCTACATGTAGATCAGAATGTGCAATTGTTACATGTGTACACCATTATACATTCAAGCACAGAATTAGATATAAATAAAACCATTAACATCAATAGTTTTGTTTGCTGAATTGCATAGACAATCAGAGACAATGAATACTGACTGAGGAGATGGCCGGCAGGAGCCTGGCCCTCAACCCACCTCCCAGTCAGCCGCTGATTGGCCAGCCAAAAAGGAGGCGGAGTGATGGCCAGTCAGCAATGGGGTGTCACCCAGGCTTGGGAAGCCCACACCAGATCGCAAACCCTGCCCACCGCGGTAATTCTGTATATACAGGAATTTTGAAATGCAAGAAACAGACTTTAGACTGATCTGTAAAGGTTGTGGGGCATGGAGAATATCATTTTAAGCCAGAGTGTTTAACTAGATTAGGTATTTAGACTTACATTTCTTCTTCTGCTACTGCTTGGAATTGATACAGCTCGCAGCTATTCTTTATAACAAGGGATAGTCAACATGGGGTCCTCCAGATATTGTTGGACTCCAACTCCCATCTTCCACAGCCAATATGACCAATGTCAGGGATGATGGGAATTGTTGTGTAACATCAACTGGGGGGCACTGATTTGGCCAGTGCCCTCTTAATTTAACAAATAGGGATCTGAGGCTGAAAGAGAGTGATTTATTTAAGGCAGAAATGGAGGTAAGCCCAGGTTCCTTCCACCCTCACTCTCATGATATAAACAGGCTTGTGGTATGATCCTAAGAGCTGTCCCATTGCCATAGCAGTGCAACATCACGTAATAGCACATAATGCCAGTTTTGGAATTCCAAGCACATGACACCAGCACTAATGTTGAAGGGTGCCAATCCCATTTAGTAAACAGGTCTAAACCGACTTAAATCCCTCATAACATTTTTAGGACTGCAGTCGTAATAGTTCAATGTCATCTAAAGAAACATACTAGGCAAATACTTTGCTCCATACATTTATCTGTGGATTTTTCATCTTGTTCTCTTTAGGTGGCTTGTTTAAAACAGGAATGGCTAACTACTGGTGCAAGGACTTCTCTGGCACCCAAAGCATTTGCCCCTTGACATATTACTCTAAAAGACCTTATTGCTTGGAGCTGACAACTTCAGGTGGAGTTGATTTGTGCACTAGAATAAATGTCTGGTTCCCAGATAAAACTTTGCTCTACTTCCAGATCCGGAAGCTGAGCTCCTCTGATGCATAGAAATCACATAGTTAGAACAGAAGACACTTCAAATAACACAGAATTCACAGCAGATGAACAGCAGTTGCTTACCATGTAATAGTTTTGGATATAGGCAATAATGCAGTATTGCTGAGCCAAGGGGGCCTGGTCCTTAATGGCTGTGGCTAAGGTCTGTTGCTGAGTTCTCTTCTCTAATCTTTGCTGCCCAATGGGTAACATTAACCCACTAGAAAAAAGAAGGGAGGGTGAGGGAGCCTTAATTTGCAAAAGCATCTCTTTGGAACCCAAATCTGTGGCTGCTGCCTGCTTGTTCTTCTATGTGGTGGGAAAGCCCCCATGTTCCCTTTCTCTCTAACCATCAAAATCACCCTGCAAAATTCTTGTCCTCGTGCTTGAAGCCTAGCATAAAATGGATGCTTCTGGAACATCTCAACTTTCCATGGACACCTAATACAAACAAGGCAGTACATTCAAAAGACGCTTAACCATGGAAGGCTGCTGCTAAAAAAAGACAAGAGCTCATTCTCCCGGCTTAGAGAGGATTCTAAGAATTCATTTTTCATGAGAGATGGGGCTGTTTATTGACCATTCTTCAGTGACCTCAAGTGAAAGAGAAGACAGCTTGCTGCTCACTCTACCTGGAGCTGGATGGAAGTGGCTCTAGGCTCTAGGCTACATCCCTGCAATCTGTAGTTTCTTCACCTGCCTCAGATACAAGCCACCATGTTGGTTAAATGGAAACTGCACAGCTGTTTGATGTCTCAAAGCAGGACTGCAATGTTGAATGCAGCCCCTGACTAAATGTTAAGGCTCAAGGTAGAATTCACATGAAGGCGAGGAAGAGTGAGGTATGCAAAGCTGGGAGATTGTATTCTGTATGAGTATCAATGGATTCCTGATGAGCTCTGCACTCATCTGCCAATACAGTGGTACCTCAGGTTAAGAACTTAATTCGTTCTGGAGGTCCGTGCTTGACCTGAAACTGTTCTTAACCTGAGGTACTATTTCTGGGTTAGCGGAGTCTGTAACCTGAAGCGTCTGTAACCCGAGGTACCACTGTATACTATTGTTATGTTTAGCTTTATAGCCCATGTTATTGCTAAAATAGCTTTGGCCTACATAGAAAGCAGTACAGATGCTTCTGAAGCATTTCTGCTTCCCACAGCATACATCTTACAATGAGGTGTTTCCTCTGGAAAATGCAGTTAGTGCAGAATGCTCCAGTACTATTGCTTACAGGAGTGAAGCTGTCAGCATATTATACCTGAGCTCAAAGGGATGCGAGTGGCACTGGGGTCACTGAGCCTCTGGGGCTTGCCGATCAGAACGTCAGCAGTTCAAATCTGTGTGACAGGGTGAGCTCCCGTTGCTCTGTCCCAGCTTCTGCCAACCTAGTAGTTTGAAAACATACCAATGCAAGTAAATAAATAGGTACCACTGCGGCGGCAAGGTAAACGGAGTTTCCGTGCGCTCTGGCACTTGTCACGGTCCTCCGTGCGCCAGTTGCTGTTTAGTCATGCTGGCCACATGACCTGGAAAGCTGTCTGTGGACGAATGCCGGCTACCTTGTCCTGAAAAGCAAGATGAGCGCCTTTGACTGGACCTTACCATCCAGGGGTCCATTACGTTTTACATTTTCCTTACCTGAGCTCAAATATATAAACTGGCTGCTAGTTTACCACCAGGCTGAGTTCAAGTTTTACCACTGGTACATAAAGCTCATAATGGATTGGGACCAGTTACCTTGAGGAATAGCCTTACCCCATATGAGCTGACTCACTTTGACCTACCAAACTTGCACTGCTGCGTTGGTCAGGAGCCATGCCTTTAGTGTGACAGTACCTGTGCTTTGGAACTCTCTGATTACTGACAATAGGCAGGGGCCATCATTGTATTCTTTTAGATGCCTACTGAAAACACTTCTATTTTGGTGGGCCTATTAAGACACATGATCGGTTACATGTTTGATTGTTTTAAACATTTTAAACTATGCTTTCATTTTATTTTTAACTGTATTTTTTATTACGGATGTACCCTTTCTTCAGCAGGAAGGGCAGGATATAGATTTGATAGGTAAATAAGTAATGCTTTGGATTCTGTTTAGACGCCTTTTGAAAATAGCTCCTTAAACTATAATACCACACAATTCCTTATTGCAATAAAGACTAGGAACTGCCCCCCCCCCCCCCGCAAATAAAAGTGGCTGATTTAAATATATTTATATATTATATATTGGCAGGAGCTGGGAAGGGTGCTCTGGAAAGCGTATTGCATATCATGAGCCTTGATAGCAGATTTATAACTTTTTTTGATTGTAATATGCCTCAAATTTCTCCTACAAAATTTATCCCACAAAATAGGTAGAATATGAATTTTTTAAACAAGTAATTCAAAAGCAGTATGGGTGGGTTTGGAACCCCAATTTCTGTTAAGTGGATGACTAGCTTGGGAGTGTCCCTGCCTTAAGATACTTGCCCTTTGTTTCTCATTAGTATGTTTTGATTTACACGACGTCTGCTTTCATCAGCTGTTACCGATTCCCTCTTTGGTAGCATAGCTTTAATTCTTTGGCATGCTGCTTAGGAGGTCATGCCTGTTCAGGACAGTGGCAAGCTGATGATAAACCCTTAAGGATAAGGACAAAAGTGTCAGAGACGATAACTAGATCTTTGTTAAATATTAAGGACCTGTTCTCCTGACCTGGGATGTTGCAGGTCTTTCTTCGTTCATTCAGGGGATTCATATTTCATTTTTGACCAAAGTCCTTAAACTCTCTCCGTACAAAATTCTGGCCTTTGACAGTTAAACTATTTTGTTTTGTAGAATCCACCATTTTTGTTGCTGAATCTATACTTCATTTTTATTGGAATGGTATTACCTGTTTTTATAACTCTGTATACAGTTTCAACCTGCCCTGGTGAAGGGCAGACGATAAATCTTACAAAGAAAGTAAGAAGGGTTCTCAAAATGGCTCGCAATTATTTATTCGTGTCTTGACTTCACTTTTTATTTAGTCACTCTTTCAAAGCTTGCCCTTCTGTACCTTCTTACCCCTCTTCCCTTTTAACACAGAAAGGGAGTTAACTCCCTTGTAGCGCAGCCTACACCATTGTAATCATGTGAGCAGGACCAATTGGGATGGCAGAAAGACCCACATGATCTCCCTCAACCAGATGGAGCATATACTCACACACACTTTCCTGCAGTATGTTTGTGTGTGTGAATGGACACATGACCATCTATGCTTAATTCCCAGTGTTCTGTTTTCTTACTGTCATTTTTACCTGAGGCTTTGCTTGGGCAAAACAAAAAAGAAGAGAGTTTCTTTAGTGTCAACATTCCTGCTGATAGTGGATGCTTCTTCACACATCACTCCAGGAAAATACATGTTTCCACATATGGGTTCAAACTGCAGGCAAATGCATGTATAAATATATATTGCACACGTGTTTGGGAATCTCAGATGTTGCATTTTAGTGCCTAAAATGTAACAGATTCTTAAAATGGAATTGATAAAATAGCTGTTTGCCAGGCTACTAAAATGCAAGTATATTTGCAGGATTTGATCCAATAAGAGCGCCAGGTGGAAAAACTGCCACAAACTCTCTTTTTTAAAGGGATCAGACACCAGATCTCTCCTGCACTGGCATTACCACCCAAGTTTAAAGAAATGGTTAGCTTCCATGCCAAAGTATCACAACTGATAAATAATGACTAAACTTGGTCATTTCTATTAATACATTTTCTGAGGGTAAATAAGTGTATAAGTGGCAAGCAGGCTTTAGGACCAGTCTCTGATTTCCAAATATAGAGAGGGGTTGAGCTAAGAGAAGAATCACAGCCTATAAAAGCTGACAGAGATGAAAGGCTTACTGGTGGCTGAGAGCTGTGAGAGGTAAGTTTGATAATCAGTCTCTCTCCCTCCATCCCCATTCCCTACCCCCTCCCTCCTGCAATTTGGGCAACATACTCCAGAGCTTCCCACTTTGGGAGAGATCTCAGGGCAACCAAGTGTTAATTTAGACAATAAGGGCAGCTATACTTTAGCTGAGCTTAAAGGCACTTTGCTCTGAGGAGGAATTTTAGGGGGAAGAGGGTCCATTTCTGTAATGTATTTTGAGATTCTAAAAAATTCTCAGCTGTTGAGGATACTGGACTCATGAATGCTTACGCTGTCTGCTCCTTTCTAGATTAGACGTCTTATTTCATCCAGTTCCTTTCTTCTTTCTGTTGGGAGTCGAAAATAAAAAGGTGAGAAGTCAAGGTGTGGCGCTATGTGTCCCACCCCTACCCCATCTCCCAAATTACAGTTATTGATACTTTTTGTGTGATGCAATTTCATTTCCTCAATCAGTCTGCCGTGGAGTGATAATAACTGCACTGCTTCTGTGCTTGTGTATTGAGGAGAGGGAAAGTACCTCCCTATACTTCGACTTCCCTGCCTGCAAATTGTGGGTGAAGGAATGACATTCTAAGAAATAGGTGGACCATTTCTTGGAAAAACCAATCTCCCATGCACTTATGTTATCATTTTCCAGCATTCAGTATTTGACAAAGAGTCTTACGGCATCTTAAAGATGAACTAATTTAAAATGGCATGAAGTTTTATGGACTACAATCTACTTCATCAGATGCATGAAGTGTTATCTTGAGTTATAGGTGCATATACACATGAGTTGGGACGAGGGGGTTGTGTAAAGTGAGGTCAGAGAGAAATAAAATGTAGAAAAGTACTTAGTTATTTAGGTTTTTTTAGTATACCACCCTTTACCTGCAGATCTCAGGGCGGTTCACAACAGAAAATTACATTATAAAAAACACAAAATGCATAATGAAAATAAGAACAAAAACAAATCAATAATCCCCCCTCCCACCACACATTTAAAAGGGCATCAGTGAGCCAATTAACACATGTATTGTGCGGAAGAAAATCCTTTGTCTCAGTTCAGTTCACAAGTGATAGTCAATGTTTGTCACATTCAGAGTAGACCCACAGAAGTCAATGGAACTACTCCTAGCATGACTAATGTTGGATGTTTCCAAATGAAAATGTTGATAAATTGTAATTCATTGGTTTCACACAGCACTCTCCCTTTGGAGGTATTTTGCTCCAGGATGACTAGTTTAAGAACTTTAACAGAATGTTTTGGAAGGCTGAAATGTACCCTCATTCTCTCACAGGCCTTAGGTGGTAGGTCTATATGCTGACATTCAGACAGCACCCCTACCAAAAACAGCTACTTAGCAGCAACAACAGCCCATATAAAAAAGATATTGACATAGGAAGCAGCCCCTCTGGCAGATCCAGATGCCTTAGGCAGCTCAGCTGGTAGAGCATGATAATAATAATAATAATAATAATAATAATAATAATAATAATAATTTATTTGTACCCCGCCCATCTGGCTGGGTTTCCCCAGCCACTCTGGATGGCTTCCAACAAAGATTAAAAATACATTACAATGTCACACATTGTAAAAACTTCCCTAAACAGGGCTCTTAATCATGGGTTCGAGCCCCACATTGGATAGAAGATTCTTGCATTGCAGGGGGATGGACTAGAGGACTCTCATAGTCCCTTCCAGCTCTACAATTCTATGATTCTATTGTTCTCTGCATACCTACTCTGGAAACACTATCACAGGACCTAATAATGTCACCCAAAACTTCAGGGTTTCATTCGCCTCCACATCTGCTAATGTGATATGTGTCATCATCTGCCAACAATGCCCACCTGCATTTTACAACTGGCCAGTCCCTGAATTACAATACATCAGGCACTTGAATGTTATCACTTGTGGATGGAAGCGAAACAAATAATGTTTAGGTTTTTATGTGTTCACTGGCTTACCATTGCCAGGATGTAATCGTGAACTATTGCTGTATGTGAATTACCATTGTTAAGTATGTAATTGTCACTATCTATACTTTTTCTGCATTTCATTTCTCTCTGACCTCGCCTTTACAATCCTCCCCACAAACCATGCGCGCGCACATACACGCATATATAACTAAGGAGAACACTTCACGCCTCTGATGAAGTGGACTGTAATCTTTGAAAGCTTATCGCCAATAAATGTGTTAGTCTTTTAAGCAGCCACAACACTCCGTTGTTTTCACTGCAATAGAGGAACATGGCTACTCCTCCGGAAGACGTTTAATATGATCTCTTTCCCAAGTGAGATCCCTAATCTCTCATCATCAGAAGCAGCAGTTCCATCCCCTGAAACTGCCTGCAACAGATGGTTGAGGGTTCTTTGTTTCTCACTCACAGCACATGCAGACACATGCTACTTCCCATCCACTCAACACAGAGACTGCAGAATTCAATCAACATTCTGCTTAGCACAGGTGCCACTTCATATCTCAAGTAATCTTATAGTTTCACAGCCACTGCCCCTTCTCTCCTTCCTCCCCTTTCCCAGTACACAGGGACATTCAACAGCAACACAGACACAACTTGATGAAAGAAAAGGGGGCTTCCATTTACACTGAGTGCAGGAACGCTGAAAGTGGGAGTAAACCAAGTTTTTCCCCCTGCCCAGGAGTTCCTGTTACCATCTTACTTGTTTATCTCATCCCATGTTCTGAGCCAATAAAATGTAACTTGGAAAGTAGGAGGCACAACAGAGGTGCTTCCTCACCAAAGAACTATGCTCAAGGAATGTGTAGAACTAAAAAAAACCCACCCACCCATCTCAGGCCTTGCTGTGACAAGCAACATATGCTAGATGCCTAGATTTAAAAGCACTCAAGGAAGCAAGCAAGCCACATTTGGTCTCTTTGGGTGGGTTTGGATAGCTGCAAAAAGAGGAGTGATCCTACCAAAGGTAACGTAAACAAATGATTTTTTTCTGCATCAGATAGGCCATTCACAGAATTATAATAATAACAATTCTATACCAAAGTAACTAATTTGACTCGAATATACAAATCAGGCTGTTACATGCAATTGTTTTGCATAATTTGTTTTCTGTCAAAATTATCACAGGGCAGGATGCAATTGTGATACTTACTTCTGTATTTCATTATTTCTTTCAAATTATTATGCTTCCTTTTGAAACTTAAAAAAAAAAATCAATTGCAAGGTGCTGCATTCTTTTCTAGATTCCATATTTTGTATTTGTGCAGCTATTTCATGGATGCTAAACTATCCTCACTATTGTTATTTGGTTCAAAATGGCAATTGACTTATATTCATTCTTAATTCTCCTTGGTATTGATATTTTGCCCTTTAACAAAGTTCTTAGGGCAGTTGCAGATAAAAATAAATCAATGTAAGAAGCATATTAAGGGCAAATAGATAGACATAAGTAAGCTAGTGATCTTTCAGGAGACAGAACTATTGGATTATAGAAAACCGAAGGGAGAGTGTGCCCAGAATTTAGTGTGAGCTATCCAATACCACATATTTCAGGTGTTTTGGGACTTCAACTCCCATCATCACCACTGGCTTGAGCTGATGGGAACTGGAGTCCAATAACACCTGGGTGGCACTAAAGGCAATGACTGTTTTAAACTTGTCCACGTACACTGGCCCAAATCTGAAAGTGACCCGAAGACATCACAAAAATGTCACAAAAAGGGTTGGAATGGAGTGGGAGCAGAACAGGGTGGTGCAGTGCGGTCTTACAGGGGCCCACTGACATGGGTGTGTGTGTGTGTGTGTGTGTGTGTGTGTGTCTGGGATGTAACACCGGTCCCTGCCTGTAAATTGTATACCCCTGGCATAGTACATAATGTCAGGATTACAGAGAAAATGGGAGTTTGTGGGAATAGCTGGACCTTCTGTTCTGCTTACAAAAGGGATCATTCACGCTGCTGCACACTCTATTAGATTTAGGAATAGGGACCATGTCTGGTATTGTCTGAACATGATGTCTCTAGTTCAAGTTTCCTAGACTTCCACAGAATAAGGACTGACCCTCCTGTCTCACTTTTAGCTGCAGCAATGAGCAGTGATGCAGAAATGGAGGTTTTTGGGGTGGCTGCCCCTTTTCTCCGAAAATCTGAGAAGGAGCGAATAGAGGCTCAGAACCAACCCTTTGATGCCAAGACCTATTGCTTCGTGGCTGATCCAAAGGAGGAATATGCCAAAGGGAAAATCAAGGGCACTGAAGGTGGCAAAACTACCGTGGACACAGATGATGGCAGGGTGAGTGTCTTTGAAGATTTGGGATGGGGTGTGGAGTCCTCCTTTTCAATAAGCATGTGCTAAGATTTTCCAACTGAATTGTTCTGATCATAATTGGGACGAAATTTGTGAAGCACTTAAACTGCTGGGATGAGCTACTGAAAACATCTCTATAATATGTATATTAATTTTTACACAAAGAGTTTTCGGTCTGTCCTGAAGATAGGTGGTGGTATCATCATCATTATCATCATCATCATCATCCTACATTTCACCCCAAGATCCCAGGGTGGGTTACAATAATTTAAAACACAACATTAAAAAGTTTTTAAAACTTACAATTACTTTAAAAATTGTGTGGGTCCTAAATATATGCCATCACTATTGAAATAATTTCATTTGTACTGCAAGCTTACACTGTGGCATAACCATTCCTCATTGAAAGTCCTTCCTTCTTTGCATTTCAGACTCTGACTGTCAAGCCAGATGATGTGTTTTCTATGAACCCACCTAAGTTTGACAGAATTGAGGACATGGCAATGCTGACGCATCTGCATGAACCTGCTGTTTTGTATAACCTCAAAGATCGCTACAGCTCCTGGATGATTTATGTAAGTGGTGCTATCCTGGTCCACAGAAAGGAATCCCCAAAGGGAAAGGGTCTAACAGTATTTTTATTGGTTTTCATGCAGACCTACTCGGGCCTCTTCTGTGTCACTGTTAATCCGTACAAATGGCTGCCTGTATACAATCCAGAAGTGGTGGCTGGCTATCGGGGCAAAAAGCGCACAGAAGTGCCTCCCCACATATTCTCCATCTCTGACAACGCCTATCAGTTCATGCTAACTGGTACGTATACTTCACAACTGAAAGGGGAATAAGGTGTTATAAGCAGAAGGGAATTGGAGGAACAATCATGATACCATCAGGCTTAGTAAACCTTTGTCACATGCCCAGATTTTAGGAAAATTATTCCAGTGGTTGAACCTGTAACTCAGCATATGCCTCTGCAGCATAATGAGCATGCTTCTCCCTTTCCTTTTGGCAGATCGCGAAAACCAGTCTATCCTGATCACGTAAGCAGATGCTTTGGATTTGTCCTACTTCATATTGCCAAAGTACAATTCTAACATAAGTAATGGTCCTCCATTTTTCTTTACATGATGCTTGCTTTTATTGTGACAGTGGAGAATCTGGTGCTGGAAAGACTGTCAACACCAAGCGTGTCATCCAGTACTTTGCAACAATTGCAGCTACTGGAGAAGGAGCTAAGAAAAAGGAATCTCAATCCAAAATGAAGGTAGGACGAGATGGGCTGGCATTAGTGCAAATAAACCTGTGGTTGGAAGCATACAAAAGGCACTGCTGAAGAACCACAGACTCTGAACAACTTCCTGATTGGTTATACAGTCATCCCTTGGAATCTGTTCCAGAAGTCTGTTCGACTTCCAAAACATTCAGAAACCAAAGTGCGGCTTCTGATTGGCTGCAGGAACCTCCTGCAGCCAATTGGGAGCCCCGTTGGACGTTCGGCTTCCAAAAATAGTTTGCAAACCAGAACAGTCATTTCCAGGTCTGCGGCATTCGGGAGCCAAAACGTTTGAGAACTAGGCTGTTCTAAAACCAAGGTATGACTGTACTCTGTTCTGTTAAGTGATCAGGTCTATAGAATTTCCTTCATCAATTAAGAAACAATGGGGCTTACAGCCAAAGTATCACAATTCACCAAGCCCTGAGACTTCACTTACTGGATCCACATGGGATAGCTTTCTGAAGATTTTTTTTAACTATGCTTTTTCTTTAAAATAAGGGCTGTGGATTTCTAAGCAATAATTAATTCATTCTGTGATGTCCTCATGACACTTGCTTCCAGAGCTGTTACAATAAAAAGCTATGAAGCACTTCCAGCATACAGCATCTCAATAATTTTCATGGCAACTGCTGAGAAAGGAAAGTGGTTGAAGAGTATGTTGTTCTTTTTTCTTTTTCTTTTTTTTGCATTACCTATCTTCCTCTGCCTGAAACAGGTTGTGAAATGTGGCTATATCCAGCCACTAGTCTAAGGGTGCCTCTAAGGCTAAGCAACACAGTACCATGGACGGCTGTCCAGGTGGTAGAAAGGACAAATCATTCCTCACACAGGAATGGTTCTAGTTGAGATGCACAGAGAATTTCCTGCTGTTCTAGCCACACTTTCGTATCTTGTTCCAGGGGAAAAGGATGTAGTATGAAAGGCGTGGCCACAAACTGTTTCTTAATTCACCTTTAGTTTCTTACAGTTTCCTGTCTCTCTTCCTTTCTTTTCCTCCCTTTTTCATTCTTTCATTTCTTCATTCCCTTCCTCTCTCTACCAGAGCAATTCAGAGTCAAACTTGCAAAACAAACAAACAAACAAACTGGGAAGGGATCATACAGTAGCTATAAGGATGCATGCAACAGACACCTTCTCACTTGAACCCTTGAGTCACTTTCAGATCCCTGCTTGGTGCAGGGAAAAATGAACACATCACCTGTATCTGAATACCCAAGACCAATCACTTGTCCTAAAATGAACATAATTATGACTCAAGGTCCATTCATGACCCAGGCATTCTTCACATTAATCAGACTTAAGGATCTAATTATGACTTGGTCAAATTGGAGAGTGAAACAAGTTAAGGGGTAGTTTTTCATGAAAACTAATGCGGAAAGCTAACACTTAGCTTTAGAATATAGCATTGTGAGCATAGCATTGTGCCCAAAGTCTTGTGTATTTATCCATGTACATTCAATAGCTGTTACTTCCATTGTTTTATTATTCACTTTTCAAATATTTCCTTTCCTTTCCTTTTATAGGGGACACTTGAGGATCAGATCATCAGTGCCAATCCCCTATTGGAGGCCTTTGGAAATGCCAAGACTGTCAGGAATGACAATTCCTCTCGCTTTGTGAGTGGTGCATACATTGCAGGATCTAAAAGTCGTTATCGATTTTTTAGCCAATAATATCAGCTGTCTCATTATTGTGTTTGCATTTCACATCCTGGGACTGATCATGAAGGTGTTGCCCTGGAGGAAGTCCTGCTGAAGGAATGTGGCTTGCTTTGTAGTTGCTGAGAAATTAACAGGCAATTCACATATCAGTTTTACATAAAGATTTCAAATTCTTGTTTGTCTTTGGTAAGTTGTACACCAGTGCCAAGACTTTGAAGTGCTTCAGTAGCATCTTTTCATGTCTTCTAAACTTATCTCATTTTAAGAAAGCAGCTTGTAAATTGATGCATTTCACAGAAGGAAGCGGAGCTGTGCACATCAATAAATGCAAATAGCCAAAAGCTGGGATTCAGCTCTAGCAGTAGAATAGCATTTTCTAACGTACTTGAGGTTAGCAGACTAGCTTAGGAGGCACAGGACAGGCTGTACAGCACACAGATTTGTCCTTCAACACCTCTAGCATCAGTCCTCAACATTTGCCACATGAAGCAGCTGCTTCACTCCGCCTACTAAGAGGACTGGCCCTTTGTACAGAAATCATTTGTTTATTGAAACAGTTACCATATTGGCCCGAATATAAGCCACACCAGCAAATAAGCCACACCTTTAAAATTCAAAGGGAAAAAAGAAAAAAAAAGACAATACCCAAATATAAGACGCTTCCTTAAAATTCCACAGGCACTTACACCCATAAATGGCAAATGTAGAAGAAAATCCTACAGCGATATTGTAAAAGCCATTTTTTGTAAGGTTGTGAATTTAAGCCACACTTTAACTTTTCATGGTCGGAAAAAAAAGTGTGGCTTATATTCAGGCCAATACGGTATATCTCATCTTTTGGTTTTTCAATTGAGCCACCAAAGCAACTAACACCTTCCATTAAAAATAGAAACTTAACACAGAAATCAATGCCCCTTCCATCCAGAAACATAAGGAGCAATTCCAATAAACAAACAATAAAATGAAAAATCCATAATAGATCTAATCCTGGTAGTTGTGTTTTCTGAAAGGACCTGGATCGCTGTTGTGACTTTTTTTCTCTGTACTTTGCAGGGCAAATTCATTCGGATTCATTTTGGTGCCACTGGAAAGCTGGCCTCTGCAGATATTGAGACCTGTAAGTATCCCGATTGGAACACAGCCAGTCAAATATTAAACCGGGTTTACAAACATTAAATGTGAATCTTTGTTGCAGATCTGCTGGAAAAATCAAGAGTAACTTTTCAGCTGAAGGCTGAGAGAAGTTACCATATTTTCTATCAGATTCTCTCCAATAAGAAGCCTGAACTTATTGGTAAGAAGGATTCTCATTTATTTCCTTCCTGAATGTCTCAGATTATCTGGTAAAGCAGAAGAGGATCTTATGTTAGTTGCTCAACCAGAGCTACACAGAACTGGGTGGGGAGGGAGCAAGAGAGAATTGCTCAGAACCATTTACTCTCCTTCTGTATCTTAATCTAAGATGTTATGTGGCGATTATCAGACTCTTCTAATTTCATTTCAGAAATGCTTCTCATTACAACAAACCCTTATGACTATCCATTTATAAGCCAAGGGGAGATTTCAGTACAAAGCATAGATGACCAAGAGGAACTAATAGCTACAGATGTAAGTATAAGTGCTGCTGCTAATATAAATACTGAGTAACAATTTCAGCTAATTGCTGCATGAACTTTCTTACAGACGGCTATAGACATCCTGGGCTTCACTGCTGAAGAGAGAGTTGGAATCTATAAACTAACTGGGGCAGTGATGCATTATGGGAACATGAAGTTTAAGCAGAAACCACGAGAGGAGCAGGCAGAGCCAGATGGCAGTGAAGGTAACAGTTCTCTGGCATCCACCATTAAAAAAAGCCAGTTTCCAGATCTCATTTGGGCGGGGGGGGGGGCGGAGAGAGAATTTTCACGTGAGGTGTGCAAAGCATCCTGCAAAGATTTCACATTAAAAGAGATTATATACAGTTCTTCCTCAGCTTTTGGCAATTAATCTGAATCGCTCTCCCTGTCATAATTTTAATGAGTAAATTACAATTGCAGCTACAACTTTAATTGTGACTATCCCATTCTCAAATGATTATTGCTTTCTGGCTGTCCTGAAAGAGTTCCATCCATATTTGCTTCTCGTATGTTGTTTTGTAGAGGCTGACAAAGCAGCTTATCTGATGGGCCTGAATTCTTCAGATTTACTGAAAGCCCTATGCTTTCCCCGAGTGAAAGTGGGAAATGAATATGTGACCAAAGGTCAAACAGTGGACCAGGTGAGGACATGCATCAGATCAAAAACATTTATTAGCTTATGTGAGGGGCTCTTACTCAGGCAAGGTACATTTCATCCTTTCAGTATGCTGCTTAGTAAGGATTTACAAGTTTGGGGGGAAATCTGTTTTCTTCTGGTAACATCCATCCCAGCTAGATTAATGCCACTGGAGCACTATTCAGAAAAGGTCACACCAGCAGGGAATCGATAGGGCATTTGCAATAGTTTGGGATAGATAGAGAGGAACTGGTGAGATGAGACAACATGTACAGGACACCCAGTACCGTCATCATCTTCTTTCAGGAAGCCCTGTGGTAAAGCAGCTTGTATTCCCCACCCCAACTTGGAAGGAGAAGTTTGAAGCAGAAAGATCAGATATTTAAGCTACTCACCTCTTGTGGTGGGTTTCTGAGCTGGGATCATTCAGTTTCCATCTTAACTAGCTAACACTATTATTCCTGGGTCATTCCATATCCTAGGCCAGACAGTGATTCATAGAATCACAGTTGGAAGGGACCACAAGGGTCTTCTAGTCCAACCCCCTGCAATGCAGGAATATTTTGCCCAACATGGGGCTCAAACCCACAATCCTGAGATTAACCATTTTATGCTATACCAATTGAGCTCTAACAACTTGTGCAGTGACTTGTTTCAGCAACACTGTTTAACTATGTAGTGGCCGCTAATTGTCTGGACTGTTGCCTGCAGGTGCATCATGCTGTCAATGCCCTTTCCAAATCTGTCTATGAAAAGCTATTTTTCTGGATGGTACTTCGCATCAACCAACAGCTGGATACAAAGCTGTCCAGGCAACACTTCATTGGGGTCTTAGATATTGCAGGCTTTGAAATCTTTGAGGTATGTGGACCCATTGCAACTTCTTGCCTCTCTTGTAACAGCCAAATTAACTGCCTAGGCTGAACTTGTTCCAGAAAGTCGGCTTATAAATATTTATATAAATATATTTTGCCTTGTGCACTCTGTCCCAGAGTATGGTTGTAATGGGTGATATGGGGAAGGGGAAGAATAATTTCCCATGCTCGCACCTTCTCTTCCCTTTTGGAGAGGGACAAGTTAATCCCTAACCTCAAAGAGGTACCATTAATTAAGAAAATATTCCACTATTCCCTTCTGCATAGCCCCCTTCTTTCCTCTAAAAATTGTGAAGAATTAATTCTAAAAACTGCTTACCTGTGTACCTTTGAAGCCAAAGCCATCATATTAACATAATATACTCTGGTGTTAGTTCAACAGCCTGGAGCAGCTCTGCATCAACTTCACCAATGAGAAACTGCAACAGTTTTTCAACCATCATATGTTTGTGCTGGAGCAAGAAGAGTACAAGAAAGAGGGGATTGAATGGACTTTCATAGACTTTGGAATGGATTTGGCTGCCTGCATTGAGCTTATTGAGAAGGTACATTTGCCATATTGTCTTGCAGTGGTGGACCTTGATTTTTGAGGCCCTGAAAGTTGAACTGTTATTGGGACCCCTTCACGCCCAGCAACGAGGTCTGGGTAACCTCTTATCTTCTTCAATGGGGTTGTTCTATGACAGATATATATATATATATATATATATATATATATATATATATATATACACACACACACTACAACATCTCAGATTTTGCTTAAAATTGCTGTACTGTGACACTTCACCTTTACAACATCTGTGCTACTGACTCTCAAACTTTGGAATTGGTGAAATACATACGGCAAAAAATTAATCCGTTTGAGTCATGTGACTGAAACTGGATCTACTAGACCCAATTTTTTCAAAGCAATGTGGAATAACGTCACTTCTGGGACCCCTCTGGGATTAGGGCCCCTGAAGGTTAAGCTTCATTAGTTTCATAGTAGATCCACCCCTGTTGCCTTGTAAATAAATATCCACTTCATAGAAATACATATCTGAAATAAAACTTGTTTGTTTTTCCATTTAGCCAATGGGCATTTTCTCCATCCTGGAAGAGGAGTGCATGTTTCCTAAGGCAACTGACACTTCTTTCAAGAACAAGCTCTATGACCAGCATCTTGGAAAATCTGCTAATTTCCAGAAACCTAAGCCTGTCAAAGGCAAGCCTGAGGCCCACTTCTCCTTGGTCCACTATGCAGGGATTGTGGACTACAATATCGCTGGCTGGCTGGAGAAGAACAAAGACCCTTTGAATGAAACTGTTGTGGGACTCTATCAGAAATCATCCATTAAGATTCTGGCCAATCTTTATGCTGCCTTTGCTACCATAGAGGATGGTATGTTATCTTCATCTATTACAGAGTGGTCCAACACATGGCCCTCAAGGCCTTTTCTGGCAACATTTGATGCACCCCCCCCCCCGAGTTCTCATGCTGCTTTCCCAAAGCTGGCTAAGCAAGGTGCTGGACTTTGGGCAGAAGGTGTGAGGGTTCTGACAGGGTCCTAGAGTCCTCCCTCCTTCCCAAAGCCTAGTTAGTGCTTTCCTAGCTTTGGGCAGGCAGTGTGAGGGCTCTAGAACCAAGCTAAAGCCTCCTCCCCAAAGCCTGGTGCCTCACTTAGCCAGCTTTGGGAAGGCACTGTAAGGACTTGGGTGTGTGTGTCAAATTTTGGCCTCACTCCCCATCCCACCTCTGTGACAAGGCAGTGTGTGAACTGTGGGTTCCGTGTCCTTTGGCCCACTTGGTATGAAAATTTGGGCCACCCTGATCTATTATATTTGGCTTAAAACTGCGTGACCTCTTGCACTGACCATGGTTAGAAGGATGGCCAGAATGGCTGACCAGAAATATCACCAATTGTACTTACGTCTTGCTTTGCAGCTGAAAGTGGTGGTGCTACTAAGAAGAAAGCTGCCAAGAAGAAGGGGTCTTCCTTCCAAACTGTTTCTGCACTTTTCAGGGTAAGGCTTGCAGGCATCCTCAGAAAGACAGGTGCCCCGCTGCAATAAATATATTTTTGTAGAAGCAAATCTCATTAATTGGATAGTCAATAGTTTGTATATGTGGTGCCATTAGCTCAAATGGTGGACGGCTTATAGAAGTGCCTAAGAGCATATATCACCCAGCAATGCATTTGACTTTGATCCTTTGTTGGAAACTGAATGCTGGACTACACTGATCATGCATCTGAGATGGGTACATTATTTAAAACAACAACACACCCCAATAATTTTGCTTTTTTCATGTGATCGTCATCTACTTAAATTACAAAGGGATCAGAAAGTATAATAATTAGAAATGATAAAATAAACAATATTAAAGGTGTGCTTATGGGTATTAGGCTTGTATATAATAAGGTTTAGATCTTGGAGTGGGGGTAAGTACAGTAAATGTAACAAATAAGTTAATCTTATTTCCATTTTTGGGGAGCAGACCTTATTAGCCTACACATTTCATTTTTATTTTAGGGCATGTGGAAGAAGAAGAACATTTGTAAATAAATATAATATGGCTCTTTTTATCAGAATAATAAAATTTTAACAGCATTTAATATAAATTTCCAAATTACAGGAAAATTTGAACAAACTGATGACCAACTTGCGGACAACTCACCCACATTTTGTGCGTTGCATCATCCCCAATGAAACTAAAACTCCAGGTAACTAAGACAATCTGACATCAATTTCCAGCAGGAGTTCAGTCGAGTATCAGGGAAAGCTGCTATTTAGGTTTTCTCTTCCACAGGTGCAATGGATCACAGGCTTGTTCTGCACCAGCTACGGTGTAATGGAGTGCTTGAAGGCATTCGAATCTGCAGGAAGGGATTTCCAAACAGAATCTTATATGGGGATTTTAAACAAAGGTCTCAGCTACATTTATTGTGATCTTCCTAATTTGCATTGAGGCAATTTGTTAGGAAAACACTGTCTAGAATTCTGGATAACAATGACACCTGTGTCTGCTTGAGCATCACTTTATATACTATAATTTAGATACAATGGCATTTTTTTTGCAGAAAATATGCTTTTTAATGCTGCCCTGCCCTCACTGTTTTTGCCTGGGGAACTTCCGTTTAGGATTTTGTACAATACAAATAAATATTTGGATAAAAAGTATCGCAGCCTCCTCAAACTAACCACAATCTTGCTGCCTATTTATGGGCAGTTACCTAAGCTGTTTAGAAGTGTTTGCTAGTGGGAAAGAGCTTCTTCCTTCTCCACTGTTTAGAGCGCTAAAACCTGTTTGTGTTTAAATGGACAGATACCGCGTTCTGAATGCTAGTGCTATCCCAGAGGGCCAGTTTATGGACAGCAAGAAAGCCTGTGAGAAACTGCTGGGATCTATTGATATTGATCACACCCAGTACAAATTTGGACACACCAAAGTAAGCACTTCTCTGTGCTGAGAAGAGTACAAGCAGTGGCTCTACTTTGGCAGCGACTATACTTTGCCTTCTCTTTTTAGGTGTTTTTCAAAGCTGGGTTGCTGGGCCTTTTGGAAGAGATGAGAGATGAACGTCTAGCATTGCTCATCACTCGCACACAAGCTATGTGCAGAGGGTACCTCATGAGAACAGAATACCAAAAAATGGTGGAAAGAAGGTATAATGTTTCTCCCCAGGTTTACACCAGGGAGCTTCACTTTACTGGATGCAGAGCCTCCCCCTCCCGCCCTTACCTTGATTCCCCAGAAGTGTTAGAGGAAAGATACCCTACAAATGAGATTTTTGAAACACTCCTTAAAATTTCCACTTCTCCCACCCTCTCTGTGTTGTGCCTATGTAATCCTATCATGCTGCTATAATCTCCTTGGGCTATAGGAGCAGACCTCACCTCTTCTGTTATACATAGAAATGCTGGCAAACTGAAACTAATTGCTTAAGCTGCAATCCCAACCTCACTTACCTGGCAGAAAGCACCAATGGACTTACTTCTGAGTAGATATGGTTGGGCTTGCACCAAAAGATATCTGCTACAGGTCTCTTGAAATTCTGTTAACTGTAGGTGCTAAATCAGATTTTTCAGAAGAGGGGTGATGAACACTATTACACTCAAGTCAAGAGAGGAGTGGGCAACCTCAAGCTTATCTGACCCTCTCCACCCATCACTGGGCCTGCTTTGCATCCTTCTGAGTGTTTTTGCCTGCCTGGAATGTGCCCTTGAGCTTCAATTTGCTTTCCTGGGCGGAGAATAGGGTGTGTATGGAAAAACTAGCCTACTGCGCAATTGTAAAATTTTATTGCTCTATCTCAGGCATGTCCAACAGGTAGACCGCGATCTGCTGGTAGATCACGGGGTGTTTCTGGTAGATCCTGGAGGATCTTTGGCCCCTCAGTGATCTCCCCCCCCCAAAAAGAAAAGAAAGCTCCACAACTTTGTCTTTCTAAAAACAAAGCTCAAAAACTCTGGGTCCCCCCAAAAAAGCTCCACAACTTTGGCATTTCCAAAAAAGCTCAACAACTGTGTTCCATCCAATGAAAATAGGTAGATCACTGCCAGTTTTTTTATACTGTGAGTAGACTGCAGTCTATTGGGAGCTGGATGTCCCTGCTCTATCTAGTTTTGCCTCTGGCCCCATCCACCCTCTGGCATGTGGTCCCAGAAGGGAATGTAGCCGCTGGGCTTAAAAGGTTTCCTCACCCCTGAGTTAAGGGAAATAAATCGTCAAGTAGTTGCATATTCATTTACCGTAATTATTTGCAGGCGAGCCTCTTGAAATTTTGCAGTTGAAGCCTCATTAAGGAGCTCCCGAGCTTTGCTTAGGAAAACTAACTTTCCGCAATGAGTAACTCTGTGAATTGGTTCCATCACAGGGAAGCTATCTTCACCATCCAGTACAACATTCGCTCGTTCATGAACGTCAAACACTGGCCATGGATGAAGCTGTTTTTCAAGATTAAGCCACTGCTGAGGAGTGCAGAGGCAGAGAAAGAATTCGCCAATATGAAAGAAGAGTTTAAAAAAACCAAAGAAGAACTTGCTAAATCTGAAGCCAAAAGGAAGGAACTGGAAGAGAAAATGGTTTCTTTGCTGCAGGAGAAAAATGACTTGCAGCTTCAAGTGCAGTCTGTGAGTAATTCACAAATATCTCCCCATGGTCAGTTTTAGGAAATGTGGTGCTCTAAGCAAATTGTTAAATTATCACTATCTCATCAGGCTTTTCCCTCTCCCCATCAGTCAGCTGTCCCCAGTTGAGATGTCTAGCTTGCGTCAGCTGCTTCACAGCAAGCTCCCAGTAAGATCTGTACTCTGACATGCCGCTACTTACCCTGCTGCCCTTCACATCCATCTCAGGCTGTTCATGAGCTGCCTTTTTCCGTTATGGGGCTGTTTTGCCTCATGCTACGCTCCTTCCTACTGCTGTCATCTTGCATTTGGCCTGTTCTTCCTTTGTTTGCACCTGGCACCCTGGGCAGCAGATGACCAGTCACTTTTGCTGTAATTGAGAAGGGAAAGCCCTTCCATCATTTATTGCAGGAAAACTTGCTACAGCTAGGTAGGATTGCCTATTGGCTGGATCCTTTTCAGATCCTTCCTTCCTTCCTTCAGAACAGTTACTTATGCTAAGTTTGAAGAATAGCCAGTTAAAGTCAAATGGTAACACGAGCAGTTGAAAAAGCTTACAAACATAGCCTTTATACTTACACTCACTCACTTTCTCACTCTCTCTCTCTCCCCCCCGCCCACAAACCCAGCAACCCACCCTGAATTATTCTCAGTAAACAAGAGACATTAAACAGCATACAGTCTGAGAGGTCATACTGGCACCACAAAACTCCTCCCTTCTTCTCTTGTATTGTATTTCCTTTTTGACTATATAGGTACAGCACAGATAACCCCATCTTGAACTAATGCTACAGTGTCACTTGCTATCTATCTATCTATCTCCCGGTATATATTTAAAGTGACCACCAAATCTTGAAATCAAACACAGAGATGGAAGAGAAGGCATAAATATAGTGGGAAGGTGGAACTGATTATGATGTTGGATCTGAATGGTCCATCTTGCAGAAAGATACGCACTAATGGGCTGAGATGCAAAGACATGCTTAGGAATTTCTATGAGTTTGTGTCCAGCTGGTGTGATTTTTGTTTGTTTGTTTGTTTGTTCTCCAATCCCCTGGAACAGAAGACATCCCTCATACCATAACAGAAACTGTCTTTGAAAACCTTCCCTCCCCTTACCAGTTTTTAAAGCAGCATGTCATGTGTGGCTGTCATTTGACAAACACAAGTCTAAAGCCACCTTGATGACCTGGAATTGGTTTGGATCCCAGTTATGGAGATAAAATGTAGAGAAGTCAAAGCTTTTAGCTGCCTTTAAAGGGGGGGGGGAGCAATTTAGAAAGTGGTATACTGTTCTACTGCCTGATGGAGTTGAATGATAATATATCTGATACATTGTTCTCTAACAAGGAAAGTGAAAGTTTGGCAGATGCTGAGGAGAGGTGTGACCAGCTGATCAAAACCAAAATCCAGCTGGAGGCAAAAATCAAGGAGCTGACTGAACGAGCGGAGGACGAAGAAGAGCTGAATGCAGAGCTGACAGCCAAGAAAAGGAAACTGGAAGATGAGTGCTCCGAACTGAAGAAAGATATTGATGACCTGGAGTTAACACTGGCTAAGGTTGAAAAAGAAAAGCATGCCACTGAAAACAAGGTAACCTTTAATATTGCCTTCAAAATGCCGTTTCCCGTACTATCTGCTAAGATATTCAATTGCCATATAAAGTTTTGAAAAATTGTCACACTTTTCACTCTCATGTTACAAACTGCTAATTTCTTATGTAAAATGGCTTCCCATCTCGTGCCTCTACCTCTGCAATTAAAGACAGTAAGTTAAGGACAAATACAAAGAGTAAGCTTACAATGATCCTATCCTTACAATGTCTGCCCTTAATCGTCCTTAATCAGTATTTCAGCTGATCTCAACACCATCAACAATCTTATGCTGTGTTTTGTAGGTGAAGAACCTAACAGAAGAAATGGCAGTTTTGGATGAAACTATTGTGAAATTAACCAAGGAGAAGAAAGCCCTCCAAGAGGCCCATCAACAAGCTCTTGATGACCTACAAGCTGAAGAAGACAAAGTTAACACTCTCACTAAAGCGAAAACCAAGCTGGAGCAGCAAGTTGATGATGTGAGACAGCTAATCCCAGTCATTCTTGAACTTTGCATGATATTTTTTCATGATGACTTACTTGCTTTGGGCTGGATTGTTATAAGCTGCCTTGAGTTATAGCTATGTAAAAAGGTGGTATACAAATGAAAATGAAACATCTCTAAGTTAATGAAGTTTGTTTTTGAGCCTGTTAATGTGCCCAAGTGGAACTTGCACATAACAGGATACAGGGTTCTCCTGCTAACATACAAGTTTCCCCCTGAATAAGCTGGTTTAAAGGTCCCTGAGTTCAGAGAAGATCCTCTGGAAGCACATCATTAGCAAAACAATAGTGGATAAGGAACACTACCCTTAGTTTGTACTGATATTTGTGTGACGATGGGGAAGGGAGCATTCTGAAGGGTGTTGGGTTTTTTTGCCTCCCATCTTAGCTGGAGATACAGAAATGCTCACTTTCCTGCTAGCAAATGTCCATTCTTCATACTTTGTTAATATTGAGTTTAACCCAAGGAATTAGTAATTTCCCATTATAAAAATCTCTGAGACTGGCACTAACATTAAGCTTTTGTTGCAGCTGGAAGGCTCCTTGGAACAGGAAAAGAAAATCCGCATGGATCTTGAAAGAGCTAAGAGAAAGTTGGAAGGGGACTTGAAACTTGCCCAGGAATCCATAATGGATCTAGAAAATGATAAACAGCAGCTAGAAGAAAAGCTGAAGAAGTACGGAAACCGTAAATTGTAGTTGCATATTAAAATATGTTTATGGGGTAGCTTTTTAATTAAACTGCCTCTTTAATTCCTTTATAGGAAAGACTTTGAGTACAGTCAAATGCAAAGCAAAATTGAAGACGAGCAAACTTTGGGTATCCAGCTGCAGAAGAAAATCAAAGAACTTCAGGTATAAATTGTTTTCTTCATTCTAGCATCCCAGCTCATTTTCACTTGGTAACAAGAATTAAAATGTTTGGTTATAAATAATCTTTGATACGTAAAGATGATATAATGAAACATGCCCTCCTTGTAAGACTGCTCCCAGACTTCAGCACACTTTTGTGCAGATCTACCACCCATTTGGGTAGATGCTGGTATATGTCCTTAGCATAGTAACTATGCTGAGTAAACAGGTTGTCTGGAAGCAGTGAAAGACAGAAGTTTAATAGGATTAATTTGTTTCAAGTATATGTTTGGTAGGACACAACAAATTAGGACCACAGTGGCTCCATTTTCAAATTGTTGTTGTTTTGAATAGTTTGTTTTCAACAGCCTCATTACATTACAATCTATTTTCAAATGTGTGTCTCTGAAGCAGCTCTTCTCTGTCACTATGCTTCTCATTTTCATCTATGACCAGTACAAACCCCAACCTGACTTTCTGCTAATATTTCCCAATATATCCCTGGTTTTGTCCTTTGCTCCTTGCAACTCTCACACCCTTGATGCCAAAAGTTTCCTGATCCCTTCTGCAAGGGTGTCACATCCCATTTTGCCCCTTGAGGTGAAATAGGAAGTGCTGCCCTGCTGCCGCACTGCACCTACTGAAGCACCCTTTTCCTATGTCACTGGAAATTGGCACCAATGTCAGCATTGCTTCTCCACAAGCAGCAGTGGCGGTGTGGTGCCCATGAGGGTGCTGCTGCAAGGGCTTCCATCACCTGAGGTAGGGGCAGGCAACCTAAGGCCTGGGGGCCGGATGTGGCCCAATTGCCTTCTAAATCTGGCCTGCAGACGGTCCAGGAATCAGTGTGTTTTTACATGAGTAGAATGTGTCCTTTTATTTAAAATGCATCTCTGGGTTATTTGTGGGGCCTGCCTGGTGTTTTTACATGAGTAGAATGCATGCTTTTATTTAATATGCATCTCTGGGTTATTTGTGGGGCATAGGAATTCATTCATTTCCCCCCCAAAATATAGTCCGGCCCCCCACAAGGTCTGAGGGACAGTGGACCGGCCTTCTGCTGAAAAAGTTTGCTCACCCCTGGCCTGAGGTGCCTGCTTCACTTCGCTTTATGGGCAGGCCAGCCCTGCTCTTCCACCAGTTCCCCCCATTTTCCTCACTGCCCCTTTTACTTGGAATTTCCTCCCTGAAAATATAATGTCTCTTTTTCTCCAAATCCCGCCTTCCAAATTCTCCCGTTTTACAAAGCCTTTGCCTTAACCTCTTGAATTCTTATTCCCAACTGCAGCCTTGTCCAAGTACATGTAACTGCATTTTCTCACATTTATCTTAGCATCTTCCATCTCTCCACTGCTGATTTTAGATTGTGAGTTCCTGGTCTCTCCTTTCCTTATCTCTCGTTCTTTGATTTATGAACCTTTGTGAAGCAGCATCTTCACATAACCAACAACTTCATTATCAACTACTGGTAACCATAACCACTTCCTCCACCTCCTCCTGTGTAGGCTCGTATTGAGGAACTGGAAGAGGAGATTGAGTCTGAGAGGGCAACTCGGGGGAAGGCAGAAAAGCAGCGGGCTGAATTGGCACGTGAACTAGAGGAAATCAGTGAGAGGCTTGAAGAAGCTGGAGGGGCTACTTCGGCCCAGATTGAAATTAACAAGAAGCGGGAAGCAGAATTCCAGAAAATGAGGCGTGACCTGGAGGAATCTGCCCTGCAGCATGAAGCTACAGTTGCAACTCTCCGTAAGAAGCATGCTGATAGTACGGCGGAGCTTGGGGAGCAAATTGATAACCTGCAACGTGTCAAACAAAAGTTGGAGAAAGAAAAGAGTGAGTGCAAAATGGAGATTGATGACCTGGCCAGCAATCTTGAGTCCGTTACCAAGTCTAAGGTATTTGAAAGTAAATTTGAGTAGTTCTTCACAGTCCAGACTACAAAATGTACATTCTTATCTGTGAACAAAAAGAAGAAATGTATCTCAAATATTCTGAAAAGGTGATCTTTTGCCCAGCAAGGTCTTTGAAGCAGATGATTTTTGGGCAGAAACATATAAGCCCTAGAAGGAGGCACTTGAACCAAAACTCATTGGGCTAATTTAATAATAAACATTGATCCATTTCAGCATTTTTGAGATGTATTTTTCTTTGTTCACAATAAATTCTTCCTTTTGTGTGTGTTTCCTTTTGACTTTCTCAGTAAACACACATACATGACTGACTGCATAATGTATCCTGTTTCATTTCACTTCTTACTACCACAGGCTAATTTAGAGAAAATGTGTCGTACATTAGAGGACCAGCTCAGTGAAATAAAGGCCAAATCTGAGGAAAACCAGAGATCAGTGACTGATCTAACAACACAGAAAGCCCGTCTGCAGGCTGAGTCAGGTAAGGAGGAAAACAGTGGGGATGCAAGATGCAAACAAGGGCTATTCCAGGGTTTTCTTTCCATCATTTGCTTCAAGGTGAACGGTTTTTATTATTTATGTTTTGTGGAATCTATGCAATGTCACATGTTCCTGCAACACATTTTTAGTCTGTGCTTCTGAGGTTAGCTTTCAGAAGCACCAATAAAAAACACAAACCAGGCTATCATGGGGCTAAACTGGTTTAAATTCAAGTATTCTGCTGGCAGAGCACTGAGGTGATAATCTGGTGGTTGAGTGTAGAGGTAGATTTTCATTTTTTAAAGAGTATTCTTGGAACTTCAGTCTAGCTTGTTGCTGAAGTAACAAGGGATGCTGAATAACCGGTGCAATGGCAGATGAAGAGAAAACAAAATGTTAGACTAAACCTCTGAATCCATATTGTGAATGTCAGGCTGAGCCCTGGAACATGCGGGCTAATAAAACGCGGAAGGGAGTTCATCTGATGGCCATTTGTATGTTGCACAAAAGAGGAAACACAAATGACTTGCGCTTCTTCATTTTGTGCTTCTGGTGCAACTTGCAAGCTGCTCGTTAGTGAGAAATGAGCTGCACCCACACTTCGCTCACAACTATCTCACCATGGGAGCCGCTATGCACACTTCTGCTTTGTAAGATGCACTGAACATTAAAAAAAGAGGCATTCAAAACTGTCTCCAGCAAATTCAGAGTGAATTTCAAGCATCACTGAGCAGCAAACCCCAAGTCCAGTATAATAGGGATTAGACTTTTATGTTGGAGTGTACATGCAGGTCCTGTTTTACGACCCCAATGCATTTCCTGGAAATCGTTAGGTGTGTCTACATATAACGAGTCCACAATTTCCATTGTTTCCTATGGAAATATTTCTAACGCCGGAATTGTCTGATACCTTCCCCACCTCCATGGTTTCTTCTTGAAATGGCTGCAACTCATCAGCAAAAAAGAGACAGAGGGAAAAACTGATTTGTCCTCTCTCTCCTGCTCCCTGACTTGTCCTATTTCCCCTGCTCTCTGATTTATCCAGTCTTGCTTCCCACTCTCTGTGGTTTCTGCTTGAAAATGGCTGCTGCCAGCCAACAAAACACAAAAAACCAAGGAAGTGGGCTGTTTGGATAAGTGAATCTGTGGTGCATATAGCAAGGTTTGGGCATAATTTTGAAGTGCGGATGGTGGGACCTGTGTGTATTTTCTAGGAAGGTTCACGCCCTGCTACTTATGGACCAGCAGATCTGTGAAAGGAAGATTGTTGCGGGGGGATAATTCTTAAAGGCATATGGTTAATAGAGCTCACACTGTGAATTAAGACTGGGAGATATGGAATCACACCTAAGGTTATAGTGAATATCACCGCTATTAGCAAATTAAGAATTTGTCTTCTTTGGTTACAGGTGAACTGGCACGTCAACTTGAGGAAAGGGAGAGCATAATATCCCAGCTTTCCAGAAGCAAGCAAGCATTTACTCAGCAAATAGAAGAACTAAAGAGGCACCTGGAGGAAGAGACCAAGGTATTCATAAGTCTATACTGCTGGGGAACATTTCTCTTGATTCATTAAAAGGAATACATTAACATAGGAAGAATTTAATTTAAATTTTCAACACTTTAGTGGACACATCTGTCAGCAGGATCGCAACCCTTCCAATATGCAACACAACTGTACCATGATGAGCTGTCATTGGAACTATGTATAAAAGTTGAGAGGGGATGTATCTGCTTATGGACTCAGCGGAAACCATGACTACATCATGTGAATTAATTATATCTCATGCTATCAGGCTAGGTCTACAGATGCACTGGGAAAAACAGCACAATCCTATACAACTACTGAGTAGTAAATGGCATTCAGTTTGGTGGAGAAAATGGGTTTGGATTACAGCCCAAGACTCATTGAACTCACTTCTTAGCAGATATGCACAGAATTGTGCTCAAGTTTTTAATTTTCCTCATATCTGTCAAACAAAATACCAACTCACTATTTGTGAATATCAAGGTACCTTTAAAAAAAAAATCTAAACATTTCAGGTGTAAGTATTACTGGCATAAACAAATATTTTAACTCACTCCAGATCACTATGATACTTTCTTGTATGACACTGTCACAATTAGGTAGCCTACCACATATTACAGCAGTGAGTCTGCTGGTCTTGCAGGCGACATGATTAATTAACAGTAATCCAAGACTTGGAATACTTTCTTGGGCACTCATAAGTCTCTTCAGTACTGTAAACTGCTTGAGTTTTGTGTGTATAAAGTAGCCTCTTGCTTCATCCTGACTTCTGTCAGGATAGCTTTACTCTGAGATTATACATGCAAAACACCACAGGCATTGTTCCAAGAGCACCAATGTAAGAATCTATGGAATGAATTCAGTTATAAATGGATGCATGGTTTACGGTTCTTAGGCAAAGAATGCACTGGCTCATGCCTTACAATCTGCTCGCCATGACTGTGACTTGCTCCGGGAACAATATGAAGAGGAACAAGAAGCAAAGAGTGAACTCCAACGTGCCCTGTCTAAAGCCAACAGTGAAGTGGCCCAGTGGAGAACCAAATATGAGACAGATGCCATTCAACGCACAGAGGAACTGGAAGAGGCCAAGTAAGTGTTGGGGGTGAGAAGTGGCATGCTAATAAGCCATTTTCACACATTACATTCAACCACATTTTATGTTCATAACAGTAACCTATCCATGTGGGGAGAACACTACAAACTGGGCACTTGGTTCCTCATTCTTAGATGAAGGGACAGACATTCATGATCTTCAGCATATATTTCAGCACGGTGGAAATCATGAAAGTGCTGGGATTTATAGATGACAGTACCCATGTGACTGGATTTTAGTCCAATTAATTCTGTCACATTAAAGAATAAACTAGAATTTGACAACATAACTTTCTGATTAAAATCTGACACCCCACCCAAAATCCAGGAGGACTCACATTTTAATTAATGATGTTGCCAAAATGCATAATAACCTGATTCAGAATATGAATTTACTTGGACTTGCCTATCTGTTCTACAAGCATGCAGGTGGCTAAGATACTGTAAACTATACTGTGCTACTAAGGGCAACCTTAGTAGTTAAAGGGGCATCATCATTACAATCTGACTTCTTTAAGGAAAAAGCTTGCTCAGAGGCTTCAAGAAGCTGAAGAGCAAGTTGAAGCTGTGAATTCCAAGTGTGCTTCCCTGGAGAAAACAAAGCAAAGGCTGCAATGTGAAGTGGAAGACATGATGGTGGACGTTGAGAGAGCAAATGCACTAGCAGCTGCTCTGGATAAGAAGCAAAGGAATTTTGACAAGGTGTGTTTCTCCTCTATAGTATCAGCCCTTAGATGAGAAATAGGCACTCTTCGTCTCAAACTAGCAGATACACTCCACTTGCTTCTGAATTTGAATCTGACTCTCACTTCTACCTACTACTTTACTACTACTACTACTACTAATATAATAATAATAATAATAATAATAAATTTATTACTTATACCCTGCCCACTCTGGGAGGCTTCCAACAGGAGATTAAAAATACATTAAAACATCAGTCATTAAAAAAAACGCTTCCCTAAACAGGGCTGCCTTCAGATGTCTTCTAAACGTCAGATAGTTGTTTATTCCTTTGACATCTGATGGGAGGGTGTTCCACAGGGCAGGAGCCACTACCAAGAAGGCCCTCTGCCTGGTTCCCTGTAACTTTACTTCTTGTAGTGAGGGTACTGCCAAAAGGCCCTTGGCACTGGACCTCAGGGTCCAGGCCAAACAATGGGGGTAGAGACGCTCCTTCAGGTATACTGAAATATTTAAGCCCATTCTCTGATGTCAGAGGGACACCAGCAATTTGGCCCAGATTTGAGGAATGAGGGCACCATGCAGAGCCCATAGCCTGTGACAGAAGGATCTTACAAATGTGTGTCTGTATTTGTTTATTAATGGGAAACCATTCAGTTTCCTGATTCAGGGTTGCATCACCCCTGTACTTATGCCCAGCATGCTTGACATGATTTTGGGCTGTATGACTACTTTGCTATTGGGAATTGGTTTGTGATGGCTGTTTCACAATTGTGTTAAGATCCCAACTTTCTTTTATCATGAAACTTGAGGCGGCACATATAGAGTACCTAGGAGTTGTTCCATCCAGGCATGAACTAGAGTTGCTGCTTAACTTTAACAAGGTAGATGTGTCATGTGCTTTCTGACCATGCGTGTCACATGTTGATGTTGCCATGATTTAGGGACATGTGCCCTGACCTTCTGCTCTGAGGTCAAGAGTGCTATTGCGTGTTTGGGAAAAAGATTGTCAGAGAATTGCTGGGGGACAGAGAGTGGTGGCTGGTGGAATTGCAGTGTATAGTTTTATCAGCCAAGGCTTCCTGTTTCTTTGTTTGGCACAGAAAATAAAGAGGTAGAGAAACCCCCTGTGAACTGTCACTGCCTTCTTCCCAGTGATGAACAGAACTGTTACTGAGAAGACTAGTTTAGCAAAGAAAAATCATAGGCAAATAAAACGGCAACTAACTAACTAAAACACAATGGATGTTAAGATTTTGGCAGAATGGAAGACCAAGTATGAGGAGAGCCAGTCAGAGCTAGAAGGTTCCTTAAAGGAGGCACGCTCCTTGAGCACTGAACTTTTCAAAATGAAGAATGCTTATGAGGAGACACTAGATCAGCTGGAAACAATCAAGCGAGAAAACAAGAACCTACAGCGTAAGTTTCCTTTTTTGGCCTTCTTTCTATTTGTTGGTTATTTTGACTCTAGCAATGATAATTCACAGCGCAGAGGGTCTCAGGGATATGCAGGGAATGCTGACTTTTCTCTGTGCCTTTAGCAGTGGTACAACAAGCAGAAATATCCTCATCATTGCACCTCCATATCATGGAAGCTGCACTGATTCAGAAACTGTCCATCTTTGTGCAGAACTGTGACCAAAAATCAAGAGAAGACTAGAGCAGGTGTCAGATCATAGCACATTCTAGCCTTTAAGCCTTTTAGAACTTTAAGAAAATATTAGAATTAAAAGCGTTCAGAATTTCCAGATCTCTGCACATTCTCATTCTCATCCTGTGATGAGAAGGCAAGGCTAACTTGATATCACTAATGGCAGTTTTCAGAATTGACTGCCCCACACAAATCTCATAAATGTCCTTAGCAAGTATTGGCAACAGCAATTGGTTGGTTCAATTTCACACAATGCATTTTTGTCCATGTAAGCAGTTCCAACTTTCTCTGGTAGCTGGTGGTAATCACAGGTAAAACTGACAGAATTTCCTAGGTTTGGGGGGAAAAAAAGAATTTATGATGGCTCATGCATCATATATGGGAGCATTTGGGATATCTTTCATAATAAAAAATGAGTTTTGTGAACTGTTCTGAAGCAGACAGATGAAGGCACAAGTATCACCTCTCTTTGCAGAGCAGCTCTTTGCACATGTGTGTGTGTTTCTAGTTCTGGAGGCATTTCACCCTTTATCATCTGTGTGTATGTTTAATTCTTCCTAGAGGAAATAGCTGATCTTACAGAACAAATTAGTCAAAGTGGCAAAATTATACATGAACTTGAGAAGGCCAAGAAGCAGATAGAAGTGGAGAAATCTGATATGCAGATGGCTCTAGAGGAAGCAGAGGTAAGATGCCAAAAAGTAGTAGGAAAGAAAGTACAAATGGCAAATAATTAGGTTTTTATAAAAGTCTTTTGGAGTGTGGTAGTTGGAGATGCTCATTTGTTGCATCGGATTCCCACAAACCACATACCAAGCTGAGCTTGGTCCACCAACGATTTGTTTGCCAGATGGTCATCATGGCATGGTGGACATTGTTTAAGCTAAAGGGCAATATGGATATAGGATTCTCTGAAGTCACATCACACCTAATCTTTGAGGAAACTTCTACAGTGACTTCCACATTGGTGTTAAATTGTTAACAGATATTAGTTAACTATGTTTTACTACACTGTGGTAAGATCAAGAAGGAGAAAAGTAATCTAAGTTTCCTCCAATCACAAATCTCTGTGCTGCTTTATTTCTCCAACATTTCCTCAATAGGGTGCTCTTGAACATGAGGAAGCCAAAATCCTTCGCATTCAGCTTGAGTTGACTCAGGTGAGATCCGAGATCGATAGAAAGATTGCTGAGAAAGATGAAGAAATTGATCAGCTGAAGAGGAACCACCAAAGAACAGTGGACACAATGCAAAGTGCCTTGGATGCAGAAATACGGAGCAGGAATGAAGCTGTGAGGATTAAGAAGAAGATGGAGGGAGATTTAAATGAAATGGAGATCCAGCTGAGCCATGCAAACCGTCTTGCAGCTGAGACACAGAAACACCTCAGGAATGTCCAAGGGCAGCTTAAGGTACTTATCTTTCCAATATATCTTTTATATCAAGAGTGGTTAATCTGTGGCCTTCCAGATGTTGCTGGATTACAGCTCCCATTGTCCTTGACCACTGGCCATGTTGGCTAGGGCTGATGGGCAGTGGAGTCCAACAACATCCTGGAGGGTCATATGTTAACCACTATGATATGAATAATAGAAATTCAGTTCTGCTAAACACTTTCCCCTGTTGTGTTTAGGACACACAGCTACATTTGGATGATGCCCTCCGAGGCCAAGAAGATCTGAAAGAGCAAGTGGCTATGATTGAGCGCAGAGCTAATCTGATGCAGGCTGAGATTGAGGAGCTCCGGGCAGCTCTGGAACAGACAGAGAGGGGCAGGAAGTTAGCTGAACAAGAGCTTCTAGATGCAAATGAACGCGTGCAACTTCTTCACACGCAAGTATGGGCTACAGTTGTCACTATAACAACAAAACTTGCCATGCTACATTAGTTCAAATGTCCATCTAATCTCACATTCGATGTCTGACCGTGGCCACTGACATGCTCTATAGTGGTAAACAGAGACATGCTGCCTCCAAGTATGAGGAGGAATAATTGCTTAATCATTACTAGAAACTGCAGCATAAGAGACACTAAAACATCCTCACTGTGTCTTTTGTTTAGAACACCAGCCTTATTAACACAAAGAAGAAGCTGGAAATTGATGTTTCTCAACTTCAAAGTGAAGTGGAAGATGCCATTAAAGAGGCCAGAAATGCAGAGGAGAAGGCAAAGAAAGCCATCACAGATGTAAGAGCTTCTTTTCTCTTTCAGTGGTTGCCACAAAACCTTGCTGTTATCTATAACAATTTTTGTTGGCTCATGGGCACTTGATCACAGTGATCATTCTAGAGCTGTCCAGTCCTTCTGTGAGTGGCTAACAGTTTTTTCCTTCAGTATGCCTTCACAAACTGATAGAAGGAGGAAGAAGAGCCTCTATTCCTTCAAAGTGCGCCTCTAAAGGGGCATGCGTGAAAGTGTTGCCTCAGGTGGCTTCAACCCTTATATACCTTGGAACAAATAGGGAAGGGCATTAATACAGTCTCCAGGCACTACCAGTTCCCCCAGCCCCAGTTGCTATGCTCCATTCATCTATTTCCCCTAAAGGAACAAAGCTCAGTTTCACAAGATGGCCTGCTTAAAACCCTGGTCTTTTTGCTAGCATGCTATCATTTGCAAACAGTTGCGTGCATTTTCCCCATCACTGAGTTTCCATGCCATCCCTGTTGAACGTTTGCCTGCCATGCAGCTGTTGAAGCACAGAGCCTTTGCAAGAGAAAAAACAGTGGCAAACAACTCTATGTAGCCCATCATACAAACGATGAATCTAAATATGTTTTGCACAAAATGTCCTTCAGTCACACAGCTAGGGCCATATGTGAGTCATTCTTCTATGACCCCAATCCCTGTGGGCTGGGGAAATGGCGTAACCAGGTGGACTGCTGATTTCAGGTGAAGGACATACATGATCAGCTTTTTCTTCCTTTTACATGATCACAACATTTCACATGCAGACCTCTACCCCAAGGAATGCCCTCACAGGAAAGCAGATCTCATGTGGTTGTGTCCGATGGGTGATACACAAACATTATGAATTTGGTTCCAATTCATGAATGCTTATGTCTTAATGAGTTAGCCTTTAAGGTGCCATAAGATTCTTTGCTGTGCCTTCTGCAACCAACTGACATGGCTGCCTCTCCAAGAACTATGAAATGTGTTATTCATATAGTGTTGTGTGAAGTCCTTCTCTGCACCATGCCAGTGATACTGGAAATTCATAAGTGTTTCCATTCAATGTTATATAATGAGCCCAGCACCTTTGTTAATAGTTTGAATGTTAATTCATTCATTGGGATGGCTTACCTATTGAGGTGGTCCCAGCAGGCCATTTCTGGTGGTCACAAGTTGATCTTTCAAACTCTGCTGAGCTTCTGTCCTTTGCTCCGAGTGTACCTGTTGACTGGGGTCTACTGTTTGTATGTCAAGGCGGCCATGATGGCAGAGGAGCTGAAGAAAGAGCAAGACACTAGCGCTCACCTGGAGAGAATGAAAAAGAACCTGGATCAGACAGTGAAGGATCTGCAACTTCGGCTGGATGAAGCAGAACAACTTGCTCTGAAAGGAGGGAAGAAGCAGATCCAGAAAATGGAGGCCAGGGTAAACACTGGGGTTGGGAGCTGGTGGCAAGCACCAGAGTTCTCCATAGGTCAGAGGACCCTATATCAGAGTTGCTAAGGAAATTAATGTTTCGCTTGACCTCCTAGATCCGAGAACTAGAGTCTGAACTAGAGGGGGAGCAGAAGCGAGCCACAGAAGCCATTAAAGGTATTCGCAAGTATGAACGGCGAGTCAAAGAGCTGACTTTCCAGGTAAGAGGGAAAGGAAGGAGCCAGTGCTTCCCAATACTTCTTTGACAACTTACGTATCACCTAATCAGGTGCCACTTTTCTAGGGTGAAGAGGACAGGAAGAATGTGATAAGGCTACAGGACTTGGTGGATAAGCTTCAGCTGAAGGTCAAATCCTACAAGAGACAAGCAGAGGAGGCTGTGAGTTATTTGAAAGACACAAGCTTCATTTTTGGTCATTTGGTACAAAATGCATAAGGTCTCAGCTTTGACATCAGAGGTATGACTTAGGGTTTTTGTGTGCTATTGCTTTCTGATTATAGGACCAACAGGCCAACGTCCACCTCTCCAAATTCAGGAAAACGCAACATGAGCTGGAAGAGGCAGAGGAAAGGGCTGATATTGCTGAGTCTCAGGTCAATAAGCTTCGGGCAAAGACCAGGGAAGTTTCTACCACAAAGGTAAGTGCCTCCACAGACCAGATGCCAAATAATTTGTCCCTCCTGAATGATGCAACTGTGTTTTTACAAATCCCTGCTGCAACAGGGATGTATGAAAAGGAATCTGAGCATCCAGCAAGGAGCCATTAAGAATGCTGCACAGAGTGGAAGAAGCAACACACTTAATAGCTCTGGGTTCAAATTCGCTGTGGCTTCAGCATCAGTGAAGCCAATGGAATTAGGCAAGGAGAGAGTGTGGCTTCAGGCTACAGTGTATTGATAAGAGGCTTATTCAGAAAACCAAAGTGCCCCCTTGCTTTTGCAGGAGTTAGTCTTGTAAAACCCCAGTTCAAAGACACAATAAGCCAGGGATAGTCAACATGGTGTCCCCCAGATGTTGTTGAACTACAACTTCCATCAGCCCCAGCAAGCACAGCCATTGGTGAGGGATGATGGGAGTTGTAGTCCACCAATGTGGAGGACACCACATTGGCTAACCCTGATTTAAGCCCTAGTCACCCAAACTTGCACAAATGGTCAGGTCCCACATCCACTAAATCTGCTCCAGAGGGTTGGGAGTCCCTCAGAACAGATTTAGAGGAGAGCCTGGGGAATTGCAAGTAGAAGGAGCTTCCTTTCCTCTTCCATTGATAGAAGCCTTACCATTAGCTGAGTGGCACTGTTGAATTCAAATATATTTGACCTTCATTTATTTAGACCATTTGCACCCCCCTCTTCAGCCAAAGAGGCTTCTTGAGTATTCTTAATCCTTGTTGGAAGCCCAGAGTGGCTGGGGAAACCCAGCCAGATGGGCGGGATACAAATAATAAATTATTATTATTATTATTATTATTATTATTATTATTATTATTAAGTGGCTTACATACAATGAATTTAAACAAGACAGTCTGGTTACAATATAAAAAGTGCTACAGACATGGGAAAAGGAACAGGCAGGGAAGAGGAAAAAAGCAAACTCAGGTGCCAATTGTTCAACAGTTGTTCTTGTGATGACAGTTGGCTGAGAAACAACTCAAGGCCACGAGTGCCTCATGGAGCTGGACTTTGGGAAAGGCAAATGACTTTGCTTCTCATCTTTCCTACTAAGGAAGCCTGATAGAATGTCTTCTATCATTCTGCCACTTGATAAAGAGGAGGCCTGGTGGAGCTGGTTTTTCAGCAGTGCTGATGGCGTGAGCCCTGCTTCCCATTTCTCAAGAAGATAGTGGCTGAAACGGCACATTGTTCTCCTTGCATTTTAACAAGTACTGAGTTTGTTTGTTTTGTTTGTGGCAGGTAATCATAGAAAGTGAAGAGTAAATCTACTGCAGGACAGAAGAAGCTTGGAATGTATGCAAAATGCATATATGTCCCCATGATGTTGCTTGAAATTGTAGTAAGCCTGTGATCTTTCCTCAATAGCCCTAATAGAAAATAAATTTTGCTTTGCTTAAAGACTTGGTGAGTTTTGTTCTTTGTGTTGTAATCTGCAGACATAATAAAAAGTGAAAGTGGTTGCAACGCTGATACCTCAGGAGTTGCTTGGTAGATGCTACTTGCTATATTTCTTCTTTACCTAAGAGGCAGCAGCTAGCCACTGTCTATGAGGACACATCTGGATTATGTCCCTATGGTGTTTGCTTACCAGCCAATGATACCAGTGATACTGCAGTGATCGGCGAGGTTACTTATCTTGCTTCTTACCTATATTCTGGGCAAACAGCTGAAGGCTACAATTTCAGCCAAGCAACAGCCAGAGGTTTTTATGCACAAAAAATACACATGCCTTTCCCGTCATATAAGCAAGAGACTCCATCTCACAGTTCAAGGACACTTCCAGACAGGCAAAAGTGAAGGAAGGAGGGCGAGTTGTGTCGCCTGGGGGAAGGGCGTCTCAAGGGCCAGATAGAAAAGCATGGAGGAACTGCATTTGGGGCCCCAGACTTGAGACTCCCAATCCCTTCCTTCAACATATCACAACTGTTCATTGAAGTGTGACTTCTGGTGGCTGAAAAAGGAAATTGCCAAATGCAGTGTTTGCACACAAGGGCATGGACAATCTGTAGACTGTCAGTATTTTGCAATAGGGGTTCATTTGTATTAGTCACTTTTTTTTATTTAAAAAATGACACTCAAAGCGACTCACAAACACAAACACAAAAAAATTTAATGGAAAGGATAAAAACAAAACAGGATAAATCAGTCTAAAATGCACAAGTAAAATATTGTTAGGGACGCGGGGGGCGCTGTGGGTAAAAGCCTCAGCACCTAGGGCTTGCCGATCGAAAGGTCGGCGGTTCGAATCCCTGCGGCGGGGTGCGCTCCCGTTGCTCGGTCCCAGCGCCTGCCAACCTAGCAGTTCGAAAGCACCCCCGGGTGCAAGTAGATAAATAGGGACCGCTTACTAGAGGGAAGGTAAACGGCATTTCCGTGTGCTGCGCTGGCTCGCCAGATGCAGCTTCGTCACGTTGGCCACGTGACCCGGAAGTGTCTCCGGACAGCGCTGGCCCCCTGCCTCTTAAGTGAGATGGGCGCACAACCCTAGAGTCTGTCAAGACTGGCCCGTACGGGCAGGGGTACCTTTACCTTTAATATATTGTTGCTCACTTATACAGGGTTCAGTTTCCTTGGAATGAGAGACAGTGGAGACTGTGGTGCATTTATAATATATGGTTTATTTACACACATATGTAACCTGAGCATTAACACCCCAAAAGGGTCTTGCTTCTCCCAAAGCCATAGTCTTGTGAACCACCCTGAGATCTTCGGATGAAGGGCAATATACAAGTTTAATAAATAACAACAGTAAGAGAAATCAAGCATTCCAGTTACTCAACTTGCCACTTCCAGTGTCTAGCTTCTTGCTCACATAGCTCAACTCCCAACTCTGATCTTTGTCTTTCTAACTAACAGTGAGTTGAGGGAGGCCCACCCATTTTCAGTCTGGCACAGCACCAGTTCCTTTGTTATCTTAATAGCCCATACCTAGAGGGCCATTATCTCAGCTAGCCTGGCTATTCCAGCAATCGAATCTGTGATGGATCCAGGAATTAGACGAGGGCTCAGGCATACAGCTTACCCTCACAAACTCATAACAATGTATAAAAAACAAGTAAGTGAAGCAATGCAGCACAGCAGGAAACAATCCTGCCTACATAAAAACTTAACATGCATGCAGCTTCACAGCTAGCCCTAGAAAAGGCAGGCCCATGCCATGCCTTCAACACCTCTGAGAAACAGCTCCTTCAGGTGAGGTCAGGTTCTTTTTTTTAAATAGCATGCCCTAAACTTAATGTTGAAATGCACTGGCTTCTATATAGCTCAATTACTCAGAAGAAAATACTTTTTTCTAGGGAACAGATGGGAGGACAAATGTGAATGACTGTCCTCTAGCAACGGCTACAGGCCACATAAAATGTTTTGCAGAAGTTCCCCAACTAGTCATATTGCAAGAAAAGCTTTACTGTTTCTAACACAGAGGCTACTGACAACAGATTGTTAAATTACGAACATACTAGGAACTCTAAACTTTCATCTCCATCCTTCTGTCAAGCTTTCTTACAGCAGTTCAGTTCTTAGTGGTGTGGGAAATCCATTGAAATAGGGCTCCCTCTTCCCAAAGAGGCCATTCTTGTGTCACTTCCATTGCAGCCATAAAGCATGGTGCCCATATAACCAGTACTCCATATCACTATCTCCCACCATGAGTCCCCACATCCTGTCCCCCAGCATAAGGCTGCCCAGAATGTGGAATGAGGGTGTGAAGATTCATAATATGTTTGTCACTATCTAGGCAGTTGGCATGTCACAACAAGTTTCTAACTCCCCAAACCCCATTCTGGTGCTCCCAACCCTTTTGTTAGCAAAGCTGAAGATAGGGCACAGAGCTCAACTCCCCTCTACATCTGTCTGTGGCATTATATCTTCGTAAATCATTAAAACAGTCCTTGTCACTGATGGCTGAACTGTGATAATATGAGAGGAAAACAGTATCACTTAGGGTGGAGCCTCAATGCAGCTTGGAATCTCTGCAGAAATATATGCTGCGAAACAAGAGTCTGAGAGTGAAAGCTGACACACTTGACAAGGTCCAGATGCCATCTCACTTAGGAAGGACATGTGCTTCTTCCAAAGTCTAACTATAGACAGTCTTAGAAGATTCTTGCTGTGGTTACATGCTCACTTAATAAACATGCAAGGCATTCCACAGGGCCGAGATTGCCCACAGTATCCTGTTAAAAAGGACCATGATATCATGGAAGCATTGACAGCTGTACGAGATTTTAAAATGGTGGACCCTATTCATATTCCAGCAGGCTTATTGCTACTTGCACCAATTGAAATTAGGGGTTATTTCAGATGCCACAATTCCCCCCGCCCCTGAGGTTATTGCGTTTTTCAGCCTAATGTAGTCTGCCTGTAAACAGCTTACAGTATTTGCAATAAATGTGAAACAACCATTCCGTCTGAAGTGGGTAGGCATTATTGTCCTAATTTATGGCTTCTTGATACTGCGCAATAAAAAGCAATATTGAGAAGAACAGAATAAAAAATATGGAGTAGGAATAAAGTTGGCAATACTTTTCTGGGTTGGATCATTTGCCATTAATAACTGTATAATAAGGCAAATTGCAGCAGGTGAAGTTTTCCCAGCATGCAGACACAGTAATGGTTCATTTGCTGAAATCCCGCCTGTCATGCAGCTGTAAAAAAGCAATGTAGCTTTCCAAGAAAAAAGGTGGCAACTAATTAGGAACAACTTTGGTTGTGTTGCTCATACAATGTCAGATAGTCAGAACAAACTGCAGTGGACATCAGTAGGATTGTACTGAAATATATCCAAAACATAGATATGCTTGTTTTGCAGTACATGAGAGAATATTGCTTTATAATGGCAGAGAAAGCAAAGGTGTGTTCTAGATAGAGGATGCAGTATTGGCTTGATCAAATAAGACAGTTATTTATATTGTGCAAAGGAATGTATAGGATTCGTTCTGAGTATTTCTATGCCCATGTTACTCCTTGCTATTCAGCTTCTAAATATGAAATGCACCTTGTATTAGTATATGTTACTGGATGTTTTCTTCTTAACTGGGCAAGGGCTGCAGGATATATTACAAATCCCAGCAAAGTTGGCATGGAGACAGGTATCTGTATGCTCAGAACTATTTTGATTAAGGCTCTTGAGAGACAGAAGACTGGATAAGTCAAGTGTGAAACGAGTTACTGTCTTTCATAGCCTCTATCATTTACCATCTCTTTATTGCTATTTCTGTACTAATCATATTCAAAACAGAACAGCTTTAAAATTCACAAACTGCACCCTGAACTAAGCTTGGAAACAAACTGAAAACCAATGAAGTTGTTCCAAAATATGTATCATATGTTTACAGTATTCTCGAAGCTACAAACATGAGTCTGACCAAACTGCGGGAGGCCGTGGAAGACAGGAGTGCCTGGCGTGCTCTGGTCCATGGAGTCACGAAGAGTCAGACATGACTAAACGACTAAACAACAACATGTTTACAATAGCCTATGGTTGATAACTTACAGGCAGCTACGTTTTAAAGCCATTTAAGGTTTCTGGATCATCTTGAGCGACAGCCATGTATGCAACATATTACAGTAAGTCAATCTAGAAATTACAAAGGCAGAAAAGAGGGTAACTAGTTATCATAGGGGTGGGATGTAGCTCAATAGAGCACATGCTCTGCATGTTTAAATTTCCCTAGACTCAATCTCTCATATCTCTAGGTAGGATTGGGGCGGAGGGATCCCATCTGGATTGCTGTTGCCAGTCAGTGTAGACAAAATTGAGCTTAACAGATCAAGGGTTTGACTTGGATGACTACAGACTGTATTTCACAGGAGGGTTTCAAATGCATATCATAAATTTAAGTTTGTATAATCAAAGTGCTCTGCCGCCCTAGCATAACAAATCTACTTTTTAAAAAACCCTGGACTTTTTGCACTTATTATGCCTCCTTCCTATAGCTATTTTTTATTCTTATAGCTTACTTAATATATCCTGCTTTTGCCCCACTTGTTGTTTGAGTTGCTCAGGCAGATTATCTGTTGAGACTTTTTAGCAGTGTGACAGTTAAGTTTTCCCCATCTTTGTAGCTTCATGTGTGGATAGTGTGGTTACATAGTTTAGTCACTAGATGGCACTGGAGTTAGTTGTATCTTGGCTGTGAGAAGCTTCCTTGTCCCGTTTTTGTTGGAGAGACAATAAACTTAAGAGTCTAGTTTCATGACTGGTGCATCCTTTGAGCCAGTAGCCTTCAACTATTTCAGACCTTTCACCCAAATGTGCATTTGGGGACCAGTTTACAGTATTATTATTATTATTATTATTATTATTATTATTATTATTACCTATTTGTATGATGGTAGTGCCACTGTTGCAACCCAACTTAGGAAAAGCCCTTCTGGCAACAAAATGTGCTCCCTGTCACCACTCCACCACCACCTTTTGCCTCCAAACCACCCTCAAAAATCCCACAGAAAACATATAAGCAGGCCTATGTTTAGCTGCTGCAACCACCAGACTGTCAGAGTTCCCTTCAAAGAGAACAGGAGAGGATTATTTCCCAGCTCATCAGAATGGAGGAAAGGACCCATTTGAACGGCTCTGCAGAGCAATACGAAACCTGTGACCCTACATCTAGTCAGGATGCACTTTTTGATTAATAGCTCACCTTCCAGAAGGGCTAGAGACTTTCTTTGGGTTGTTGTTTTTCCCAATGAAAGCTCAGACTCTAGAGCCCCAATTGCACCATGAATAATTGGCCTTGTGGGGGCATCCCTTTCCTAAAGTTCTCTACTCCGTGATGCTTGGTGGTTCTTCCAAGCATTTAACTGAAATATTCACACATGGAAATATGGCAGCAAGTGAGCCATGCCTAGTATGTGTGTACAGCATAAGTGCCAGGGAACACATATAATATGCAAATTGATCTAAAATATGCTGTTCCTAAGCAAGAAAACGCACATAATACAAGATACCATAAATGCCATACCATGCACATAAATGCCATACCATGCACATAATACAAGATACCATAAATTCTACTTGAATTCTTAACAACAACAACAACCCAGGAAAATTGAAGATCAAAGCACTGCCTTCAAGTTTGAATTTTGCTTTATCTCAGATTATTATCCCCCGCACTATGCCTGTGTTTTGCTGACAATGGAAAGGCGGTAGCAGTGCCACTACCAGAAGTGAGACCAGGCACACTGCTATTTATCTTCCTTCCAGACTACATTCAAATGATCAGAAATCACAAAGTTTACTTCTTAATGCCAGTTATGTCCACAACAAAAATCAGAGCAAATGTAAGTCCACAGAATACACAAAGGCAAAAAGGGGCATCTTGTTATATTCTGCATAAGGGGGGAGGGATTTTCTTCCCTCTTACCAGTAGAGGGACACAGAGTCCCTTGAGACACATTAGCTTGTTGCTGACACTCTCTTTGGCAACCTGCCATTTTACCCACACACATTGAACTTGCGCCCAGTATCCCGGCTCCTTCACTGTAAGCAAAAACAAAGCAACAAAAACACTCTTGGGGATGGGATAGGAACACGTTCCATCCTTAATGATTTGATGCATAAACCTTATGCAAAGATACTCATATTGCAGAATTCTAAATGACAGGGTTGCATTGCCAAACCAAGGCGCTTGGAGCCATATAGCAGGATCACTTCAAATGTCACTAATGTGCACTTTAATCCAACACATTCAGAGTAACTTCACATGTGAGCCTCCTTCCAATATCAGATACATGTTATTTAATTCTTTCATGACAACTGCAAACCATTATCATCCTTTTTATGTTTATTTCACAGCGTCTCTAAGCAATTATGCACGTGATCTGATATTCTCATCATCACAACGGTTTGCGGGGACTGTGGGGCCGGGGCCGGGTAGGAAGTCCAGTCCTTGCCGACTCTTGGACATTTCAGCCTATGATAAGATATCACTTGCCATAGATGCAGCTTTGAGGAAACAAGGAGCGCTGAAGAGGTCATCTGACTGCTTCAGTAAATGCCCTTTGTGATGAGGGGAAAGGATAGTATATTTATATATCTATTTCTAAAATGCATATCGTTCAATAAAACAATATTAATAAATATCAGCATAATTAATATTAATGTAATTCCATTAATTAAAAGAAAAGTATCATAGCCATAATGTGCTAACAGCACTGTCTAGGTGTAACTATCAGGGTAGGTTTTCAAACCCTTAGTGTGTGAGTTTCACAACAGGCAGAACATGTAGTTGAGAAGCAATGGCTTCTCAATACATCCAAAGCACACATCTCAAGGATCCTGGGAACTGTGGTTTGTTAAGGATGCTGGGAACTAGAGCTCTGCACTTGATAAACTACAGTTCCCAGGATTCTTTAGGGTGGGGAATGTACTTTAAATGCATGGTGTCTACACTGCCACTGAAAACAACTTCACAATAAACTGAAGCCTAGGGTGACCTTGATGAGCAGTAATACGTGATATCTTAAACCCATCTCCACCTTGCCAATTCCCTCCACCCTCCTTCCACTCTCTCTTTCCCACCATCTTACTGCCGCTGCACGCACCCTTCAGCTCTCCCCTCCGCTACTTCATATTTTGTACTTCAAGTGCCTCTGCCTTCCCCTCCAAACACAAACCCCAAACATGGTTCGTTACAAAAAGTGAATCCTTTCAACCCAAGGAGTTTGAGTTAGTGCAAGCTGAACTGCTTTCAGCACGGTCTAACACATTCTGATGTCAGTCACTGGGTAGCCTTTGTGGAAGGAAACTGGGAAAGTTCAAAATGCTCAAGAGAAGGTGAATGGAAATGGCCCAGTTTGCATGTAGTGCTAGGCCGAACTATGGCTTTGTGCAAACAAGCAAGCGTGCAGGTTTCCGGATGGAATATCATGGCTGTTTTGCTCTTCCTCTGGTCCTGCTGCTGCTACGCTGCTATGAGCTAAGCCATGGTTTGACTTAGCTTTATGTATGAACCCAGGCTTGCAATTTATTCCATCCCCGCAACAAACCACGAATGTCACAGAACAAACCATGGCTACACTTTGTAGTTTGTCTGTAATGAAATAATTATTCAGATGGAACACTAATGCAAACTATGACTTACCTCACAACAGTGCAGTAGTGGCAAGACAGGAGGTGCAATCTTTTCCCTGGGAGCCAGCACGTTTGTTCATGGTATGGCTTGGTGTTACATGTGAATCAGGTGGCAATGAGAGTATGCTGAAACATTCAGGCAGGCAGTTCAACACAGGCAAATTCAAACCTGGAAATAACACATTGATTCTTTTCAGGGTCAGGTAGTGATGCAAATGTTTATTTATTAACCAAATTTGTATACCACTTAATTGTAAATAAACCCTCTAAGCAATTTACAAAGAATCCAATCAAATGACTTCTTCTTCAGAAGCTTATTGGCAATTCAGACGGTCTCCACCATCAGCAGAGATGATGGAGAGATATCCTCTACATATCTTCTTGGGGTCAGTGATTTATGTGAGGTGAAGTGGTTAGATTGGAACCTGGGATCTAATTCCAACTCTGCTGTGAAACTCACTAAGTGATATTGGGACAGCTGCTATCTCTCCCAGCCTAATCTACTTCCTATGGTTAGTCTGATTTCAAAGCAAAATAAAGTGAGAGCCATGTACATTGCCCTGAGCTCTTAAGAGGAAGGGCAGGATACAAAAGGAATAAATAATTACCGAGTGAATTACCCTCAATTTGGTGCTATGAATGCTCCTTCGGTACAAAAGTGAAAATGGCTTAAATAGCTAAACAGCAACGACACTCATAAAATTTTAGGAAACATGCTTTGAGCTAAAGAAATCTCCTCACTTCTGAATCATGTTACAGCAGCCATCTGGGATGCTGCTGTGGTTGGTATATGATCTTCATAGCTCCCCTGAGAATGTTAATCTCCTTAGCTCCTTGGCATGTGATTCTGTTTGAGGCTTTCTTTCTGATTATTTCAAATTGTGGGGGGAAACCCAACCATTTCCTTCATATTGTAAATAGTATTTCCACATGAAAGTCACTTGGGGCTGAATAGTGGGTAGTCTCATATGGTTGTGCATTTGCGTGGAAGAGCTTGCAAATGGATTATCAGGTTCAAGTGAAACATTAAGGAGGGCAGGATGGAAAACAGATTTCATTGCCATACATGGAGGACAGGAGTCGCTCGGCATTGACACCCTATTTCTGTACTCAAGTCTGTCCACCAGCTGGTAAGTGCTGATGCAAAGGTAACTGATCTCAGGAAAAACATGGGTCCCGAATGTCCATAAAGGAACATTACTGGGTGAAGGTTTAAAAATAGAGGCAATCAATGTGATGCACCCAAGGCTGTCCTGAGAGCAGCTCTACTCTTGTAACAGTGCTGACAGAAAAGAGTGACATGGGTTCCAGTTTTCCATGCAAGAAGTGTGCCTGTTAAGATTACCTTATGAAGGAGTGAGTGGATATTCCTTACACTTGAGCAGCAAGTTGCTTCTGTACCTGACCAGCAATAAGTCCTACAGGTGATGTGGGATACCTTTCTGTTTAACTTTTACCACCTCTGTTATTGACGCAAGCCACCTATTTTTGAGGGCTGTAGCCTTTAAACAAAAAGTAGGCAACACACAGCAGCACTGGAGGCTGGACCATTAGGGGAAGAAAGAACTGCTCCACCAACCTAAGGGCTCAGCCATACTTTATTTGCTCTGCATTTCTAGACACAGGTTTATGCTTCAAAACTTCCTGTCTTCTTCTTCTTTGCCTCAGCGATTTCCCCACGAAAACCTACTCTTTCCCTGCAAAAGCCTACTCTTTACCACCAAATTGGAGCAAATGACAATTCACAGAAACCCTGTATTGCTGTTTGTTCTTATTCAACGTTAAAGAGCAGATTTTCCTGGAGAAAGCAGCAGAGTGGGGAAAGCAGTTGGATATGGACTGGGAAAATGCAGACCTCTACCTAAAAAGCTTGGGACAAAAGGTAACAGTGAATGAGTCCTCAGTCTGGTATCATTCAGCCTCTATCTTCCTGCCTTCCTACTTACACCCAGTCCAAGGAGTAGCACTGCCCATCAGCTTCTTCAGTGTCAGTGTTGCCCTTGTAGAATTCAGCAGGGAGCAGGTTGGGGACAAAACTAGAATTGGCGCAGGCTCCAAATACTGTTGGACTTCCAACCTTCTGCCCTACAAGTCCCAATGGGCATCAGCCACAACCGCACTGCAGTGTTCCCTTCCAGCTTCTCACTATGGAACCAGATTTCTTCAAGCTATTACAAGACCAATAACAAAATAGTAAGATCAATTACTTAGCCACTTCTTCTGGTATTGTGATGTAATATGTATAAAACATATGCGGTATAAACTGGTGATAAAAGACACGGCAAAAAATAAAGATAAGAAGGTAGGAAATAATCTAGGGCACAAATTATGTATAAATGCAAGCAGGAGAAAGGGAAGGAAGAACAACTGCAATATAAATGTGATTAAGAAGATCAAAGTGCTTTGGGTTTTTGTGCACAAAGGGCAGGCCAACCAGGAGCAGCTGTAGTATTTAATTCAATAGCGGACATGATCTCTCCTGCAAGAAAAATAGCAACCAGTTCAAAGAACTCAAGGGAAATAAAGAGCAGATGATGGAAAGATAGATCTAGGTCCCGGAAACCTGCATTTGACTGGCATGGCAATGTATGATACACACCTGTCAACTTGTCCAAGATTAAGTCCTCACAATCAACTGAAATTAAGGAAGGAGATGTTTAATCAGATTATCAGAAGAGAGCTAAGAGGTCTTTACTGTTTCAATGAGAAGCAACAGCAATGTGCTCAAGAACTGGTTGCCGCAGCACCACACTGTGCGGGGGCAGATTTTATGCATGCAGTGGTCAAGAAGTGGGGAGAACTCATTGATGCTGATGTTGGCTCAGCATTGCTGAGCCTCTGTAGAGATGTTTGGCAGCCTGCACCACCATCAATAACTATGCCACTGGGATATGCAAACCATTAGAGGCTTCTAGACAAGAACCTCCTAGATGAAGAAACAGTCTGAAAATGTGTAGAGCTTCCTTAAAGCAGGGGTGGCACTTGGACTAATTTCATGCAGGTGAATGGGAAGAAATGGGTGGCAGAGAGAGAGGGGTGGGAGAGAAAGAACGAGACAAAAGGAGCTACTCCATCCATTTATGGCTCAGGCCCATGCATCCTCCGACGGATTCACTCTCAGAATGTGCACTTCCCAGGAGAAAAAAAAAAGGTTCTCCACCCCTACCTCAAAGTTTAGAAACAGGAGCAGCTGTGTGGGGCTTCCTATGGTCTATAGGGTGGTCTGTCCACATGTTTCTGCAATATATCATCTTAAGCACATCCTGTATGCATCTTTTCTTCTCATCTCCATAAATCCCTATACATTATTATTCCCCTTAAACTATCATTGAAGGATGCCCACCCATGAACCCTTGGTTTGGACATTTTTGACTGAATGAGAATTTTCTCACAAATAAAGTGTAAGAAATTTAAAAGGAGGTTGGAGAAAAAAATGGAGAGCACACTCTCCCTCAGGTGTTCTGCCTTATCTCCAAGAATCTAAGAACCATGAAATATGGGTACATCAAAGATTCAAGCATGGGGAAATTCCATTTTTTTATTAATGAGCTGAATCCAGAGACAATGTTTAGGAGCCAAGTCAATCCACCTTTATCCTGAAATGTATATAATTTCATTGTGTACTAAACAGCAGAGATGGAAAACGTCCGATGGCAGTTTTTAGATCACACAGTCTTGCTCTTATTGCACTCCTGTTCTACTTTTTGCTGTGCTTCTGCCTTAAGCCCCTTTCTCCGCTCTCCCCCGACCCCCAGCACGAACTTCTCAGCCTTGTCATATTACTCACCAGCTGTGTAACAGGAACCCTTCAGCTGTTTTGATGTATGAGGCGTGAGCATGTCTGAGCCTCATCCTGTCCTTTTGAGACCCTGTGTCCAAATACCTGCTGCTGGCTAGAGAGACAGGAGAAGTTTATTAACCCTCCCAGCTATGGTGAATTATTTGAAGTCGCTCCTTCTATATTTCCATTTCCCTGATGTTACCTCTGTCTTCATCAGGATGATGTTTTTTGGTCTCTCTCATTCTGTGACTGATGTTACTCTCACATGTCATCGGTGCCTGGTTCAAAATCCCAAACCCAGCGAAATGGTACACACATCATCTGCTGTGCTTGTGCCCATGCCCACGAGTGTGCCCAAGTGGTTAACAGTTAACACTCATGGTTAACCAACAATTCGTTAAAGAACAAAGCTTAGAACATCACAGTGTTTCCTGATTAAGTCAATTTAATGCTTTCAGTCCTACTTTTCTTGCAACACTAACTCTTGTTAGAGGAGATTTCATCGAGGATGCCCCAATTAAGCACCACAACATCCTGGCAAAAGGAATACAAAAAGTCCTTTTTAAAAAAGGTTAATCTAACCCAACACTACTATCTCTGCAGGGTAAAAAATATATATATATTTTAAGCAGAGAAAAATCTAGCCTTACCATCTTCGTGGTGCAGAGCCTGGAAGAATCCTAACAGAAGTGTGTAGAGAGGAGACATTCAGCTTGGGAGCAGGATGGCTCCAGTACTTTTTTGTTTTGTTTTTGTTTACCCAGCGCCAAGATTCCTGAGCATTCTCTGGTTACAGGACAGCGGCTGAAGTCCAAGGATGCTGTTGGAAAAAGATGATCCCTGGAGGCATTTCTGCTAATACGGAAAACATGGTTGAGCACGATTCTATAAAGCTGCAAATCCCGCAGGGAATGTTTTTAGAAACACATTAATGCCTCGGCTAAATCGGAGGCAGGCCAAAGCCTCAAGTCAAAATTTCAGAGCAGTATCATAAGGAATAGGAGGCACACAAATGCCATAATTCTACTTTTTGTGTGTGAGAGAGATACCTCAACATGGGACTTGAACACAGCAAACTAGGCTCCTCTTTCCATTACTGCCATCCCTTCCCTTAAATTGCCTCTCAGTCCTGAGGAAGAAATATGGCATGTTCTTAGTCAGTGACCATGGAACTAGGCCCTTAAAGGTATAGTGTTGTATTCAGTGCTTTTTTGTGGTGATACAAGCACTTCCTTTTTGTTGCCCATGGCAGCCATTATGTGCTGCCACCCATGTTACTTTACAAGTACCAGCACCTCATTTATTTATTTTTACCAGAAAAAGCACTGGTTGTAGTCAACTAAGTTTTACTCAGAGTAGACCTGTAGAAATTAATAGTTTTAACTTAGTTATGTTCTTGCTGGGTCTACTCTGAGTAAAATATAGTTGAACACCACCCATTTTCTTTGGGATTTCCACCTGGCAACTCCACTTCTTTTTATTTTCCTGCACCCAATTTACTCCCGCTTCCCAGGTTTTTTTATTTTAGCTGTTCTGATGATGTAAAAAGAACTTTGCTCCTAATTTCAAAGCAGTTAGGACCTCACCTTTTCAACTGTTAAATGAAGTGAATGGAGGAGTTTTTATTTGTCCACATACTTTCTGATTAAATTATTGATTGCTTATTTGTCTGAAGAATTTTGGATCACACTCTTTAGCTCAGCAAGTCTTCCAGGTCACTACTGATGAGAGATGCCCTGCCTTCAGGCTTGCAATCTAAAAAAACCCCATGAGATTGAGAGAGAGGTGGAAATAAGCAAACTCAAGCACAAGTTCTTAATTACAAGTTCTTTTAATGACCAGCTGGGGTAGAAAAGTTCAAGGAGGGGAGGAGCCAAACATGGCTGGCTTTTCAGCTGTGTCATTGGAATGGTTGCCGTCAAATGACGAGGAAGGAAGGAGCATGGGTTTACAGCAAATCTGATGATGGCCTTGCATCACTTTTCTTCCTTCCTCTATTACAGCCTGATGTAATGGCTGCTGCCAGGTGACAGTTCGGAAAGAGGGAGGAGTCTAGATTCTCAGCACAGTTTTTGGTGACCCTGCATCTCTTCTTTTCCAGTGTTGCAAAATCACATCCAGAAGAGAAGTATGCTACATAAGATGGTTTACAATTTGAATTTGGATACTTATGTCCAGGGGTAATATTCACCTTGACTTCTTAGGTAGGCCTTCAATCTGTGGGTGACACTTAATAGTGGGCTGTGGGGAGGGACTAGCTGTGGAATACATGACATAGTTGGATCTGAGTTTGCAGCTCAAGCATAGGAAGCATGTCAGTTTTCAAAATGAACTTTAAAAAATCTCTTTTTAAACTATTTGTTGGTTGGGGTGTATCTACCAGATGATTACCTCTGTCAGCTTTTTTACTTTCTTTTGTGCCTTTCTGTTGTATGATTTTAAAAATATAGTTACAGAAAATCAGTGTTGGGCAGAAAAGCAGTGTTTGACAAAAACTGTAAATGGTTCCAAATAAAGTATGCGTTAACAAGTGTTATTTCTGAATTCTTCCAAATTGCATGTACCACATAGAACAAAATTCAAATTGTAATATAATAAAATACAAGCTGCTTCTGGCGAACCAGAGCAGTGCACGGAAACGCCGTTTACCTTCCCGCCGGAGCGGTACCTATTTATCTACTTGCACTTTGATGTGCTTTTGAACTGCTAGGTTGGCAGGAGCAGGGACCGAGCAACAGGAGCTCACCCCGTCGCGGGAATTCGAACCGCCGACCTTCTGATTGGCAAGCCCTAGGCTCTGTGGTTTAACCCACAGCGCCACCCGTGTCCCTAAAGGATGTAATACTCTGTTTCTGTTTCAGAATTTAAAAATGTAAAGCACCACTGGTAGCAAACTGAGGAGAAAACTGCAAACCTGTTTCTGAAGTCAGATATGCCCCAAAACATTACATGGATCTGCTTAGTCCACAATGGGAAAGAGATGACAAACAGTTGCAGTTGAGCTCAGTGGACAGGATGAATGCCTCCAGCCTGCACTGCCTGTACCCACATTGTAGAGAAAACAATCTGGATACTTTGTATTATGCTGGAAGCCAAACACTGGAGTGCGAAACGTCCTTGTTATGCGAATAACTCCCTCTTTAATAGATAGCGAGGCATTACAAATATCCTCAAACAATCCCAATGGCCTTATGTCTGGATTAGGCCTTCTCAATGTGTGTAGAATCTATTCCAAAAGGAATGCCTTTGGCTGATTCACAACACAAACATAGCCAGAGAATGCATGGCCTGTGATCCTTGTCAGCCTTACAACAATGAGCAGACAAAGGCAAACACGACGTGCTAATTGAAAGCAACACTTCATGCATTTATAGGTCAGGCTATCTACCAACTGCTAAAATGTCTCGCAGAGCAGCTTGCCCATTTCCGTGGGAATATTTTCAGAGATTTTGAACACATGCCCCCTCTTCATGTAGCATTGAAAGCTTGCATAACTTTTTATTTGTTGATCACATAAAACAAATGGCCTTCTAATGTACATCACAACATAAACTCTATGTGTGTGGGGTTTTTTGGGGGGGGGGAATGGGGGCCTGTCTAGAACACACAAAAAGAAAAAGCAGTCAAAAGAAGACACCGATTTGGGTAAAATTTGCATATCCTGATTTATATGTATAGTCAGCAACCATTTGGCATGGGGGTTCCATTCCTGGCCCCCATATGCGTCAACGGAGCATGCATATTTATTTATTTATTTATTTATTTATTTATTTATTTGTACCCCGCCCATCTGGCTGGGTTTCCCCAGCCACTCTGGGCGGCTTCCACAAAGACAAAAAATACACTAAGATGTCACACATTAAAAACTTCCCTGAACAGGGCTGCCTTAAGATTTCTTCTGAATGTCAGGTAGTTGTTTATTGCTTTGACATCTGATGGGAGGGCGTTCCACAGGGCGGGTGCCACTACCGAGAAGGCCCTCTGCCTGGTTCCCTGTAGCTTTGCTTCTCGCAATGAGGGAACCGCCAGAAGGCCCTCGGCGCTGGACCTCAGTCTCCACTCTGCCCCATTCAGCTCTGCTACACCCCCATTCCATCCCCTGTTCTGCCTTCTTCCGTGTCCAAATGGACCTGTTTGTCAGCGGCCACACATTAATTGGACGAGTGCAAAATGTTCACCGCCTGTATGGAAGCCAGTCTAAAAATGATTACAAATTCAACTTTTTAAATTAAATTATACATCTCACCATAATTGGATAAACTGTGAGCAAGTGACCCAGGTGCCTGCTTGTTTGCTATCTGAGTGCAAATTATTTCTGGGCAACACCAAGGCTCCTGTTCTCCCTTCTTACAGTTATTTGCTTTTAAAACAGTTTCGGACCAATGAACCCTTCAGAGAGAGGGTTGTCCTCAGCTGTCCCCTTTATAGAAGACCGTCCTCTGTAAAGTAGGACACATGGCTGCCCCTAGAAACAAGCCCGATCTTAAGCACTATTGCTGCGTTAAAAATCAGCTAAAATTGGAATTTTAACGTTTCAGGAGGGTAACCGGTTAAAAAAAACTAAAGAGGATTTACAGGGAAAGACACAGGTTGTACAAGTTACGTAAAAGTTAGCATTTCTCAATCTGTAGACTTGGAAAGAGATGAAAATAATGTAGGATTCTACTTAAGATAAATCCCTCCCTGCCCGGTTTTTCTCAGGCTCAGAAATTAAGGGTCTGATGGCAATTCAGTGGCATGATCTGGAAGAAAAGAAAGTAACTGAGAAATGCTAACATCCTTAGGCCTGAAGGAAGCAGAACTCATCTCAGTTATTTCAGCAGTATTTATACAAAATGGGGTTTTTGAGTACTTAATTTGGAGATTATCTGGGAAGAATATTACATTTTGCAAGTTTCTTTCTTTTCCTTTAATAAATAAATAAATTTGCAAGTTTCTGTCAAACATTTGGAAATATTTACTCAAATGGTGAATGACTGTAACCAGAAGTGTTGGTATAAATTGGGTATTTAATTTAATGCTGACTGCATGGCAACATGTAACTTTAAAATTTATTCTTTCTCAAATACTGCCATAGGAGATTATCCTGAAAAAAGGAGATAAGGACATATATAAATGTATGCTTATTTCCTATTTTCAGCCTGATAGCGTTGTTCAAATTACTTTACATCACATTAGGCTTCACCACATAATAAGCTGTATTGGTCCCAGAGTCTGAGAATATAAAACTATTTCTGAAAAATCACATTGTGATGTATGCTGACTGCTTGCCCATAAAGAACAAGGAGCAGATGTCAAGGCTGAGTGGAATAGCCTGAGAACGGAGTGTGGAAAGGATAGGGTTTGGGGAAAGCTATGATATGCTATAGCTACCATTGTGATTTTGGACTATGTGGTTGTGCAAACATCAGAGGCCCCATCTGATGAGAGGTTAAACAACTCCCCCCCCCCCCCCGGTAATGCCATTATTTAAGTCTTAACATCCATATTTGGATGTTATAAAGGAGGCTTGCATGAGTTGCCCTATGGCAAAATATAAAGAAGCTCCTTTTCAGTTGAAGTCCTCCCTCCTCAAAGTGGATCTTGGGTCTTTGCCTTAAAACCTTTGCAGAATCTTTTGGCTGCAGGGGGGGCGGGGAGGATGACAATTCTCTATACACTGTCTTGAGATTTAGTGAGTTTAGACTCTCAGGCAGCCATGTCCACTTTCCAGTTCTTCCCCTCTTAGGTGGCAGCACACATTAACCAGCCCTTAAAAACCAACAGCAAAAAGCATGGGGTAGGATGAACAAATCTGTCATTTTCATTTTTCTGCTCTTAAGTTTAGTTTACCACATCAGTTTGTGATAAAAAAAAATTGTAATGAAAATTCATCAACATTTTAGTGCAATTTCTTCTAATGTGCACATTTTTGTATGCAATTTTACCTAATACACACATTTTAAAAGAAACGGTACATAATAGAATGCATTTAATATAATGCATTTCACTAAGATATGAGTTCTTATGCGTACTGTCCCATAATTTGTTGTTGTTGTTGTTCAGTCGTTTAGTCGTGTCCGACTCTTCGTGACCCCATGGACCAGAGCACGCCAGGCACTCCTGTCTTCCACTGCCTCCCGCAGTTTGGTCAGACTCATGTTTGAAGCTTCGAGAACACTGTCCAACCATCTTGTCCTCTGTCGTCCCCTTCTCCTTGTGCCCTCAATCTTTCCCAACATCAGGGTCTTTTCCAGGGAGTCTTCTCTTCTCATGAGGTGGCCAAAGTATTGGAGCCTCAGCTTCAGGATCTGTCCTTCCAGTGAGCACTCAGGGCTAATTTCCTTAAGAATGGATGCGTTTGATCTTCTTGTAGTCCATGGGACTCTCAAGAGTCTCCTCCAGCACCATAATTCAAAAGCATCAATTCTTCGGCGATCAGCCTTCTTTAGTGGTTCCCAAACTCCACCCCCACTTGAAAATTGCTGAGGGTATTAAGATCATCATCATCATCATTATCATCATTATTCCTGCTGTAGCATTTGTAATGCACTGTATTTAGATGCTGTAGGGTTAACTGTATTTTAATTGCTTCTTTCATTTCTTATATTGTATTACCATTTGAATTCCATAAAATTCTGCAATGCAATAAAATATAATATAAGAAGTAAAAGATGTAAAATAAATACAATGAAGAATCCAGAGGACAGTTTAATGTTGACACGGCACAGAACACCCGAGAGAAGCTTGGGAGCCCCTGCCCTAATTTATGTACTTTTGGACACTTTTTTTTTTGTTAAAAGAACCTGATCCCAAAATTCAGTGAAGCAGAAATTTAAAAGGATAGCCATGTTTTTGTTTGTGTACTGTTTTCAGAGGAGCGAATTAGGTAGATTCACATTTAAATATGTATCAAAACCAAAAAACCCGTATCCCTAGACAAGGGAGACAGCAGCTGGGTCCTAAAAGTGGCATACAAAGAAACTTGTTCATAATGAATTCACCAAATGTTACACCAAACACTTATGATAGCCAAGACCCTTGATTATGGGAGATAAGGAGTGAACTAGCTACTACTGCAATATTATGTTTCCTAATCACCTAAAAAAATGTGAACAATAATCTCTTGTCAGCAATGGCTCTCTTTGAAAGATTGCAGCAAGAGCAGTTTCAGCCCTTTCCATTCAAAGAAATCAAATCTACTTTATTTCTGAGAGGTGATGATCGAGCAGTGTTTCTAAACAACACGTTTTCTTAATGCGCTCACTCTTAATGAATAGCGGATGCGAAAGGAGCCTTCAAAGGTCTTTTTTTACCTGCCTATCTTCATGATCAATCTGAAATGAAGGCTATTCATTTTTTCCCCTCAGGCAGGCAGGAAAGCAGCCATCATTCATGGTACACATATTAAAAGGCTTCTGACCAAAGAAGGCCCTGTGCATTATACTGCAACAGCAATATCTATTCAAGGGAGAAGTCTGTAAGCACTATAGATGGTCTATGTGAGGGTATCATTTCTTTAAATGAACCTGTAACGCGTAAAACAAATGCATAAATCCCAGAGTTCTTATATTTGGCCCAGATCATATTCCCTCCACAGCTGATGGACACATGCTGCACTCACTCTCTTGAGAGCTCCAAACACCCACCACAAGTAATAACATGTCAGCGAAAAATAAGCTTCTTATGGCTGAAACCTAACCCTGGGGAGCAGTGAAAATGACATCGGTAAAAATAGCTCGACTGAATGTGCTCCTTGGAGATGTGCTTGTAAAGGAAATGCTGGTCCCAGGATAGGAGCATAATTTTTTATGCCAAATTGAGTTCCCTTCTAAGGGTGGTTTCTCTTTTGTGCAGGGCCTTTCCACATACAAAGCCTGTGCTCTATCACTGTACTATTTTTTATCTTATTTTTTGCAGACAGGACATACTAATTTATCAACTGCAGAACAGTCAGAAAGTCTACAGAGGAAAGGCAGACGTAGTTTGCTAGGCTGGAAAAGTTAAAAGGCATACAGAGGGCAACTTACCTTGTCACTCTGCATTCAGGAAATTATTAGTATACCCTTAAACATCAATCAGCTCCTTTAAAAAAATCTCGTTTTCAGAAACAGCATTTTATATGTGAGATGGGACTGTCTGGATATGCTATGTATTTGAGCCTGAACGTCAGAAACAGAGGAAACTGGAAACTCCTGCACTTTGGTTAAATTACCAAAGGCCAGAGTAGGAAACCTTTGCTTTTACTAGAAGGATATTATAGCTGGTGATAATGATTAAAGTCGTTTTAGCTTTGATTTTAGTGTCTAAACTGAAGCTTAGCTCTTTGGAAAATATTACTCTCTAACTGGCAAAACACAGTGGTGCAAAGTGGAGATAACAGGCATTCTGTATCGTGTTTCGGAACTGTGTGCTCTTCGAAGAGTATCATTGGCGCTAGAATTTACAGAAGGTGCACAGAGATTCGGGCCCCTAATCTCAATAAGAGAGAGAGGCTTCAGCTCCCAAGCTGCAAAACTGCTTATGATGCATTGCTAACAGGTACTTCCAAGAAGGCAAAGAAAAAGGATTTAAAGGGTGAAGAAAGGGAAAGGAATTTACTACAGATGCAAATTGAGTCTTGGGATCTTTTTAGAAGTCAAGAGGCAGTGTGTGGATATTCTTATTTTATCTAATTAGAGGAAGAAGTTTCTTAAAGCCTCCTTCAGCTGTTAGCATATGGAAGATATGCTGTTATTCTAAAGGTCACCATTCTGCCTCATGAGCAACTGTTGTATCCTCTCAGGTCTTACTCTGACCTGGCAGTCTTTCATCTCCTGACTTTGAAACTCCAAAGCTCAACAGCTTCTCCGGGTGCTCCTCTTCCTTGGGGATGAAAAAAACTTTGAAAAAAATGTTATGCTCAAACTTTGGAAAAAAATGTTATGCTGTGCAGCAGCAGAAATGTACTCCTTGCCATGCTTTAAAAACTGCTCAGAGTCAGCTTAGAGACTGCTTAGTTCCTTCTTCACATCACAGCTGAGTTACAATGGTACAATTCCAATATTTCCTTGAGTAAACAAAGTGTGAAAGATATATGTCAGTAAACACTTGAGGGTGTGTGCTATGGACAGCTTTCTGATGCATGTCCAAAGTGTGCTTAGGGCCATTTTGCCACCTAAAGTACTTAATCGCTTATGCTCTAGAAGAGCTCTCTCCAAACTACAGGCACAGGTTTCAGTTCTGTATCAAATGTTTTGTATCAACTCAGCTGGTGCTCTGTATATACTCTGCTTCAGATGGAACATACTCTGTCACCCCCCCCCCACATTTCTTATGAACTGCCATCAAACCAACACAGAAGGCTAAAGGCATGCTGACAGTTTCTGCTCAAGAAGAATGCAAAAGCTACACAATTTGCATTCTGTGCATCACAAATTTTAAACACCCTACAGATCACATAATTGTATTGCATTTTATACTTGAGCCTTCTACAACATAATGCCACATCATTACATAAGTTTGCATTTCATCCAGTGCGTTAGTACAATATAGTCAAATTTATTTTATCCAGAGTGGTAAACACAATGAACAAATTTCTATTCTGGGTCTTCTCAAATTACCCTGTTCCTGAGCCTTAGCAACAATGCTTGAGGATGGTCATTCCCTCAATGATTCCATAACCCAATAGACCTTAGTAATTGCAATATTTATGGGGCTTTATGTAATTCACCATGTCCATGGTCCATAGGATCCTATTATATATTTGTTGTGTGAAGTCAAGGTACATATGTTGAATTGGTGCTGGAGTTGCTACCCCAAAGCTTTACTGATGTCAAATGGAGTGACCACTTCCTTTGCCCATTTATTTATTTATTTATTTATTTATTTATTTATTTATTTGCCCCCAACTTTGGGAAGCAGTGGCTTGGACTATTGTCCCAAATTATTACTCAGATTATCAGAGAAAAAGTAGGGGAACTTAATGGAATCTACAAGGGTCACCTCCTAACTTCCTGCAGATTTAGCCAAAGTAAAAACAGCCTCCTAAAAACAGCAGTCCTGTTTACTTGTATCCCCTTGATTATCATTGCAGAGGGTGGGTGGAGTGGGGACAAATTACCGTATTTTTCGCACCATAGGGCGCACCGGACCATAGGGCGCACCTAGTTTTTAGACGGGGAAATCAATAAAAAAAATCTCCCCCCCCCGCCCCAAAGAGCAGCGTACAGGCTGCGCACCAACCTCTCCCTGCCGGAGGGGTTGTGCACGGCTATGGCACAAGCCAAGGCAGCGAGCAGGATGGATCGTGCTGGCTGTTTTGGCTTCCTCTTTAGCCCCACGCAATCCCTCCCTGCCGGGAGAGGCTGCGCAGGGCTAAAGAAGCCATAGCCCCATGCAGCCTCTCCCTGCCGGGGGGGTTGCGCGCGGCTATGGCACATTCGCTCTATAGGACGCACACACATTTCCCCTCAATTTTTGGAGGGGAAAAACTGCGTCCAATGGAGCGAAAAATATGGTAATTGCATATCCCTGTCATCATTCCTACAGTCCTTTTTGAGCTAGGAACTGACTGACTGACTGACTGACTGACTGACTGACTGACTACAGCAGAAAGCCTATTTGACTCAAGTATGCTCTCTGCACGATTAACAAGCTTGGAAAGGTTCTTAGAAGATACAGGGAGATCTACTCGAGTAGTGCTTGACTGCAAACATTCAGCCCTAGCATTTGAAGTGGGCAGCAAGGACGGTGACAGGAACATATCCGAGGGAGCAGGGTCAATGGACATGTCCCTGATTTCCCATCATGGGATATGAGTCTCATGGGAGGAAGAAGGGAGAGACCTGGGCTAGTAGGTAAAGAGGATACCGCAAAAGATTCCCTCTTCTCCCCTGCATTACAAGCACTGTATTGCAAATCAGAACCTCCTAGTTGTATCCAACATCCTCTGTACCAACCATCTCTCTGTACGCCCTAATCTACATCAGGGACAGTATTGTTGCAGGAATTTATGTATAGGTTGGGCGGGGTTGCCCCTCCAGCAGATATCTGCACATGCAGCCCACTACCAAAATCAACACAATCACTTTGGTGACTTTTGTGATTTGTCCCCACAAAACACTTCACCACAGTTTCTTCTTATCTATTCAAAGTTAACAGTATAATGGATATTATAATGCTTTCAGAAGTGCCATTTACAATGCTGAAGGAAAGGACAGGAAACAAGAGAATGTTTTTCCCCCCATGGCACAAGCTTTGGCGTATCGGAATAAAGGCCAGAGAGACCAAAACTATCTCAAGGAGACCCCTTGATCATTAATATTTATTACTGCTCAGCATGACAGCTGGAAATTAGATCTATGTAATTACTATACTTTGTTAGCAACTTAAGCTAGAGCAGACAAGTCTCTTTAGCAGGCTTTTTGCAACTCTAGGCACAAACTTGGCAAAGGCGTAAGGGCCCAGTAAAAACTGATATGGTTCCCAGACTTGTCTCACAGATGACAGGCTCAGAAATGAGGTGGCTCCTTAGAGATGGTTTATGCTGAGTCTGAAGCAAATTATCCTTCTGGCAAATTTGACCAACTCATATGGTGTCCTTTGCACCACTGTAACCCCATGCAATATTCTGAAATGCTGAATTGCTTGGCAGTTCATACAGAAAATAATTTGATCGGTGCTTTGCTTTTTAACTCTTAGTGCCTGTCAAGCAGAAAACAAACCTACCTGGGTGTTCTTCCTTCTTTCCTTCAAAAGTCTCTGTGTGGCTCGCTTGTCAAACCCTTAAAAAGTAAATCATAAATCACATCTCGACAGGATATCAATGTCTGTGATACTGAGGCGATACTATGACAGACACTTTTCTTATCAATCCCAGATGAGGCCCTAACAGTAATCTAAGATCCTATGTGCCTAGGTGAAAATGTGAGAACTAGCAACACCACTGCTTATGCAAACTTACTGTATCACAGCTCTCTCCCTGCCCTGCCACCCCAATCCTCTGGCGCAGCCCAAGAAGTTGTCAAAGAAGCTACAAAATGGGATGGAAACAGAAAAACATTCCAGCTATTCAATAACATGTTCTTGGCATAGCTGTCAACTTTTCCCTTTTCTTGCAAGGAATCCTATTCGGAATAAGGGAATTTCCCTTAAAAAATGGGAAAAGTTGACAGCTATGGTTCTTGGTAGAAAGACTGTTGGGACTTAAGGTGGTTTTGTTTGTTTGTTTGCTCACCACATGGCTAATTAAATTCGACTAATGAAATGACATGTTAATACCAATCATATAATCTAGTACATGGAGACCAGATCACTTTATGCACAGTAGAATTGCTTCTCATGCCATTGAAATCTCAAATGTATACTCATTGAGAATGAAGTATGACAGCTATATGAAAACACAACTGCAGAGTTCCCAAGTTGACCAGTAGTGTAAAACTCCTATAAGGATTATAGATTGTACGTCTTGGGGTGCGGGGGGCGGGGGCGGGGGGAGTTACTTTAAACTTCATTTCAACAAGTGAAAAAAACTCTGCATAGCAAATTTTATATAATAAACAGGATAACATTCTCATCATAATTAGAACTAAACAATACATCAGAAGCCATTAGATTATTATATGATGGACTGTGAAAACGCAGGTGCTCATTGTGGAAGTGGTTGGACAGGTGACCATACCTAAACCACATTTTCTGGGGAGCACATCTGAAGAAATCGCTGAAACAAAGGTGACAATCATTGCAGTTTTGAGGGTGACAAACTAAAAATTATGGTGCTGTGATGGATGGAGAGGTTTCAGCTGTCTACTCCGGGGTCATTATTCCTCCTTAAGACAGTTTGGGTAGAGGATGGGTTCTACAAATCTGGGTGTCTCTGGCAAGAGTCCACCACTGCCTCAATCATGGCACTGCATAGCCTCCATGAATGTGTTGGGGTGGTGGCAGTGCAACTGTGGTTGATGACAGCATCCATATGGGGCGGGGCATGGGATGTGCTCCATGTGCGTTTGTCAGGTTGTGATGTGTTGTGCTCTTGCTATATGTGGCTATGCAATTGGCAGAGCATGTGGTTTATTCGTCCTGGGTGTGCTGATTGGCTGCCACAGTGAGCATTACTAGGGATGCACTGTACACTGTGTTCCCTGTTTGCTTGTATTCCTGTACTGGTGAGTATGAGCTGCTTTCCCCAAAAAGTGCTTGGGATCTTTCCTCTGGGTAGCAACTGGTGGGCCCTGTTTCCATGGCAATGTCAGCTCTCTGTGTTTTGATGGCTTCTTTTCACTCCACTCAGCCAGCATTTGTCCCTTCAAGGGATTCAATGGATCATGAACTAAACTGGTGTAACTTATGCTGGCTTCCCCTAGTTAGGATCGTGCTGTTAATCCTCTGCCCTAAATACCTCAATCAATTATATAAGTAATCTATAATTTGAAAGCATTCAAACAACCCAGAGTTTTTAACTTTTTACCTTACAGAACAAGAACTCTTGGACATAAGACAACATTTTAGATTCATAATAAATCAGTGAAATACTTAGGGATTTTTTTTCTGAAGAGTAAATGAACCGTGGCAGGCACTAAAATATAATACTTTGGGAAAGGAGATAAAGAAAGATGTGAAGAGATGAGAGTATCTTAAATTATCCTTCTCGGGAAGAATTGCAGCAATAAAAATGAATGTACTTCCAAAGATAAACATATTTTCATGAAAAAATAAAATGAAATTATGGCAATACTGTAGATTATTTTGATTTATTTTGAATTATGGCATTGATTATTTTGTATGTGGGGGGAAACAGAAAAAAGTTTAAAACTTTATGTATTAGTAGGGGGAAAAAGGCCCTTTCCTTACCAGATTAGAAGACTTAATTGTATAAGCTAATTGTATAAAATGAATTGCAGACTAGTATATTGAGAATATATATATTGGGAAGCGGATGGCGCTGTGGTTTAAACCACTGTCCCGCTTGGACTTGCCGATTGAAAGGTTGTGGTTCGAGGCCCCACTACAGGGTGAGCTCCTGTTGTTTGGTCCCAGCTCCTGCCAACCTAGCAGTTCGAAAGCATGCAGTGCAAATAGATAAATAGGTACCGCTCCGGCGGGAAGGTAAACTGCGTTTCCGTGTGCTGCTCTGGTTTCGCCAGAAGCAGCTTAGTCATGCTGGCCACATGACCCAGAAGCTGTACACCGGCTCCCTCAGCCTGTAAAGCGAGATGAGCGCCGCAACCCCAGAGTCGTTTGCAACTGGACTTAACTGTCAGGCGTCCCCTTACCTTTTATATTGAGAATAAAGTTTTTGTTTAGGAGAGCTTTTGTTCAGGATCCTCCAGCACAGTGGTGGAAACTGTGGTCTCCCATCTTCTGAGGAGGGACTGGTGGAAGTTGAAGTCCAACAGCATATGGAGGCCACAGCTTCCCTATCCCTATCCTACATAAAAATATATTTTCAGTTAGGGTAACTGTGATGGCATCATGACCAAGCAACTGCTAGTTACCCAGCACCACCTCCTCACTGCTTTCTCCATTGTAGCACTTCTGCTCCAACTATGTTGCCATCACCTTCTCCTCTTCCCCTTTCCAGCAATATATGGAGAGGCCCCACTCATGCACCTGCCCATTGGGACTGGTTATACTAAATGCCCAACTTCTGTAGCACAGGGGACAACTAACAGTGCATTGTCATAAGAATAGCCCTGCTTGACCAGGGCAGTAGCCTGTCTAGTCCAGCATCCTGTTCTCAAAGTCACCACTTCAGTTACTTATGTTATATCCTTCCTCACTGCGCATCTGGTTTGTATCTATCTACTAGTCCACATAACACCTGTCCTGAAAGACCTACATTGGCTCCCAGTACGTTTCCGGGCACAATTCAAAGTGTTGGTGCTGACCTTTAAAGCCCTAAACAGCCTCGGTCCAGTATACCTGAAGGAGCGTCTCCACCCCTAGCATTCTGCCCAGACACTGAGGTCCAGCGCCGAGGGCCTTCTGGTGGTCCACTCACTGCGAGAAGCCAAGTTACAGGGAAGCAGGCAGAGGGCCTTCTCGGTAGTGGCGCCTGCCCTGTGGAACGCCCTCCCACCAGATGTCAAAGAGAAAAACAACTACCAGACTTTTAGAAGACATCTGAAGGCAGCCCTGTTTAGGGAAGCTTTTAATGTTTGACAGACTATTGTATTTTATTGTTTCGTTGGAAGCCGCCCAGAGTGGCTGGGGAAACCCAGCCAGTTGGGTGGGGTATAAATTATTATTATCATCATCATCATCATCATCCCTGACATTCTATTTGAGTTATTCTCACTGCACATTTTTACATCAGTCCTGCTAGTGATTTAAGTTGTTTACAATAGTTCTTCAAATAACCAATACATTTTCCCCATTCTATAATAAAACATTTCTCTTCTTGATTTCTTAACCTTCTGGTAATGTCTTGGTGTTTCCTAATGCTAACATATGATTGTGGTTGAGGCTAAGGAAGAGTAACTGAGCATCTCATATTACTGTAGTGGGTGCAGGGATGATCTCTGCAAAAGGTCGAGAGGAATGTTCTTTGAGCTTCATAACCTTTGTACAATTCGCCTGGTGGATGTGGATGTTCAGTAGTAGTAGGGTACCGGTAAATTTTACTTGAAAGTCAGTAAGCTTGTAGGGCCCTCCAGACCACTAGTTTTGTAGTAATAATTTTGCATGAGCACGCACGCACGCGCGCACACACACACACACACACACACACATATATGTATATGTATGAAAAAAATATTTAGAGGTTGAAAACTGCTGTACTAATTGAGCCTTTAAATATAGTGGGAATCCTCTCCAGCATGGAAGCATTCAAGCCCTGTTTCTTCAAAGTACAACTACCACTTTCCCCATTATTATTAGGAGCTCATAGGCAAGTGTATTCAGGGGTCCTGTGTGAAACCCCTGCATTCTCAAAAATATGCTCCCTGTCAAATCAAGTGCTGTTCTCTGTGTGTTTTTGAATCTTCCCAGACTACAAAGGTGTGCCCACATGGAGATTATAGGAAAAGAAGGAATTTATTAGAAAAAATAACACGATTTTAACAATAAAGCTTAACAGTATACATTTACAGCACTAGGTGCACATAACGCAATATTCTAACACAAGCATGCATCTAACTTAGAAAAAAGGGAAGAAACTGTTGCAAAATTTACCTATCCTAGCACTCAGTAAAGCACTTCTGAAACCGTGTGTGTGTGTGTGTTTGTGTTTGTAGGTGATAGAAGAGCTGGGATCAGACATTGAGCTCAGGAGTGTATACCCAAAGTGATTTCAGATGTAATGACACTTGCAATGTGGAACTATTTATGATAATTATAAATATCCAGAATGCAGCAGCTAGACCAGTGACTGGGAGCGGCCGCTGAGACCACATAACATTGGTCTTGAAAGACCTACATTGGCTCCCAGTATGTTTCCAAGCACAATTCAAAGTGTTGGTGCTGACCTTTAAAGCCCTAAACGGCCTTGGCCCAGTATACCTGAAGGAGTGTCTCCACCCCCATCGTTCAACACTGAGGTCCAGCGCTGAGGGCCTTCTGGCAGTTCCCTTACTGCGAGAAGCAAAGATACAGGGAAGCAGGCAGAGGGTCTTTTCGGTAGTGGTGCTCACCCTGTGGAACGCCCTCCCATCAGATGTCAAAGAAACAAACAACTGCCTGACGTTTAGAAGACATCTGAAGGCAGCCTAGTTTAGGGCAGATTTTAATGACTGATTTTTTAATGTATTTTTAATCTTTTGTTGGAAGCTGCCCAGAGTGGGCGGGGTATAAATAAATCATTATTATTATTATGGTTATTTAACAGATAGATAAAGGTAAAAGATGCAGCAAATTTAATCTTAAACATGAAAGCCATGGAGGGAGGGGGGAGGTCCAAAGGTTCAAAAGAACCTTGTACTTTAATGTTTGAAATGGTTATGTTAAAATGTATAAAATTATGAAAAAACCTCTCTCTCTCTCTCTCTCTCTCTCTCTCTCTCTCTCTCCACACAAGCCAAAGTGATTTCAGATCTTTATTAAAATAGGATTACAGGCATAGACGCTTCAACAAACCTTAGGTTTGAAGTCCAGTGGCAAGTTAAAGATGTTTCTGAGGTGTGCAGAGAGGTTGCTCAGAGGGAGAATAGCCCCTCAATCACTTCTGAGCTCCTGCCCCTGAGTCTCAGATGCTGTTAGTCACCTTCCCAGAAGACCCACTGGAAACATGTAATACAGAGTACGGCATTCTGTGGCAACCATGACAGCCTATACCTATGCTAGGGCCTGCTTTTCTTTTGAAACCTTCAAGGCGTGGGTAACAGTTCAGCCCTGTGCCTCCCTCACTGGGGAGGCTGATAATCTACAATACCTTATCTCCCTTAAGGAGAAGGGGCTGGCCATCAAGACCATGGCCTGACCCCTGCAATCACTTTCACATGCACAGGTTGCTAGAAGGTTGGTGCCGAGGTCACCCTCCAGCCCTAGACACTAGAAAACCTATCAGTTATAACTGCCTTATGAATATTTGGAAAGTGCCTGTTCCTTGGCATTTCTTGGCACTCTATGTGTCAGGAAGTGCACTGCTGCCCCCCATGAGCCCAAGGGGATCATGATAGGGGATGTGCACCTCTCCCACTCATCCCTCAGGGTTTGTGTGTGAACCTCAGAAAACTGACCAGCTAGGTAGAGGGGCTACAGTCCATCTGAAGGCCTCCCCCCACCCAAGACTCTGCCCTGTGGTAGACCTAAAAAAATTCATTGGTGCAAGGCCAGCCAACCATGGCCCACTCCTAGTGCATGCAAATGGTCCTCGTCTGTCCAGGGGCCAATTCACGGCTGTACTTAAGAAGGCCATCTTCATGTGCAGGATAGACCCTTTAGAGTATGCCACCATTCCTTCCACATAGGTGCAGCCACCACAGCCTTCTGTTGTTGTTTCTCCTCCGCCTGCACAAAATCCCTGGATCGGTGGTGCTCATCTGCCTACAGGCATTACACTGGAACTGCTGGTCTCACTCTTCCCTGTTGATGGTTTTCTGTTCAGGTGCTGGCCGTGAGAAGGTTTGGATTTGTGGCCACAGTATCATGCAGTATCATGCCCAAGGGCACACATCTTCAACATCTTGGAGTGCTCAGTTTGGCTTGGATGACAGCACCCGTATCACATGGTTGGGTCAGAGGGGCATGCATTGGGATGACCTAATGCAGTGGCTTACATCTTGATTCACAGTTTGTGGTCTGCCAGATGTCTTGGTGATACAACTGGGGGGGAAACAACCTAGCTGGCAGGAAGGGTATCAACCTCACCTTATCAGCAGCCTCAGACCAGGTGGTCCTTCACTCAGTGCATCCCCAGATGTTCATCCTGTGGTTGGAGATGTTGGAATGGCAGCAATGGTAGGATGTTTTGGAGCCTGCATGCATAAACTGGGCATGAAAAGGATGAACGGGACAATGCTGTGTGTGGTGTTGCAATTTGGGGCTGGGTGATTTGGCACCCTGGTATAATGTTTGACAAGGCAGAACTGTATAGGTCTGATGTAGTGCACCTGCCTCCCATGGGGAATGAGGCTTGGTTGCTAGACACCGGTCATGAACACATCTGCCCCAAGTAGCTCTCTACAGCATGAGTTAGGAAGCAGCCAGCAGCAGGAAAGCTTGCATTTCTCTCAGACAGCAGATACGATGTTAGCAGAGGGTGGGATGGAGAGAAGCCAACTCGCTCAAGAAGCATAGGCAGGCTCGGAAAGCAGGAGGGGGAGCGTTTCCTCACCGGAAGAGGGGGCAATTAATCCTATGAGCCCAAGGAGTAGACGTATGGGAAAGGTATTAGACAGGAAACAAAACCAGAAATATAAGGGTCATAGGTTCAGGATATTTTGCAGAAGCAGGAAGAACTTATCAGAAGGGTCAACTGAATCATAAGGTATGGAAGCTCCGATAGAGCGTCCAAGGCTGATAGTTTGTTTTACAATAAATCTTCCACCTAATTACAACTTGTGTGCTGTGCTATCAAGATGGCAGCCTGGGCTCCTGACAACACCTACTGGAGCCTATGTGATTGGTTGCAGATGTGAGTGGTTTGGTGGTGAGAGGTGAGAGGCCAACTCGAGTGGCAGAAAAAGACATTGGGTTGGATCCTTAGCCCAGGAATAGTGGGTGGGTAGGAGACCAGCCCCCCTCACCACTCGTCAAAGTAAAGTGCACATCATAGGGTGATCCTTAAATCCAGGATTGAGTCTACAAGCTTAATCAACCAGCAAATGTACAGGTTAATTCAAGATCCACGCCCAATGTCTATGCCAAAGCCTACAGACATCTGTAATCAGTAAAATTGTTCCCATTTTCATCCCAAGGCACTGTGTTGTATTCATTTCTACCTATCACATCCGTGACCTTGGGCTTACTGCGCCTGGGCCCACAATATAAAAATCAACAGTGTGACACTTGATGATCAGAATGGATCCTATGAATCCATCATAAATGTTTGCACAACAATTGTGCATTCTGCTGACTACATCCTTCATTTCGTTGCATAATTAGCTGATGTATAAGCATTCTATGGCATTGTGCAAACTGCCCAAGATGGTAACACATCAACATAAAACTGGAGCACACATGTCCACATGGATACTCCCTAAAGACTTGCACTAATTGCATATGCAAGGCGATAATTCATCAATTCTAACTGTAATGTTTCTGAAGAGGGTAACAGTTATGTGCCATCTGTATTGTGGTGCTGAATAAATGGGAGAAGGCATGCACGTATTTCCTTCTTTGAGCTTTAACATGTTTGCATTTGGAAAGACTTGAAGAAAGTTGAGAAGGAAGAGCGGTAGGAATCAACATAATCTTCATTGCTAACTGAACTGTGATGTGTCTCCCTTTAATAAGCTTTTAGGATGTGATAAATGTTCATCAGCTGAGCTTCATAACATGAATATTTGATCTATTTACTCCAGCGATTGCCAAGAATGTGCGGAAATAAATAGAAGAAAAGCAATCTCTCCTATTAGTTGTTTGCAGGGTCACATGAAGTACTTGATTTTAGAAATGACAACCAGGATAGTTCTCTTAATCATAGCTGATCTCCTGAATCCCCTATCCTCAAGTTGATAATCTGTTTATGGGCGCATCTTCTTAGTTCTTAAAACTCTGTGCTTCAAGGCCTTCTAGATGGCCCCTAGTTAAGGAACAATTCTATGCCTTGTGCCATTTTCAACAAACCCCACTAGAGTCTCAATAGCGGCCTAGAGGCCCATTACCTCCTTACAGAGCGAAGCCACACTTCCAAAAATTCCTTCAAACATGTGTTGAGGTAGAAAACAATGAATTCATGGAGCCTCCCACAGTTCAGGGCCCCCACTCTCATCTGTTCACTAAGTTTCTGTGGCAGAAGTCTCTTTGCCTATAGCTAGTGTAGTTTTAGCCCGGGGGATTGGTATTGTGCAGGGTCATTGAAAATAAAGGGCTGGGTTCATGGATCAATTAATCATCTCATCAGCAGTGGCAGCACCATACTGTCCCCTGCAGTATGGTGATCCATACTGAAACCAGAGCTGTCAGAACTATTGAGGGAACCCACATATCAATCTAGCAGTGGCTGATTTACATCCAGGTGCCTCGTGTTTGCAGTTCCATTCCTGGTTAGTAAGTTGTTACCTGTCCCATAAATGGCCAATATAGATTTATGCTGCTGACAGCACCCTGTTTTTTTAGCCTTTTATGAACAGGAAGGATGGGGAGTACAAAGTTCTTCTTTTGGCCAACTTTCTTCAAAGTTAATTGATGGACTAGCAGGCACTGGCTGATCTCCCAGATGCTGAGTTATTCCAGCAACTCCAATGCGGTAAATAAAAAATTGGAAGATAAGATGGTGAATCATTACAGATAATATGAAAAGAAGAGTATGCTTCTCTCAACTTTCAACATTCACATGGCTCACTAGATAGATGTGTTCTGGGCAAAAGATGACCAATAAGCCATGTGATTTTAATTCTGAGATGCTCTTTCAAGGGATTAGTGACTAGTTCAAGAAGCCACTCAAAGCCTTAAGTCAGTCCGTGGCACCTTTTTCTCACTCTGCTTTTTTACCTCCATCTCAACACATTCCTGGAGACTAGCTGCCTTTGATCTTTTAGATTTTGTAAGTTTAATTGTTTGGGAACCTTGGCCTGTAGCTATCCACTACTTATTCAGAAATAGCCTCTAAGTCATGTCCTGCAGGTTTTTATATTATGGGTTGCTACACTTCTCTCAGCTATGCTTAGGGCCACCCAGCACTCCTGGAAATGACAACAATCTCAAGCTACTTGCTGGGCTGATGGATGGAGTTGTGCCAAAGTATCGAAGGATGCCAGACCATGCAGTCAATCTAGTAGAAAATCTCATGGGGATTTCATCGGAACATAACAGCTGTATATCTGTACAATCTTTATATACAGGGGTCATTTTACATTCCCTACTCTGGAAGGAGTTAACCTCATTTTGGATTCATATATTGCCTTCAGCTCTTTAACATACAATGCTTTGGAGTAGGATTCATAGGTTCTTATATATTCATTGATTTAAACATAAAGATGATGCCCTAGTGTTTGTTCTTCTTTAGAAATTGGAGCCATTGAATTATTTTCAAATGCTACATCATCAAGCCCAGTTAATTTGCAACTTTTGTAAGTTTATCCACTCGTAATTTGAAGTGGTCTAAAAAAGGAATCATGCCCACACCTTATTTTGAATTGGCACTGTTTTATTATTGGGTAATTGGCTCTTCCAATCTATTCCCTTGCCAGAGTAAAGAACACTTTAGTATTTATATAACCAGTAACCCATTAACTTGTTCAGGTTTTTGAGTTTTGTAAATTATCCTTGTTGAAGGATTATATTACCCTTTAATGCCAGCACATTGAAGTTAGATTCCTTTTTTTATTCTGAAAAGCTTATTCAGTTGGTTCTTTTGACATGGGTACAATGTGATGAAGCCACAATGGGTTTACTTCTTAGAACTACAGTAACTTGTCCAGTGGTACACTAAGTTTCATATGCAGTTAAAAAAAAAAAAAGGTAAAGGACCCCTGGACAGTTAAGTCCAGTCAAAGGCGACTATGGGGTTGCGGCGCTCATCTCGCTTTCAAGCCGAGGGAGGCAGCATTTGTGCACAGACAGCTTTCCAGGTCATGTGGCCAGCATGACTAAACTGCTACTGGCGCACGGAGGACCATGCCAAGTGCCAGAACACACGGAAACACCATTTACCTTCCACCACAGCGGTACCTATTTATCTACTTGCACTGGTGTGCTTTTGAACTGCTAGGTTGGCAGGAGCAGGGACAGAGCAACGGGAGCTCACTCCGTAGCGGGGATTCGAACTGCCAACCTTCTGACTGGCAAGTCCAAGAGGATCAGTGGTTTAGACCACAGCGCACAAGTAATATGTTTATTTATATATTATCAATTCAAGTATTCTCTCCACAGAGATTCTTGTGTTGTGGGTGGAATAAATGTATTTTCTGTCTCATTTATAAAGGAAAAGAATGGAAGCCAAGTTTCACCAAAAGTGTCTATTCTTGAAGTGCCTTTAAATACCCTTCTGTGGTGAGTAAGGCATTCTGATAGGACCACATTCCAAAGATTTCAAGATTTCAATTGAGATTTCTATAGGTTGCTTCCAGAATCGGGCTATTGTTGTTTGGGCTGCTGATAATAATATTCAATTTAAATTTAAATTTGAGATTATGCAAGAGCAGAACTGGGTGGAAGGGATTCCCAAAATGAGTATACCATCGTGCAACTCCACCATGCATGAAAATATGAGCATATCTCCCTACAGCCTTTCCAGCTTAGGGAATAGATGCTAGTGTTTATTTGGGCTAGACGTGATGGAGCCCAGTGCCAGCAAAATAAAATTTTAAGAGAAGCCTCCTGCAAACGAGCAGAGAAGGTTCGTAGGGACGGGTTATGCCAAATTGATTGCCATTTATTATCTGCAATTATGTTCCCTACGTTTCCCCCCCATATTGTCCGGAGGCCTCCTGTATCGCCTGCGTATTGTTCTAGAAGAATGCTATAAATTAAAGACGCAGCTCCTTTTATTTCATATATTGATTTGTTACAGAGAGACTCAAAGTATCTTGCAAATGTGCACAATTGAATAGATTGGAACCAGGTTCATCCAGTTTCTCCATGAGCTTATGCTTAGAAATTGCTTTATCTCTAGGCAGAAGGTCTCTTATCCGATAGACGCCTTTCTCCTCAAGTTTTTAAAATTGTCCATATTCATCCTCCTGTTGGAATAATGGATGGTCCAACAGTGAAGTCAATGGTGAGGGTTTGGGGGCCAGAACTGAGTCCCATCAGCACTGCTTTAAAAAATGGGTTTTGAATTTTTCTCCACTCAGTTTGGGATAGTTTTAGGAAAGAAAATGCCCTTACTGACAGTGAAGAGGGAGAGGCCTCAATCTGTACCCATGGAATGTCATATTTCCCCCTAATCAAGGGGATCAGAGATTTAATCTGAAATGCTGCATAAAAGAGTCCTAGGTTGGGCAATCTGAGACCTCCCTTAGATCTATGCCTAAATAACGTTTTATAATTTATTCTAGATTTTTCCCCAGATGAAACAAAGAGAATTGGCTTTTGTTGCCATTTTTTAAGCAGAGATGAGAAAATATGGATGGGCAAAACCTGAAAAAAAAAATGAAAACTTCGGAAGAATAGACATTTTAACCACGGCTATCCTGCCAAGCCAACTGAGATTTAAATGTTTCCATTGTACCAATTCTTGGGAAATATCTCTGAGCAGGTTTTTATAGTTTCTGCGACTAAGCTATTTTAGATCTGATGTTAAATTGATACAAAGATAACTAAAGCCACAATGACCAATGCTAAATTCTACTTGTGATATTAGTTGCTCACAAGTCATTGTGGGTAGGTTAATTGGAAGAATGGCTGAAACTACCGGTACTTTATTTTGTACACAACTGTGTGATGCTTGATCACATGCACACAAATTCACAGGTATGCTTCTTATAATGTTTGGTGAAACGTAGCATGTAACACCCCCAACCAATGGCCTCATTACATGTTAACATGTTACTAGAGTTCACCAGACGTACATACTTTGGATGTACGTTTATAGCTTTGTGCTAAGCTTCATATATGCAAAAACATGCAGCCTCTGGTGTATTAAATGCTCATCCAAAGCCACCTTAAGCAACTCTATGCCCAAGTGACCACATCAATCAATCTTAAGATGGCAACTCTTTCTTATGCCAAGAACAGCAATTCCAAAAATACTTATAATAACAATATAATTTTAATTAGTTTGGAGGATTAGAGTTAAATTTGCAAATACTTGTTTATAAGCACTTTACAATAGGAAACATTATCAATCCCATTTACTTCTCTTCCCACCCACCTATCCAAAACAGAACAGAACAGTGAGATATGAAAGCAATGCTCAGGAGGTCATTCAGCAATGACAACACCAGCAATAGCAATAGCACTCAAGAGGCCCTTGTGCCATACTCTGGCTTTCTTGAATAGCCCAGATTCTCTCCTTTAAGACCCTTGTGAAATTATTTATAGGGCATTTACTCACATAGTCTGTAGGACATCAAATATTTCTAATTATATCCAGTCATGTCAAATGACAATTATGCCTTAGCCAACTTTGCCAAACAATGCTTTACAGGGAAAGGTTAGCCAAAATGCCTTGAGTGAAGAATGGCTTGGGGGTGGGAGGACAGGGGCTGGTACTTGTGCTCATCCGAGAGTATAAAAGTGTCTAGGGCCAATTTGTGTTGTCCTTCCACAGATAGTTAATAGGTAAGTGTTGGGGGGTGATTGTGGGGCTCTGGAGGGGGGGGTAGCACCCCTGAATTCCACTCATGCCAGGCCATTCCTTATGCCTTTGCCATTAGCTCAGGAGAATTGACTATGTCAAACGGGATTTCAGATATGCTCCTTTGCTTCCAGTCAGTAATTCATTGTTGGAAGACTCTTTAAAAAGTCACCAGTAAGAAGAGATTTGCACTTTTTGTTTTGCAGTACTGGCCGGTGCTGAGCCTGAGCACTATTCATTTCGTATACCAGGAGGTAAGGCTCTGATTGTACCCATTCTTGGGGAAGGGGGAAGAGGTTCAAAGAAAGTCTCCTTTTGGATCTGAGCTGAGAATACAGGTGCAGTGCCCCTTGCTAATTATGTACCGCATGAAATATTTTATGGGTATTGTGTTCAGATTTTATTGCACAGTGTCCATGTTAACTGATCATGCAGTTCTGGCATATGAGGCATTACTAGCGAGTGCTCCTCCCCTCTAAGCACATGCTAGAAGTTCCAGCTTTTAATTGCCCTCTGCGACATTATCTGATACTTCCAGAGAAAATCTAATTGCAAAATGGGCAACCATCAAAGTGGGCAACAAGTTGGCATCCAGGACAAAGTGAATTCTCTAATGAATACCACTCTTTGAGAATGTGTACTGGAATAGACTAGCAGCAATAACACTGTGTTTGACTGTTCCTTTATTTCAGGTTTAGTTTTGAGAAATGATAGTGAAAATCATGTCTTGCCTTCTCATTTATTTACATTATTAGTTAATATTATAACAAATTGAACAAATCTTAACAAATTGAGCTAAAATTTTCTAACTGGGACTGCTTGAGAGCTACTTTATGATGTATATATTTAATTCCCCAAGAGCAGAATCCAAGCGGAAAGGAAAGTAATGTCTAGGGCTGAGCATGAACTTCCATCAGAATACAAAGGTTAGGATTTCTGATCCACAACCAAGAGTATACTCATCAATCAACAAGATAAGGGAGGAAAATGGAAGTTAACAGGGAGGGTGGCAGCTTAGTGTTTTGTATGAAAAGGTCCATGGTTCAATCCATGGCATCTTCAGGTAGGGCTGGGAGAGATGCCTGTTTCAAATCCTGGAAAGCTGCTGTCTGTTGGTAAATGTAATACTGAACTTGATGCACCAATGGTTGGGCTCCGTATGAGGCAGCTTCCTGGGTTACTGTGATGACTGGAGGCTAATTACATGGAAGCAAGCAAGGTGGAAGGGACATGGGTGGCGCTGTGGGTTAAACCACAGAGCCAAGGACTTGCTGATCAGAAGGTCGGCGGTTTGAATCCCCGCGACGGGGTGAGCTCCTGTTGCTTGGTCCCTGCTCCTGCCAACCTAGCAGTTTGAAAGCATGTCAAAGTGCAAGTAGATAAATAGGTACCACTCCAGCGGGAAGGTAAACGGCGTTTTTGTGCGCTGCTCTGGTTCGCCAGAAGCGGCTTAGTCATGGTGGCCACAAGACCCGGAAGCTGTACACCGGCTCCCTCGGCCAATAAAGTGAGATGAGCGCTGCAACCCCAGAGTCGGTCACGACTGGACCTAATGGTCAGGGGTCCCTTTACCTTTTTTAAGCAAGCTGGAGCTAGAAGCCAAAGAAACATATTCAGCTAGAGGCAGGAGGATAGAACAGCTTAAAACTAGAGCAAGAAATTCAGAGGGGAAACAAATTCAGTATGTTCCTAAAATCCAGTTTGTCTTGCAAACTTTCAAATTCATTTTCTAGCTGCTTGAAAGTATTGGTGCAATCATGAAAAGAAATAAAACAGAGCCATTCACGACTGAGTTGAGGTGCTGTGCCAGAGTCGGATTGGACACTAGCACCGCTCAGCGGGTGCAGTGACCCCTTATGCTCACCAAATGTGTGGGCAGGTGGCAGTCAGCAGGAGGCCCTGAAATGGTGCTTTCTGTGGGCTGGCAAGTGGGAGGGCCTAAGCTGGCATGGGATCCATTGGATCCCATACCAGACCCACTGCTGGCAAGTGCCCGCCCTCTGTCCCCTAGAGGGCCCAATACCTACACAAGCTCCACAAATGAGAGGTCATAAAAGGATGTTGACAAGATGTTGCGCCTCCCCCTGCCACTGAAGGGTAAATTCAGGGAATATGGGCTAACATTTTGATGCCAACAGGGTTGTGTAGACACAACAACAACAACAACAACAACAACAACAACAACAACAAAGTATGTTCATAAATGAGAAACAGTGATGCCGCAATAAACATCCACTTGGAATCACCCTTACTTATCACATTTTGGCTCTAATTCTGTTGGCATTCAACCACCTGAGTTCCGTATTAGAGGGAACAAGTGGGACTTGCAAACAAAATATTACTGTAATTTCTCTTTTAGAATGAGCACTCCACCTTAGGCTTCTAGCCAGCCATTTACTCCCAGCAGGGCATTTCACTCTTCCTCCTCCCCAACCAGTTTTCTGTTCCCCTTAACAACTGACACTTAACATTCTCACTGGCTTCTTTTGGAACTTTTTGCCTCCTTAGGTTTTTCAAAAAGCTCCCCTGCCCCACTTCTGCAAATGTTGATGTTCAACCAAGCATGCTCCTACCACCTTGTTTCCAGTGGCCATCTTTGTCACTAGTCCTGTTGGCACTCACCACCTGAGCTTGCTACCGGACTGCTGTGATGATGATGAAGTTCTGTGGAGTACCATGACACAAAACTTTCTGCAAATTGTGCCAAGGTGCCCTGATCACTTCAATACAGATCCTCCACAGATGTTGGCTGCCCCATTAATTTTGATAGATCGACCAATCTATAAATTTGTTCATTTCTTTGCTTGAATGAGTGGGAAAACTTAATGTTTGTTCTGGTTTTACAACTTCTTAGCTTTGATGGATTGGCACGATCAATTTGGGGAATTTAAATAATGTGACTGTGGTCACCTAGTAGAGCACTCAGATATAGCAGGGCCAGGGTGGGAGAGTGCTAGAGTCCTGTCTAGTCAAGTTGCATGGGATCAGTTCCAATCTGTTACCTCTGAGGATGTGGACAGGCTGCTTGGACGAGTGAAACCAACCACCTGTCTCCTTGATCCTTGCCCATCCTAGCTCATAAAAGTGAGCTGGGAACGGCTGGGTGCTGGGCTCCATGGGGTGGTGAATACCTCCCTCTGTGAGGTAGTCTTTCTAGACTGGCTTAAAGAAGCAGTTATTAAGATTGAAGTTGAATCCCGGTAGGACAGAAGTACTGTTTTTGGGGGACAGAGGGTGGGCAGGTGTGGGGGACTCCTTGGTCTTGAATGGGGTAACTGTGCCCCTGAAAGACCAAGTGCGCAGCCTGGGAGTCATTTTGGATCCACAGTTGTCCATCGAGGTGCAGGTCAATTCTGTGTCCAGGGCAGCTGTCTACCAGCTCCACCTGGTACAATGGCTGACACCCTACCTGCCCACAGACTGTCTCGCCAGAGTGATGCATGCTCTGTTTTCTCCCACTTGGACTATCGCAATGTACTCTACATGGGGCTACCTTTGAAGTTGACTCGGAAACTACAACTAATCCAGAATGTGGCAGCTAGACTGGTGACCGGGAGTGGCCTCCGGGACCATATAACACCAGTCCTAAAGGACCTTCATTGGCTCCCATTGTGTTTCTGAGCAAAATTCAAAGTGTTGGTGTTGACCTTTAAAGCCCTAAACGGCCTTGGCCCAATATACCTGAAGGAGTGTTTCCACCCCCATCACTCAGCTCAGACACTGAGGTCCTCCTCTGAGGGTCTTCTGCTGGTTCCCTCACTGCAAGAAGCAAAGTCACAGGGAACAAGCTGGAGGGCCTTCTCGGTAGTGGTGCCCTCCCTGTGGAACACCCTCCTTTTAGATGTCAAGGATATAAAGAACCATACAACTTTTAGAAGACATCTGAAGGCAGCCCTGTTTCGGGAAGTTTTTTGTTTGATTTTTTTAATGTTTTAATATATTCTGTAAGACACCCAGAGTGGCTGGGGAAACTAATAATAATAATAATAATAATAATAATAATAATAATCACACCATAATTTCAAATATATTGAAATACTTAGAATCCATGTGCCTCCTCAACAATTTCCTCTACTTCTAAGTCATACCAATATTAGAAATGCAAAAGAATATATAAAGTGGCATTACACAGCTGCAATTCTCATGTGGGCTGTCATTCTCTGTCACAGTGTTCTCTGCTAAGCTGCAGCCATGTCTTCGGACTCAGAAATGGCAGCCTTCGGGGCAGCTGCCCCTTTTCTCCGAAAGTCAGAAAAGGAGAGAATTGAGGCTCAAAACAAGCCATTTGATGCCAAAACATCAGTTTTTGTGGTGGATCCTAAGATCTCCTTTGCAAAAGGTGTTGTCCAGAGCAAGGAGGCAGGGAAAGTCACAGTCAAGAAAGAAGGTGGAGACGTGAGTAGAGAAACACCAACTGACATTGAAAAATTAGGAATATATTTGTCCTATTCTTTATGCTCTTTGCTGAATGGTCTCTTGTTTCCTTGCAGACTGTGACAGTTAAGGATGACCAAGTCTTTCCTATGAATCCTCCCAAATTTGATAAAATTGAGGACATGGCCATGATGACCCACCTCCATGAACCTGCTGTGCTGTATAACCTCAAAGAGCGTTATGCAGCCTGGATGATCTATGTGAGAACAGTTTAACATTTACCATTGACTTCACAATACAGATTATTATTCCACAGAGAATCAGATTTATTATCCATCTTTTCTTTACAGACCTATTCAGGTCTCTTCTGTGTCACTGTCAATCCCTACAAGTGGCTGCCAGTATATAATCCTGAGGTGGTAAATGCCTACAGAGGCAAAAAGCGTCAAGAGGCCCCTCCTCACATCTTCTCCATCTCTGACAATGCCTATCAGTTCATGTTAACTGGTAAGTAGGTCAACCTACCTCAAAGTGATTACAAAGTGACAGTTCCCGAGACTGAGTCAACAGCTTTTCCAGAAAGTCCCATGCACGATGGGGTTGCAGCTAAGAATTATCTCTGTAGCCATTAAAGCTCAAAGGAAGGAAACCTCAACTCAACTGTCCTCTAAAACACCAAAACCTAATAGCACTGTGCCAACATTTCAGGGCATTCTTCTTTATTGCTTTGTTAACTCTTCATGAGCTTATATGTAGTTTTAGAACTATTTAATAGTTCAGTATTTTCTATAGCAGCTTGCAGTTGGAAGTAAAATGCACAAGAGACATCAGGATTATAGTGAAGAGCAGTAAGATGTGAATTTATGGCATGCATACTGAAATAAGTGTTGGTTATGAATAATAACTGATAAAAAGTCAGGTTGTTTTCATTCTTAATGGATGTATGGGACTTTAAAATGAAAAGAAACATTAGAAAGGGACCATCCAGATTCTGAACAATCATAGCCTAAAATTATCAGGCTATCCTAGTGTATTTTAAATGAATATTCCTTATTTCAATAATTGGGCTCATCCACATTTCCACTTACCCTGTGTGTATGAGCAGTTTCCCCCTTGCCCCATTCCTTTCCCAGGGAAAACCTACTCTTTAGTGCTAAATCAGAGCAAATGTTAATCCGGAGAAAACCTGAACAGCTGTTTGCTTCAATTGAGGGCTAAAGCATGGTTTTCCCTGGAGGAAAGCAGCGGGACAAGAGGAGATGTGGATAAGCTAAGTTACACTGTTGTTTCTTGATTTTCCTAGATCGTGAGAACCAGTCCATTCTAATCACGTAAGTATGCTTATGATGAGTATGATTCTAGTCAAAGCAAGCTTTGTGTGCAAAGCACTGTTTGACAAAGTGGTCTTTCCTTCTGTTTTTGTTGACAGTGGAGAATCTGGTGCTGGAAAGACTGTGAACACAAAACGTGTCATCCAATATTTTGCAACAATTGCTGCAGCTACTGACAAGAAGAAGGAAGAACCACAGCAAGCAAGCAAGCTAAAGGTGAGTTGTATATCTAAGAGGAAGCTAACCTTTCATTTTTGTTAACTGCTGTAGTTATAAAATACATAACTTTGCAATAACACTTTTTCAGGGAACACTAGAAGATCAAATTATCAGTGCCAACCCTTTGCTGGAGGCTTTTGGGAATGCCAAGACTGTGAGGAATGACAACTCTTCCCGTTTTGTAAGTCTTGCGTTCAGAAGTACCATATTTTTCGGCCCATAGGGCGCACCTAGTTTTTTGGGGGGGAAATAAAGAAAAATTTTTTTATCTCCAACCCCAGGCGCGGGGCTGGGGCGGGGGAAGCCCGAGCTTCCCCCAGCCCCCAGAACAGGCAGCTCTCCACAAGCCGTGGGAGAGCTGCGCGAAGCCTGAAGCCTGGGGGGGCTGAGCTCAGCCCTCCCACGGCTTGCAGAGAGCTGCGCGAAGCCTGGGGGGCGCTGAGTTCAGTGCACCCCCGCGCTTTGGGGTGCAGGCAGCTCTCCCACGGCTTGCGGAAAGCTTCCTGAAGCCTGGAGAGCGAGAGGGGTCGGTGCGCACCGACCCCTGTCGCTCTCCAGGCTTCAGCGAAAGCCTGCATTCGCCCCATAGGACGCACACACATTTCCTCTTCATTTTTGGAGGGGGAAAAGTGCGTCCTATAGGGCGAAAAATACGGTATATTTAAGAGTGTACCAGTGAGACAATTTCATTAATTAGTTTTGTGATATTTTTCCTAGCATTGGTTGAAAAGAATCAGGGCCAATGTAATGCAAGAAATAAAGTGTTAGATTTGGGCATGAGTTACCCAGCCACAAAGATCACATTAATTGCTTTAGCACTATACTTCTTCATGCTAATTCTGTCTTACACAATTATTGTGATAATAATAAATGGATTAAGAATAGTAAAGCCCTATCTAATGATAGCTAAAGATAGAAACAAGGAAATAGATTTGTTTGAGTGGGTTTTACTCTGCGTATGACATATCATTGGGTAAGTCTCCATATGTCTGCAAGATATAATAATAATAATAATAATAATAATAACTACTATTAAAAACACAATGAAAAGGAAGAACCAAAAGACCTTTGGTTTACAAGACATTGTACATATAAGACATTTATGGTTCTTCCTTTTCATTATGCTTTCTTAGCAGTGGCTGGTGTACACCATTTTTGTCCCGTCAGAAATGTATAAAATCAATAAAATGGCACTGTGCAGATAACGAAACACATGCAAAACATGGTTTAAATGTGTTGTAATTAAAATGCCATTTCCCCCCATAGGGTAAATTCATCAGAATTCACTTTGGTGCTACAGGAAAACTGGCTTCTGCAGACATTGAGACATGTAAGGAACTTTGCTAGACCATCACGCAGTCTCCTTCTTTCCTTCCTTCATCTTCTTTTCCTTCTTTCCCTCCCTGCCTTTTACTTAATTACCCTTAATTGTGTTGCCAGATCTCCTGGAGAAGTCCAGGGTTACTTTCCAGCTGAAAGCTGAAAGAAGCTACCACATCTTTTATCAGATCACATCCAACAAGAAGCCGGAACTGATTGGTAAGAAGCATTTGTTTTGGAGTAGGCTGCTGCTTGCTAAAATCTTGTGTTGATGCTTGATTATTCAATGGATGAAAATAAATCTGTATCTTTGCTTCTCCTTATTCAGAGATGCTTCTGATTACTACCAACCCATATGACTTTCACTTTGTGAGTCAGGGTGAGATCAGTGTTGCCAGTATCAATGATCAAGAAGAGCTGATGGCAACTGATGTAAGTAACTTGTAGATTGGAATATATGAAATTTGATCAGATCAGTTTTGGGCTGAATTTATTCAGCAGAAATTAGATTTCTTGGGGTGATGAACCCTTGCTACAATTTATTTGGGGGAGGGAAGCATTCTAGAAATGCTGGGGGTCAGGAGTCTTGCTAGAAATGGGAATGACAGCAGCCTCCCCTCTCCCAATCTCTCCATTAAACATAGTCTTGTTGCCTTGAGTAGTATCAATGGCTTGCCTTTTTTTGGTCAGAATGCACCCTTGGAACAATGTCATGATGTGTGTGTGTGTGTGTGTGTGTGTGTGTGTGCGCGTGCGTGTGCGTGTCTATGTAGGAGGCCAGCAGAGGAGGCAGTAGTGGCATCCTTCCCACATACCCTTGAATTTGCCACACGTGGCAACAGCTTTCCTTGACGCTTCCTCCCAAAATGTGCCTTGGAAAAATGGTACATCACGCTTTAGTGTTGTTTGAAGAGCATTCTCTCTCTCTCTCTCTCTCTCTCTCTCTCTCTCTCTCTCTCTGTGTGTGTGTGTGAGAGAGAGAGAGAGAGAGAGAGAGAGAGAGAGAAATAATAGGCCCCTCATGGCCAGTGAGGCAGACCACAAATACCTCACCAACAGAATGCCCCAGAACAACACTACACCATGACATGTTGTTCCAAGTGGGGCAATGTGAGACAAAACACAGGCCTCTAATTGCCAAAAAGGGTCACTCAGATTCTTTACCTCCTTATGGAGCAGCAAATTTGAAAGGCCAGTTGCAGTCAATATTATATCAGACAGAAATTTGACTTTGATTTGGTTGATAGGAAGCCATCGACATCCTGGGTTTCACTGCTGAGGAAAAGACAGCCATTTACAAGCTAACTGGAGCTGTAATGCACTATGGGAACATGAAGTTCAAGCAGAAGCAACGTGAGGAGCAGGCTGAGCCAGATGGCACTGAAGGTATTTGGAAGACATGTGGCAGGATACTGAGATTTTCCAGAAAGAAGGGGCTTGCTCTATAGAAATTTGTATTAAAAATCCAAAACAAATTATATTATTATTGTTTATTAAATTTATATATTGCCCTTCATTCGAATTCACAGGGCAGTTAATAATAATAATAATAATAATAATAATAATAATCTTTAAAATGCCATAGGTAGTTTAATCAGCCAAAGGTCAAATGATTAACAGCAAGCGATTGAGGTGAATGCTCATTGTTATATAGCCATCCCATAAACAAATAAGAACAAATGCTCAACGAAGACCAGGCACAATCTAACCACCACATAAACTTTGTGCAAGCAAATCAGGATGAATGCTGAATACGTAGGTTGTCTGGAGAATCCCATAATTTGTATTCCAGTGCTGATAATCTCTCTCATGTCTATGCTTAGTTGCTGACAAGGCTGCCTACCTCATGAACCTCAATTCAGCAGATCTGCTGAAAGCGTTGTGCTACCCCCGAGTCAAGGTCGGCAATGAATATGTCACCAAAGGCCAAACTGTCCAGCAGGTAAATGCCACATTAGCTAAAATGCATGGTTTGACTTAACTATCTATGATTCACTGCCTTGATAAGAGGTGAATCACATATCATTATATCTACCATTGATTTCACTAATGATTAAATCAAACATATTTCTCTGCTATCAATAGTAACTCCTGCTGTTATCTTGTCTTCTTAGGTGTACAATAATGTAGGTGCTCTTGCAAAAGCAGTCTATGAAAAGATGTTCTTGTGGATGGTTCTTCGTATTAACCAGCAGCTGGATACCAAGCAAGCAAGACAATACTTCATTGGTGTGCTGGACATTGCAGGCTTTGAGATTTTTGATGTAAGGAAATAGGGAGAAATTAAAAAATAATAATTGTAAAGCACTAGAGAAACAGTGTTTTGTATCGGCCAGTTCAAAACTGTATTACATACTGAAGTGTGACTCCGGCAGCTGAAACATTTCAACTGATACAAGTTGCCATTCATTGAAAACATGGAGCATTTTCCATGTATAAAATGTGTAATTAATTGTAATTAATCTCAAAGAAAAGGCACATCTAAACTGATGCCTTCAAAGTGTTTCAGCATGCAGCACAATACTAGAAGCCACATACCATGCAGGAACTGAAACACTCAGAGGATTGAACTGAACCATACAAATGCAAAGACTAAATGTGGCTGAGAAAAAGAACCCATACAAGTCTAGTTCTGTGGGCAAATGCCTGCAGGAGAGGAAAGAAAAGTGTCAAGCTGCTGTAGGGCTGTTTCTTGTTACTGAAAATGTTTCTTGTTTTTCTGTAGTACAACAGCCTGGAGCAGCTGTGCATCAACTTCACTAATGAGAAACTGCAACAGTTTTTCAACCATCACATGTTTGTGCTGGAGCAAGAGGAGTACAAGAAAGAAGGAATTGAATGGGAGTTCATTGACTTTGGAATGGATCTGGCTGCCTGCATTGAACTCATTGAGAAGGTAACTTTCGCAGTGTGAATACTTGGTATGCTCTGAAATGTTGTAGTTACATGGGAGAACATGCATGCAATTTGCATTCCTTTCTTAAGTGCACCCCAGCAGAGGGGTTGGTTGCAGGAAACTCCAGTGTATTGAACACTGTACCATGAGAGGAAGTGGGTTGGATGTGGCAGGTGATTGGATCCTGTCCAAAGAATCGTATACTAAATCTTCACAGGTCTATACTCTGGGGGCCTTCCATGCATTCTTGTTTCATGCAATAATCATGCAATCGTAACTCAATTTATTGAACAGGATGTAGATATAGTGTCAGTTTAGTAGCATTTGGTTGCATTGAATCAAATTTCCCCACAGCTGTATAAGAAAAAATGATTTTTCTAGACCAGCCTATTTATTTCTATAGCATCAAGTGTGTCCATGGCACTTCAAAGAACAGGCCTGGCAGCCCTACTCTAGGGAGTTTACAATCTAAAAGCAGACACAAGGGAAACAACAGAAGGTGGGGAAGGGAAATGGAGACAAGTGCAAGCAGAGAAAGACTATATTACTGTTACTCATACTTTAGCTTTTTAATGGTATGGCATTGTCAACAGAGGCTTGTTCTAAAGCAGGTGTGGGGAACCTGTGGCCCTTCTGATGTTGCTGGACTCCCGCTCCAGCCAGTATGGCCAAAGGTCAGAGATGATGGAAGCTGTAGTCTAAGAGCATCTGGAGGGCAATAGGTTGCCCTTCCCTGTTCCAAAGGTTTCATGGGCATGATAGCAATGGGCCAGAAATACTCAGGTGGCTTCTTTCATAGGGAATATTGTTCAAGAATAAATAGAAATAGGGTATACACTCTCTCATAGTAGATATTTGCTGAGATTATCCAGCAGGATATATTATGGAACATGTCTATACATATGTACCTTTTCGGTTGTAACAATTGGTTGATCTGCATGTGGTGTAAACCTGTATTCCAGGTTTTAATGGGACTTGTGCTTGCATATTTGAACTCAGTTCCTTCTCAACTTCTCTGCTCCAACAGAAAATTCTTCATGCTTTCCCAAAGGCAAGTGTTTCCAAAAGCTGACTAAGCAATCTCTTTATTATTGTTATTCCTTCCAGCCAATGGGCATTTTCTCCATCCTGGAAGAGGAGTGCATGTTTCCTAAGGCAACTGACACTTCTTTCAAGAACAAGCTCTATGACCAGCATCTTGGAAAATCTGCTAACTTCCAGAAACCTAAGCCTGTCAAAGGCAAGGCTGAAGCCCACTTTGCCCTGGTGCACTATGCCGGCACGGTGGACTACAATATCACTGGCTGGCTGGAGAAGAACAAAGACCCTTTGAATGATACGGTGGTGGGTCTGTATCAGAAATCATCCATGAAGACTCTAGCTTTCCTGTTTGCTGATCGTCCTGTAGATGCTGGTAATGGCTTTATAATCAACCCTCTGACTAATGTATATATAAGGAAACATTTATTCTAATATAAAAGTATTATTTAATAAATCTAAGGTCCCTTTAATATTTTTTCATGTTAATTTTAGATGGTGGTGGCGGCAGTGGTGGCAAGAAGGCTGCTAAGAAGAAGGGGTCTTCCTTCCAGACCGTGTCTGCTCTTTTCAGGGTATAGTATAATCTTTATAACTCTTTTCAGTGTGTGAATTTAAAAATGCTTCATGAAATGCCTGTATTTGTCAGTATTTGTGTACCAAACCATTTTGGATCTTCTGAGAGATATGCTGAATCTAACTGAATTCATGGAATAGTCTTCTTTTCAAAAAATATTGCCACAGATTTAAAATACATGCCCGCATCCTTCCACATAATTCAAATATGAACAAAGTACAGTATGTAAAATATCCTTGACTGCTCTAAGTCTCTAAAAAGAGGGGATCAGTATTGAATACAAAGGCAAATAAATCTTTATTGAAATGCTTCATGTGTTACTTTGCCTAAGCGATGTGTCTGCATGCTGCTTTAATATTTATTAAAGGAAGAAATATGGAATGTGGCCCTCCAAGTGTTGCTGGACTAAAACTTCCATCAGCCCTGAGCACTAGCCATACTGGTGGGGATGATGGAAACTGGGAGTTCAACAACATCTGGAAATTCACAGGTTCCCTACCAGGGGGACTAAGGATTGATTCCAAAGAAGCAGTATACACTTAAGGGAGCTCCTCCTCTTAACAGCATACAGATAGTACTTTATTTAATGGCATGCTCCTAATGTCAAAGAGATAAGATGCTATTAAACCTGAACAGCAACTTGTTTAACAACCCAAACGTCAAAAGCAAGCATTGACAGTGGATGTTAGGAGCTTGAAACAAACCCGATTTTTTAAATCTCTGTTACATTTGATGGTGCTTCCCCACCCCTATTTGCATGCACTTGTCTCCTCTGCATGCAAACATCCCTTCTTTGGACTTTTGCACAAAATATCTGCTTCTGGTCCCACAGGAGAACTTAAACAAACTGATGTCCAATCTGAGAAGCACTCATCCCCACTTTGTGCGCTGCATTATTCCCAATGAAACAAAAACACCTGGTAAGGCATATAAATAAACAAATAAAGCAGATGTTATTGTATTTTTAGCAACCAACTATCACACAATTTCAGTGGGGAAAGCCCATTTAGTTTCTTATTAAGCATTAATCCAAGTCTTGCACAACATGCAAACTTTGAGAAAAGTATAATGCAAAGCAACACAATGGATCAGTTTGGTTTTCACTTGGCATGCGCGGCAAAAGGAAAACTGCTAGCGAGACATTTCACAAGTACGCCATTAAATTTTCATTTCATTAAAATTTGATTGCTTTTTCAAAGCCTGTTCTGATCATGGTCTAATTTGTCATGTTTGGATTTCCTTCTGAATTTTAAAAGTAATAGTAGAATATATTTAGCTTGTAGTTCTAAATACATTCTCCTCTCCATGAAAAATGTGTAAAGTTCCCCTCACTGTTGATTATTTATATGAACATACCAAAGCAGTCTAAAGAATGCTCCTGTGTCCAGTGTGTTCCATGAGGGAAAGCATATTTAACTGAGCTTGTGTAAAAGAAGGCTTAGTTTTCTGTGCCTCAGGTGTTCAAAATATTGAGAAATCTGAACAGGAATAAATACATATAAATGCAACAGTATTTGCCCTTACAAAATGGTGCTAATTCCTCTTTGATTTTTTCGAAAGGTGCAATGGAACATGAACTTGTACTGCATCAACTGAGGTGTAATGGTGTGCTGGAAGGCATCCGCATTTGCCGAAAGGGATTCCCTAGTAGGATCGTTTATGCTGATTTCAAACAGAGGTTAGTTTGGCCCTCCTATAGAGCTCCATTCTGTACATTTCACATCTCATATGCTTTCTTGACTTTATAAAAAAAACCCAACCCTTCATCATAAATCCAGTTAACAACAAGATTATATTTATTCAGCGTTGATGAATATCCCAGACTAGATAACTCCTTTGAATCAAGTGTTGTTTTCTCAACATGCTTTGAATGTTTTCAGAGATCAACAACTATTTTATATTAATTCATTTTTACTCAATCATTCCTTGACAAGTTTTTGGAAACCAATAACCACAACAAATTGCTATTCATGAAACTAGTGAATTTAATGGCAAGACACCAGCATCTTCTGTTTTCTCCAACAGATACAAGGTTTTAAATGCAAGTGCTATTCCAGAAGGCCAGTTCATTGATAGCAAGAAAGCATCTGAAAAGCTTCTTGGATCTATTGATATTGACCACACCCAGTATAGATTTGGACATACCAAGGTATAAACTATCTCTGATGCAAATACCTTTTCTTTAATTAGTACAAGGTTGCATTTGTGACATTCTGCAACCTTTCTTTTCTCCAGGTGTTCTTCAAAGCTGGCCTTTTGGGTCTTCTGGAAGAGATGAGAGATGACAAGCTGGCTCATCTGATAACACGTACACAGGCTATGTGTCGTGGCTTCTTAGCAAGGACAGAGTACCAGAAAATGTTGGAAAGGAGGTATAGCCCTCACAATTATTTAAAAAAGCACTATCAGAAGGCCTGATTTGGTTGCCCTGCTCTGCATGCCATTTAATGTGAATCTTAACTTTGTTGACAGAGAGGCCATCTTTACTATTCAATACAATGTCCGTTCATTCATGAACGTCAAGCACTGGCCCTGGATGAAGTTATATTTCAAGATCAAGCCCTTGCTAAAGAGTGCTGAATCAGAGAAAGAGATGGCCACCATGAAAGAAGAGTTTCAGAAAACTAAAGAAGAGCTTGCCAAGTCAGAGGCAAAACGAAAGGAACTTGAAGAAAAAATGGTGTCTCTGATCCAAGAGAAGAATGACTTGCAGCTCCAAGTCCAGTCTGTAAGTGTTATTGGTGCCATTAATTTGACTTTATTCTTGATATAATTTAGGTAGAGGAACGCACACATTGTAGGGAAAGTACACTGTGAATATTTTGGGTTATTTAGGCTATCCCCAAAATATGGCGCTCTGTGTGTGTGTGTGTACACCAAACAATCTGGCACTGAGTATAATATATAAGACACTATTTTATATACCGGTAAGACTGCATTTTATTCATGAATGCACATATATAAGACTGCATTTTATTCATGAATGCACATATGTAGGTCTAGTATACAGCTTTTTGTTTTCACACCAACATTTATATTGGATTCAACCCAGTTTACCTACTGTGTGAAAGACTGTGAGAAAGGGAGTGGGGAAGCTGACATTGTGATTACAATTATGTAATATAAAAAACATGGAAGGAAAATAGCATTGATGATCATTTGGCAACACTTTGCAACTTGTTTCTTGAGTGTGGAAAATATTAGTAAAGTCACCAGCAAAGGCTACTGTCTCAGTAAACATTACAGTTGCTTAGACTTGATATGAAAATGAATTTAATTCACTTATACAAATACAATTTCTATACAATTAATCACAGATTAATATAGATGAAAATTTTCAGAACACAGATTCCATTCAGTAGGAAAATCTACCCCAAAATCCTACTGAAATCTTACAGAAATGAAACATGGATTATTCTCTGGAACATTACCAGTTCTGTTATTCACATTTAGAAAGTGAAAATACTGGAAAGACATTCGTTTAACATGCTACATTTTCTCCCCAGGAAGCTGATGGCTTGGCAGATGCAGAGGAGAGATGTGACCAGCTGATCAAAACCAAGATTCAGCTGGAAGCTAAAATTAAGGAGCTGACTGAACGGGCAGAGGATGAGGAGGAAATGAATGCTGAGCTGACAGCCAAAAAGAGGAAACTGGAAGATGAATGCTCAGAGCTGAAGAAAGACATTGATGATCTGGAGTTAACACTGGCCAAGGTGGAAAAGGAGAAGCATGCCACAGAAAACAAGGTAATGATCATAATGTGCTCAGATCTGCAACCAATAGTCAGAATGTTGTATTATCATTCCAGGGTAGAATGATATATTGAATCTGTTTGTTCATTTCTAAAAGGTGAAAAACCTCACTGAAGAGATGGCAGTCTTGGATGAGACCATTGCCAAACTGACCAAGGAAAAGAAAGCCCTCCAAGAGGCCCATCAACAGACCTTGGATGACCTGCAAGCAGAGGAGGACAAAGTCAATACTCTGACCAAAGCAAAGACCAAGCTGGAGCAGCAAGTGGACGATGTAAGCACCATCACATGCAGAAGAATAACTGTGGGGTAAATGTAGCATTAGAGTGACAAAGTCTTTGTCCCTTCTTTGTCTTTAGCTTGAAGGGTCCCTGGAGCAAGAAAAGAAGATACGCATGGACCTGGAGAGAGCCAAGAGGAAGCTTGAAGGTGATCTGAAGCTGTCCCAAGAATCCTTAATGGATTTGGAAAATGATAAGCAGCAGCTGGATGAAAAGCTGAAGAAGTAAGTAAGGTTTGCTTCTGGAAGACCTTTTAGGAGGTCTCTATAGAACCCAACTATTATTATTTGATTTGGACTCAAAAAATCCTTGTGTTTTGTTGTGAAAAGGAAAGAATTTGAAATCAGCCAGTTCCAAAGCAAAATTGAAGATGAGCAGGCCTTGGGCTTACAACTTCAGAAGAAGATAAAGGAGTTACAGGCAAGTCAAGCATATATCAGATCCATTGTGACTATGAAAATTACTTCCTCTGAGAATATATTGTGAGTGTTAATAGCTGCTTCTCTTTCTGTAGGCCCGTATTGAGGAACTGGAGGAGGAGATTGAGGCTGAGCGTGCATCTCGGGCCAAAGCAGAGAAGCAGCGAGCTGATCTCTCCAGAGAACTTGAAGAGATCAGTGAGCGTCTGGAGGAAGCTGGTGGGGCAACTGCAGCTCAGATTGAGATGAACAAGAAACGTGAGGCAGAATTCCAGAAAATGCGCAGGGACCTTGAAGAGGCCACTCTGCAACATGAAGCCACAACAGCTGCTCTCCGCAAGAAGCATGCAGACAGTGCAGCTGAACTTGGGGAACAAATTGATAACTTGCAACGTGTGAAACAGAAGCTGGAGAAGGAGAAGAGTGAGCTGAAGATGGAGATTGATGACCTTGCTAGTAATTTGGAATCTGTCTCCAAAGGCAAGGTATCATACAGCAATTTCAATATACATATATTACAATCACAAAATATACATATTGGATTTACATTTCTGTAGCTTTATACAGGATTGGAGTGAGGTAATTGTAATTTAAAAAGAATTTCAACTTCTATGGGAAAAAGAGAAAAGTAATTTTTATTACATTAGCATCTCTATCCATCCATATATAATGCTGTTTCTATTTAATAATGTTTCTATTTGCAAGATGACCCATTTTTTCCATATATATATATATATATATATTAAGGTCCTCATTTCCCCCCTTAAATAATGCATCACTTATTCAGGACTCCTTATTACATATTCTTTTTCATTATTCAAGACATTCCCCATTCTTCAGCGTTATATGCTTCTGGTCTTCATTGTGACTCTAAAACATATATGAAGCGTCCATTCTGAATACTACAAAGTCTTACAATATGCAAAGTACAATGGTGTTAGTTAATATGGTTCTTTGACTGTACACCTATAGGCCAATTTTGAAAAGATGTGCCGCACCCTAGAAGATCAGCTTAGCGAGCTTAAAACAAAAGAAGAAGAGCATCAACGTTCTATTAATGACCTGAATGCTCAAAGAGCTCGTTTGCAGACAGAATCTGGTAAGATGCTTAAACAAATTTCTAAAATGCTGGAGATATTTGTGAGAAGGACATGGCTTGTTCTGAAAAAATTCAACTATGGGCATTATTTCCCATCCCGTCCCCAATTCAGTGGGAGTGGTGGTTGTAGCTCGGTTTGGTGGTTGCATGGAGAGATGGTGCTTCAGCTTTTGCAAGATAGGAAGGGTGATTTCCAGCCTCTCAAAGATGGGCTGAAGCCTAGAGAACCTGCAAGGCTTCAGGAGCCAATCGGTGCACGAGCTGGGCTCCTGAGAGGTGGGGCCTTGGAGCAGCCCTGGGGGAAGACTTCACCTACTAGGTCCACTCCAGATAAATAAAAGGAGATGCATGGTGCAGGGCCCAGGAAAAATTGGCCATTTCTTCCCACTACCTCATAGCAACCTTGAAGGTAGAACAACCTTGAAGGTGGAAGAGGCATTGGGCTGGACAGGGGATCCCCTTAGATGGGGATCCCCTTAAGAGTCCTTAAAGGGCAGCACTTCCCATCCAGATACCTAATTCAGGGGCTGAAGATCCATACCTATGGAAATTAAAACACTTAAGTCCATAGATTTCAGCAGGTCTTCTCTTATTATAACTAATATTGAATATCACCTTCACTTTTTTACTACTTAATATGTCTACTGTGAACACCATCATTGTACCAAATAATTGCCAAAACCTATGCAAAAATGATTAAATCTTGGAGATTTCAGATATTAATTTTAATATAATATTTCAATTTACTTATGTTAAATTATGTTATATATTCTCTACTTCAGGTGAACTCTCACGACAGGTAGATGAAAAAGATGCTTTGATTTCCCAGCTTTCCAGAGGCAAGCAAGCTTTTACTCAACAAATTGAAGAACTGAAGAGACAACTTGAGGAAGAGATAAAGGTGAAAATTTGGAATCAAGAATTTATTTTATCGTCTGTTATAATGCCAGAAACACTGGGCAGCTTTTTTGTCACAGATTCACTACTGCAAGAATTGCCTCACCTGCATAATTATTTATGTTTTATACATCTCATTCTCTGTGTGCTTACTTCATCTTGTGGACTGGCAATTGTATGTGCTGAAGCCCACTCCGAATATTTACATAATCTACAATTCTATGTTAATTCTATAGGCCAAGAATGCACTGGCCCATGGTTTACAATCTGCAAGACATGACTGTGACCTTCTTCGGGAACAATATGAAGAAGAACAGGAAGCCAAGGCTGAGCTTCAGCGTGCCCTGTCCAAGGCAAACAGTGAGGTTGCTCAATGGAGAACTAAATACGAAACTGATGCCATTCAGCGGACTGAGGAACTGGAAGAAGCCAAGTATGTGCAATGATGTGCTTAAAAGGGTGTTAGGAAATACCAAACAAATAGTTGTGCGAGAAGAATTAGAGAACTCCCTCCATTAACTGGAGCACCATTTATAGGTGGAGGACCAGAACAATTAACAGAAAGGACACATTATTATTATCTGGGCTTAGCCTGAGTATGAGATAGTTCTGTGAATTTATACAGTGGTCTATGGTGTTATTCAACACTGCATATCATCATGTTTATCTTAAATCTTCATGTTTCCTGAAGAGAGTTTTTTTTTTTTTTTTTTGTAATCTAATGAAACAGCTGCATACAGCTGAATCTAATAGCTCCTCAATGAGTGCAATGTTCACGGTATTTTCAGATGCAGCAGGAAGAAGACAATATTTTTTAATGTAGACTGAATTAGAGAAAGCAAGTTATATTTTTATCAGAATCAGTGTACAGAATAAGTCACACATTGGTTTATGCTAGGCTCAGAGTAGGGATGTACTGCAATTTTACATGAGTCACATTTTCACTGGAGCAGAGGCAGAGTCGCTTGATCATGAGCATCTATGGCAATTTCCAAGTTGATAACTGCATTCTGAGGTGTGTGTGTCCCCCAATATTTGTGGAACCTCTTCCTGCCACTGCTGCAGAAAGAATGAGTGAATGTAGTGAATCAAATTCCACAACCAATTTCTTTGTTTCTTTGTTAGATGTGCTTTCTCACAATGTCAACGTAAATTGTGCTCACAAATTCCATGGGAAAGAAAAAGTCACCAACATCAATTCTGCAATAAATTATTTTAGGTTAAGTTGCAAGGCATTTAGTGAATTGAATGACTTAAGCCAATTTTGCACAAGGACATTTTGAAAACAATTGAAAGCAAAAAAATTCAGCAACTTGTATCCCTAGCTTAGAGTGGTAGTGAGACATGATTACATTATTACAATGTTATGTGTTAACATGGAAGGAAAAGATGATATGTCAAGACAAGGTTTGAAAGGAAAAGCGAATTTGTATTATCAGTATGCACTGAATACCTTTCAGCCATTTATTATCATGGATAATTAAGAATCATTAAGTGTTGTAATCACATTCCTCTAGGAAAAAGCTGGCTCAGCGTCTGCAGGATGCTGAAGAACACGTAGAGGCTGTGAATTCCAAATGTGCTTCACTTGAGAAGACAAAGCAAAGGTTACAGAATGAAGTGGAGGACCTGATGATTGATGTGGAAAGGTCCAATGCAGCCTGTGCAGCTCTAGATAAGAAGCAGAAGAACTTTGATAAGGTACTTTTGGCCATAATTTGAAAGAAAACCCAGCATGTTGCAACAAACTCTCAGGTACACATGAACACATTTCTTATTTCTTGTGTTTCTTCTTTCTGGTGTTTTGCAGATTCTGGCAGACTGGAAACAGAAATATGAGGAAACACAGTCTGAACTGGAAGCCTCCCAGAAAGAGGCTCGCTCTCTCAGCACAGAGCTCTTTAAGATGAAGAATGCTTATGAGGAATCCTTGGATCACTTGGAAACTCTGAAGCGTGAAAACAAGAATCTCCAGCGTAAGACCATAGTCTTTACCTAGGCATTCTGCCAAGTTTGGTCATTTTTGTAGTAGGAGGCTTCCACTTAATTTGTATACCATTATTTTTTTCATTGCCCACTGATAGATTCAAACATTCAACTGAAAACCATTCACATGAATGGCAAAAGTGTAATGCTAATTATTAAACGATTGTTGGGTTCTGAATTTGTACTCCTTACACAATCCAGTGTACAGATTGCGGATCTGCTCTCTCTGACTGTCATTTTAATGTGTAAACCAACAGAGGAGATTTCTGACCTCACGGAGCAGGTTGCTGAAGGAGGAAAAGCTATCCATGAATTGGAGAAAGTGAAGAAGCAGATTGAGCAAGAGAAAAATGATCTGCAGACTGCTCTAGAGGAAGCTGAGGTAAGTACACTATTATGCATATAATTATTTTGTGGCATATATCAGACAGAAAGGTTGGCAATGCTTGCACAGTGCATACAAACTAGTGGTTTTTAGTGTTTCCTATTGAATAAACTTTCAGATAGTGAGTCCATGGTATGCTATTCTTGTTTTAAGGCCTCACTGGAACACGAAGAAGGCAAAATCCTCCGCATCCAACTTGAGCTCAACCAGGTGAAGGCTGACATTGACAGGAGACTTGCAGAGAAGGATGAGGAAATTGATCAGCTGAAGAGGAATCACCTGAGAGTTGTAGAGTCCATGCAGAGCACACTGGACGCTGAGATCAGGAGCAGGAATGATGCCCTGCGGCTGAAAAAGAAGATGGAGGGAGATCTGAATGAAATGGAAATCCAGCTAAGCCATGCCAACCGCCAAGCTGCCGAAGCACAGAAGAACCTCAGGAACACCCAAGGAATACTCAAGGTACATATATATTTCTGTAATCAGGATACAGTTGTGATTGTTATTGTGCAAAGAATGGTCTCACAATAATATCTCAATATCATTTTTTAGGACACCCAGATACATTTGGATGAAGCTATAAGGTGCCAGGAAGATCTGAAGGAGCAAGTGGCCATGGTTGAGCGCAGAGCTAATCTGATGCAGGCTGAGATTGAGGAGCTCCGTGCAGCTCTGGAACAGACAGAGAGGGGCAGGAAAATAGCAGAACAGGAACTTCTGGATGCCAGTGAGCGTGTGCAACTCCTCCACACCCAGGTGAGCTTCTAGCTTGTAATGGGCGCATAAAATTCTCTAAGCAGAAGATGGTTCAGGTAAAGGGAAGAAGCTACTTCTGTTTTTTGAAATGGCATTGTGTATTGCCCACCTGTGTCAAAACTCCTGATATGTATGTGTCCATCTCTTTTTGCAATGTCGCTGACTCCATTTTCTATTCCTTATGAGCATACCTTCATGATATGGTCAAGTGCCTCCAAAGGACTTCATCAATTAAGTCTTCTCCATGTTTGTTAAGCCTGAATCAATGCTATAAGAAATGAAACGTAAACATTAACTGATAATTTGAGAGCTTTCTTAAGGGTTGATGAAGGCTCCAAACATTGCATTTGCTGTTTTCTAGATAACCAAGAATGCCTCCCACACCAAAGAAACATGAATTTCATGCTGAATATATTACGGTTTGCGGCTAATAGTTAAATGTCAGTTTTATTATTCTTATACAGAACACCAGCTTGATCAACACCAAAAAGAAGCTGGAAACGGATATTGCCCAAATCCAGAGTGAAATGGAGGAGACAATTCAGGAAGCACGCAATGCAGAAGAGAAGGCCAAGAAGGCCATAACTGATGTGAGTTTGGGGGATTTTTCTTTGGAAATATTTCCCTGATTATACTTGGCATGCATGGCTTTCTGATTAATAAGAAGAAGAATAATAAGAATAATAATAATATTTTACTATAACTATTAATAGGCAGCCATGATGGCAGAGGAGTTGAAGAAGGAACAAGATACCAGTGCACATCTGGAGAGGATGAAGAAGAACCTAGACCAGACTGTGAAGGACTTGCAGCACCGTCTTGATGAAGCAGAGCAGCTGGCACTGAAAGGAGGGAAGAAACAGATCCAGAAACTGGAGGCCAGAGTGCGTATATCTCATAGAGGAATGGTTTCTCCATGCATTTTGAATCTTGAATAATCATTTTCCACACTTTCATGTCTTCACTCCCTGCTTTGCCCGCATAGGCAGGAGACATACCATCTAGGAGAGGTACTATCTGAAAGTTCGGAAGGCAGCAATGGTAGTAGTAGTTTGCTTTTTTATATATTCTTGATGCCTTTCTTCTGGGAGAAAGTCTCCCCTTTGCGCACAAATGCCCATTCTCTCTGAAAACTACACAGAAGAAACTTTCCCCTTTGCTTCAGTTATTACTCCTACCTCCACACCAACCTCAGACCTATTTGCATATCTAGGAACCAACACTAGTAACCATGTCGAGTAACCAGAAACACACAACAGACGCTGGGTGACAGAGCAGGACTTGGGGAAACAGGGGTACATATTCAGTGTCTGAGAATTTGGAGGGGCTCGTGGTAGCATGGCCACAGGGATGGGCCACAGATGAATAGAAATGAAAGTAAGGAGCAATCTTCTATGATATTGTTCTATGAATTGGGGCAGCTCAGGTAAGGAAGCTGACAGAAGATAACGCTCTAAGTTGCTATCAGAGGAATGAAAAGGGTGCCAAGGGAAAGATGGGACAAATGTACCTAGAAAGTTTCTACCCATTCAGCTACAGCTTATCATTACAGCCATATTTCCATATCATCATGATTTAGTGAGTAGCACTTGGATTAGAATACCGGCTAAAATGCAGAAGCCTTTGTTTTTGCATTTCAGGTTCGTGAACTGGAAGCTGAGTGTGAGAATGAACAGAAGCGCAGTGCTGAGGCTATAAAAGGTGTACGAAAGTATGAGAGAAGAGTAAAGGAACTGACCTATCAGGTGAGAATAGAGACTTCCTTTTATCTAGGGTTGCCATATTCCCAAAAGTGAAAATCCGGACAAAGTTGCTGAGCTTTTCTTTTTTTGGGGGGGGTGTCCCAAAGTTGTTATTTGGGAACATCTCTCTCCTCCCCCCCTCACCAAATTAAGTTTTTAGGCTTTTAAAAATATTTTTAAGCATTTTTAAAAATAAAAATCGCCCTGCTTGCCATAAAATCTGCTCGGAAGCCATTACCAGAACCTGATTCCTGAACGTATGGCAGCCCTACTTTTATCTGAAAATGTCGTAGGTACTTGCATGTGAGTTCACACTCTCTTCTCTTACTTTTAAACATTTAGGCTGAAGAAGACCGGAAGAATGTTCTGAGACTCCAGGATCTTGTAGATAAACTACAGCTCAAAGTGAAAGCATACAAGCGACAAGCTGAGGAAGCTGTAAGTATCACACAGAACATGGTGCAAAAGTTTTGGCTTGCATGTATTGCACCAACACACAAAACCTGACTGAATAATGAAGTCTAGTTTTGAGCAGAACATGTTTATATCACATACAAATATTTTGAATTTACAGCATTTCTCATAAGAGAATTTATACACTGCTCTTGTGCACCCAAGAGGTGAAGACCCCATGGAGCTCTGCACATTCAGGAGCTGCCCTACTATCTTAAATATTATGGGAGTCTTCACAAATTGAATTGTATGCCCTTCAAAATGGCCTGAGAAAAATTAGTACATGCTTTGTGTCTACTTTGCTAAGAATTCAATCTGGTGCAGGCTGAAAAGCAGGAAGGACTGAGTTCTGCCATTTTCATATCTCTCTGTCTGTTATCAGGAGGAACAATCCAATGTGAACCTTTCGAAGTTCCGCAAGATTCAGCATGAGCTGGAAGAGGCTGAGGAGCGGGCTGACATTGCTGAGTCCCAGGTTAACAAGCTCCGGGTGAAGACCCGAGAGGTGCACAAGAAAGTTGTTGTAAGCGAAGAATAAGCTCACCAAAGAGATGTAGAGTGACTGAAGAGAAGCACAAAATGTGAAGCTCTTTGCCACTTCCTGTAATTAATGTTTATTCCCCTCACTGTTTAGAAAATAAAGATTGTAGATTCCTTTGCATACTAAATATGGACATGGCTTTTCATTTTAACTTGTTAGTAAGTATTAGAGACCTGGAAGGATTGTGCATTTCTGGTGACAGTCTTAACTCTGCCCTGTTGTGCATTCAGCTGAACACAGTTCTCAGATTCATGAATATATATGAGAACTCTCAGAAACATTATTACATAATCAGTGAATCACCATGAAATTGAAGTTTACTTGCAGTTCACATTAAGCCTTAGTTCTTATCTTTAATCACTTTGGGTTTCTCTTCAATGAAGCAAAGGAAGAAAACGAATGTTAAAATAAATGAGCAAAATCTTATATGGTTAGTTTAAGTAAATGGTAACAAAGCACATTGTCATTGTTATATTGAGCCTAGGTGCTGAACACCAAATGGGATGAACAGGAAAATGTGCAAACATATACTGCTAAGCAAGGACCTAAAATAGTGTTTTTTGCTTTACAAGAAAGCACTTTCTTGAGATGGGTGTATCAACTATTTCTGAACTGTACTGTGCCCTCTAAACTAAGAATGAACCTAATGAGCACTGAGGCTTAGCCATATGCAACTCTATGCTGGATTGTGGTAACGCTGTCCAAAGGGCTGTCTTGTCCTTGGGACAAACTGTAAAGATCAAGGCAGGTTGCCAAGTATGCAAAGGTTCTAAATAAGCCTTTCACCTCGTATGTAGTCATAAGATATCAAATGCAATTGTGTAGTCATAAGATATCAAATGCAATTGTATGGAGTTATTAAATCAACAGGTGATTTTGGGTTATAATATTTTTAAAATCACTGATCAGTACTATGAAAACTCATGTTAAATAGATTGATTTAAACAAATAATATCAAGAGTATGTTACTAGGTATTCACATCATAATGTTATATCAAAGGGATCAGCTCTAGACTGAGCACTCTTTTAGGGGTTTATAATCTGGTTCCAAACTGAAAATACATACAATGCAAATGATATGAACCCTGGATGTGAGTTAAATAGGAAGTAGCACACAAGGAAAGTAGTTCAGAATAAATTGCATGTATTTGTGCAAAAATGCAAATTAACACAACCTATACACTTTGAGCAAATATTGCTGGTCAGAACAGGACTTTCAATTTCCGTCCAGCTGTCCCCTCCCCCCAGCTTCAGAGAGCCCCCCCGAAGTTCCACAGTAGATTTTGGGAGTACACAGAGTACAGTGGGCTGTAGCAGGGAGAAGATGAAGGAGAAACCTTGTTGTGTGGTGGACACCAGTTCACACTATGTTGAATCTCACCCAACATCTAAATATTGGGTTTCTGGTAAGTCTACTGTTAAAACAAATATATATAAAACTGGGGTTTCTTGTCAAAAAAGTTTGCCTTGAAAACAGAAAATATTTACCAGAATGTCTGGAAGGAAGGACAACAAACGTTATGCAGAGCAGACTACTGAACTACCAAATACTATAACTGGAAGGTATTTTCTGTAGTGTTTTAAACAGTATGATAATCACACAAAATATAATATACCTCTCATTCTTTTTTTGATCAGTTACTAACTCATTGGATTTTAATTCTGCTTCTGGTTTGGGCCTATATAGGATATACATGCTGATACAGGATTATAGTATACATTCTGTGTCAAGTGTTCTTAAATTTGAATGCAGCTGAATCACAACTGTTCTATACAGTACTGTATAATTTCATATGTTGGGTTTTTTCAAGCGGGGGGTGGGGGTGCTGCTAATTCACTGTGCACACAGTCATGGCAAAAATAAGATGGCATAAACTGGGGGGGGGGGGACTCTTTATTATATAAGAAGTCTGTAAAAAAGGGAAGAAACTTCTAGTAGTTGCCAATTAAATAGCTTTTCCATAGCAAATAGTTAATAGACTCCCTGAAAGACCCTAGAAAAGACATTATTTGTATCACCAAAAACATCTGTACTTAAAACTACCTGTGCAGGGTCTGCAGCAATCACTGGTGATTTATTACTTAACAGAATTTATGCTTAAGTAATATTTGTATTTTCCTATAAATTAAGCATTTAACCAATAAGTAGTTTTCATCTGTAATTGCTTTTGTTTTAGCAAATGCTTATTTTTTTTCAAAGTTGTTGTTCCTTTTCATCTTGAAGCTACGAAAAAGACTTTTGCTCCTTCCATGTAGTTCTGGATATTGTTTTACCATCTTCTAAATCCTCTCCAAATTGTTTGCATATCTAAACTGTCACCAGTATCCAGGCTGAGGATCATCTAATACCAAGCAGTGCATCGTTGCACTCTCACCCCTCTCCCAATCTAAATTATACCAGCACAAATCAAACAGCCATTGGTTGCACATGTGGGCTTGAAACAAAATACACAAAACTGTAAGAGAGGTCCTTTCCACTTGTTTGACAATATGGTGTTATTGTGGTTTATGTGGAGTGTGCAGTCCTTGGGTGTGCAAGAAGTGAGAAACCATCTTAAAGCAATTATTATGTTCACTACCACAGAACCTAAGTCCTATAATGCATGTCTCCAAAGCTCTGGGAAATGTCCCCAGTGACCAAGTCATGTTACAACTTTTAGGGGGTGGTCGCAGATTGTGATTAAGGTCAGGGAATGGAACAAAATACCTGGGAAACCTATCCTTACAACTACTAAAACGCTACTCATAGCTCAGTGGTACAGCTCCTAGTTAGCAGCTATCTATCTAAGCAGATGAAAAAAGACAGGAAGGAGAGACTATTGAAGGCCAAAGGTAGGTGAATGTCAAGTATGAGGGATCTACTTCTTTTCCCTAAAACCTCAAGGTCCACCAACTAGAACCAAGTGAAAAATAGTGGCTTAGAAAGAGGGCAGATGCACACTTAGAATTGAAGATCAGGACATCTCTGAATTCAGCATAGTCCGTAAATTTGCTTTCAGTTCCAGAAATTTCCACGGCCTTTTTTTGGGTGGGGAGGAGGAGTGGAAGTTGTGATTGTTGAATAATAGCAAAACAGAAATCCTTGTTGATCTACTACACTTCACTCAGAGATTAGCCTGTAGATCCCTAACTACTTTCTCCTCATCGCTGTTGTGGGCACCCTCCTGGCCTTCCAAACCTGAACTCCTGGCCTTTCAAACAAACTGGCAGTGGCCAGATAAAAATGGAAGCAAAAGGAATAGCTCCCAGATTGGGTAGGGAGAGTGCAGTGGGGTGATGTTAGGCTTCCTCAGGTTTACATCTGTGGAAGAAGTTAAAGGGAGAATGCAATACACAAATAAGGACTTGGAATAGAATTATATCCAATTGTGGTGTCCCACTTGTGCAAAACATTTCTGCATGTGCATGCAAATGGGACCTACTTTTCCACCCCACCCCCCAAAACCCCATTTCTCTGGATGGTTGCAGGATATTATGGAGCAGATTATGGAATTAACTGTGTTGCAGATGAAGAAGTCCCATTTGTATCCACTGGTGCAACAGTGGATCTCACTCATAGAATCTTCAATGCAGCATAAGTGCCTCAGGATTTTTACGTCCAACTGACAGCTCATTCACTTTTTTGTCACTTTCATCTCCTTCCCAACAACCTTTGCCTTTCAAGACAGGAGTTACCCTTCACAGCCTCTTCATTTGGACTCTATTGCAGAGCACATGCTCTCTATAACTAAAATTCTAGTCATGGTCTGGAGGGTTTATGAGCACAGTAGTTGTCCAGAATGGTAATCATAGAAGGGATGCCAAGAGTCTTAAGCCTCCAATTCCTTACCCATCATCACGTCTGTTTATCACTGTCTGAAAATAGTGGACAGAATTCCATATTTTCATCAAATGATTTTAAATGCTTCAAGATTTTTGAGACACCAACATTTGCTGTAATAAATTTTGTCAAATTATTTTTTCTAGGTGTTTTTTTAATCTGTGTTTGGTGCTAGTACTAGTGAGGAAGTTATTTATCATTTGTCCTCTGCTTAACCTTTTAATTGTTTAGCATTCCTAAGTGCAGATAAATTATTTTAAAAAATAAAACCTAACCTAAAAAACAAAAATAAACCGTGGGGCATGTTAGCTGTGATTTTCTATTTGGATAATTTCACTGAAAATATAAGAAGCCAGTGAGTCCTATAAAATATTTTTAGAAATGATACAAGCACTTGTAGTAATGGAGTGTCTTGAATATTTCTAATCTAAATATATCCAAGGATAATATGAGTAAGAATGATGCTTGCAGTCAACTTTGCCAAAACAATACTTTGCCAGAAATAATTGGCCTGACCTATGCCAGAGGAGGTGCTATACCCTGAGCAGACCTTATAAAAGAGTTCCTGGGACCTATCTTGTCTTTGATCTGCCTGCTCTCTGCATACAGCTTCAAGGTAAGTCATGTGCAGAAACAAGGGTTGCAGGGAAGGAGTAGAGGCCTGAAATTCTTCACATCCCAAGTCACTTGGTCACCTCTGGAACTAATTTATGTGTGGATATTCAAACCTGCCCTGGAATTCAAACCTGTTCTTTCATCTATTTCTTCTCTCTCACCTATTCTTGGAGCTTTTTTGGCAGCAATTAAAAGAGGTTCATCTTTATTTATTTATCTTTTTTCAGTGGTAGCCAGCCTCAAGCCTGCATATAACACCTTGCACAAGGTAAGCATGCTAATCCCCATGGCATATTGAGAGTATAATATAAAGTATAAATGCTCTTGAAAAATTATATTTATAATGCAATTTATGCCAATACTAGTTACATGTCGAAAATATAATTTGGAAACTGGAATTTTTGTACAGTGGTACCTCGGGTTAAGAACTTAATTCATTCTGGAGGTCTGTTCTTAACCTGAAACTGTTCTTAACCTGAAGCACCACTTTAGCTAATGGGGCCTCCTGCTGCTGCTGTGCCGGAGCACGATTTCTGTTCTCATCCTGAAGCAAAGTTCTTAACCTGAGGTAATATTTCTGGGTTAGCAGAGTCTGTAACCTGAAGTGTATGTAACCTGTAGCGTATGTAACCCAAGGTACCACTGTATAGATGAATTAATGTAGAAAAAGAAATGCAAACGTGCAATTTCAAATTAGTGATGATAAACAGGAGAGTGAGAGTGGTGTAATGGTTAGAGTGTTGAACTAGGTGTTGGGCCTGGAGACTAGGGCATGTTGAATTTTTCAACTTTCAAATCCCCCAAACGAGGGGTGCTAAAAAGTTGCAACATGACTTGTGAATTCAAAAGATATTTTGGTCACATGAGAATCGACCAAGAGAGTGGCCAACACCTGGCCACTCCCTTAAATAGGCTGGGAGTGGGCTGCTCACAGCCCCCAAGCCCCAACCTCCGATTGGCTGAGGGGGCACTGCCCACCCTTATCTGAGGGCCCAACGCGGCAGTGCCAGCCATCCCCTCCCTCAGCTGCCCCGAAGATGGCAGCTCCCTGAACCCACCACAGCCGCCCACCTGGAGTCCTAGGTGAGCAGATATTTTGGCTAAATTAATATAACTTAGCGTAGCTTGCTAAATAAAATGTGTGTAAAATTATAAAGAAATCATTAAAAATGGTTGCCAAGTACTTGCAGTCATATTTATTTATATATTATACATATTTTACACTACCTGACACTTTCAGAAGGTAAAATTAAAATTCTTTGGTTTCCCCGAGAACAGCTTATTTGCTTCTTAATCAAACGTAGACTAGCCAAGCTAAATGTTGTCCAATCACAAATATAGCTGATTTGAATTCCTCACACCCAAAAACATATTTTTAAGCCCCATCACTGAAGAAATTTGCAAAAACTAAGTTTCACCCCCTAAAATGACACACCTTACTGGGAGTCCAGGGTTCGAATCCCACTTAACCATGAAGCTCACTGGGGGACATTGGGCCAGTCACTGCCTGTCAAGTCTAACCTACCTCACAGGGTTGTTATGAGGATTAAATGGGGAGAAGGAGAAACAGATACATCACTTTGAGATCCCTGGAAGAAAAGGTCGTACAGAAATGGAATAAATAAATAGGTAGGTAGGTAGGTAGGTAGGTAGCCCGAAAATGCGTAACTCAGAAACCTGTAGCACAAGTTTTTATTGGAACAAAAGTCTGATACTTCCATCACTTTGAGATGCTCAATAGAAGATAGTGTTTCAATCTCTCACACTGGATCTAGATCTAATAAGGAAGATGTATCAGTTGCTTACCCAACCTACATTCTAAATGATTCTTCACTTGTAGACTTGGAGCAAGATGATTTACTTTTCAAATTCCTGGTAGGACGCACGGGGATTGTTTAAACACCGAAAGCTAAAGAAGGTTGAATTTTAATTAATGGCTGCAAATACTGGGAATTGTATTTCCCCCCACCCAAAAAATGGTAGAGCTCAAAAAGAATGAAATACAAAACTCTTTCCAGAGAAAAGCACAGGGGAGAGTTGCTTGCCTTTCCTACATAAATTTCAGAGTTCCTTCCCTGCTTTCTTCCTGTCTTATCAGAATAATTTGCATACAGTGGTACCTCGGGTTAAGTACTTAATTCATTCCAGAGGTCTGTTCTTAACCTGAAACTATTCTTAACCTGAAGCACCACTTTAGCTAATGGGGCCTCCTGCTGCTGCCGCCACGCGACTTCTGTTCTCATCCTGAAGCAAAGTTCTTAACCCAAGGCACTATTTCTAGGTTAGCGGAATCAGTAACCTGAAGCGTCTGTAACCTGAAGTGTATGTAACCTGAGGTACCACTGTATAGCCAAGGTAGATTCACGCATGAGGCAAGGCAAGCACGCAGGAATCCATAGGGGCAGCACCTGCTGCTGCTGTGGTGGCAGCGATGACTGTGGCACACCCCTTGGCGGCTGGCTCTGCAGCCTCCTGAGCAGCTCCTGCTGGTCTCCTCCTACCCCTAGGGAGTGGGGCTGCCTTCTGACGTTTTCTGAGCTCTGCACCTAGAATCATAGAATCATAGAATCATAGAGTTGGAAGAGACCACAAGGGCCATCGAGTCCAACCCCCTGCCAAGCAGGAAACACCATCAGAGCACTCCTGACATATGGTTGTCAAGCCTCTGCTTAAAGACCTCCAAAGAAGGAGACTCCACACCTGCCTGGTGTGATTCAGAGCAGGCCCCTTCCCCACCCCCATGGCAGCTTTTGATTCCCACTTCAACTATTGGGTAAGGGTGATTTGATCCCCAACCCATTCCAGTTGTAGATCTTAACCCTGCCCCCCCCCGCCATTCCCAATGTAGATCTTCACTCACACCTTCTTTCTTGGAAGGAGGCTGTACACCATTTTGTGGTTCACCTCAGGTGCCAAAATGTCTCGTGCCAGCCCTGCAAATATGCAAAAGGAACATTTGCTTCTGAATGCCAGTTGCTGGAAATTGCAAGTGGGGAGAGTGCTGTTGCAGTCAGGTCCTAATTGTGTGTATCTCATAGGCTGGTGAGAGCAAGATGCTAGACTAGATGATCCTTTGGTCTGATCCAGCAGGGCTTGAATTAGATGCACCCAAAACACATGTTGTATGTCACTGAATTCTTGTCTTCCAGAGTAATGCCCAATCTTCATTCTCTATTCTGCTGTTTTCTTTATTAGAAACAGAATTGGCTTTTTGCCTCCTAAATTCTCAGTATACAAGGTCTTGCTATATTATTTACATTCAACCAATACTACTCTCCTTGGAATACAGATATAGAAAGCATCTAGCCCAGGAGTCTAGTCTATTATGTCTTGAAGTAGCTCTCCAAGGTCTTCCCCATATTTTCTCTTAACTGGAGACGCCAGAGATCAAACCTGGGGCCTTCCTTATATAGGCAAAGCTTGTGTTCTGCCACTGTGGCTAGGGTAATTTTCCAGACATACAACCTCTGCCCAATGGAATGCTTGGTACTTGACACAGTAGGATCTTGAGCTCTACAGATCAGCATATGGGATATAAAAGTCTCATAAAAGCAAATTTTCATGTGTCATTGAGTAGTGGCCACAGAAAGTTATATACCCTGAGATAAGGAAACCGACAATTCATCTTACTAAAGAGGAATATGCGTTCACGTGTGCACTTCAGGGTTTTGCATTCATGCTGTTTTCCAACCATTCCAACAGAGGAATACAGCCCAGATGCCAATTTGTTTGTGCATCCAAATCAGATTCTCCTCACTGAATTAAACTGGGAAGCTCTTGAGTGTAGGGTGCTCTGTATACACAGATGTTGTATCCATATTTTTTCTTCCTTTAAATGAAGCTACTTCCATAGGAAAAAAGGAAGCATTGGATGCATCCTGAAAGACCTATGCATGCATAAGCAGTTACTAAATAAAGGTGATGGAAGGTTAAAAACAAAAACAAGTTAATACCATTGAAAGGATTATATTGATCCAATAACACGATGGAACATTTTCTCCCGTTTAGTGTTGTTGAGCTGCCTTCTATAAACTGCAGCCATGTCATCAGACGCAGAGATGGCCATCTTTGGGCCAGCTGCCCCTTTTCTCCGGAAACCAGAAAAGGAGAGAATTGAGGCCCAGAACAAGCCCTTTGATGCAAAGAATTCAGTCTTTGTGTCAGATCCTAAGGAGTCTTATGTGAAGGCCACTGTCACAGCCAGGGAAGGAGGGAAGGTCACAGCCAAGACTGAAAAAGGAGAAGTGAGTAGAAGACAACAAATGCATTGTTATAATTGCCTTGCCTCTACTTTTTAAGATGCCATAAACTTGCCTTTTGTTTCCTTGGCAGTCTGTGACTGTGAAAGAAGACCAAGTCTTTTCTATGAATCCTCCCAAATATGACAAAATTGAGGACATGGCCATGATGACCCACCTCCATGAACCTGCTGTCCTGTATAACCTCAAAGAGCGTTATGCAGCCTGGATGATTTATGTGAGTACAGTCCTTGTCTTTTATTTTTTTTGCTTTCTGCTAATGCGGTGTTGTGGTCTCAGATTAGGTAGATCTGTGTGCTACCCTCTAAAGCTCTATTGAGACCTCTGTGGATCACCTCCCTTGTTCTTCAGTCCAGCAAGTGATAGGAAAAGGCTGGCTTTACCTTTGCTCTTTGAAGTGATTGTAGTCTCAGCACCATTTCTCATAAGAATCAGGAAAAGACGTGCAATAATTTTATTAAAACTTAAAAAGTTTTACTATTATCCTGTTATAATCTTGTTTCCTTCTTTGTGATTAAACATTTGTTCAATATTTGGGATTTTTGAAGAGGACATACACTTGATTTTTAGAAATCCAAAATCTGTCAAATAACAATACTGATATAAGAACGTTGCAGTTTTTATCTTTCTCCTTACTATTTACGGATAAATTATATGTTTGCCAACTTTTAGTTTGGCTGGAAGTTTTCAGAATTTAAGTCTATTTCTTACTTTATTTCCTTTCATGCTTTTCACCCTCTAAAAGAAGGAACTCCTTACATATTTTCCACAAGAGCAAAAGAATATAACAGTATTAATAGAAATATTACTACAAGCAGATTAATTGAACTAGTTCTGTTCTTCTTCCAGACTTATTCAGGTCTCTTCTGTGTCACTGTCAATCCATACAAATGGCTGCCAGTGTACAACCCAGAAGTGGTAAATGCCTACAGAGGCAAAAAGCGTCAAGAGGCCCCTCCTCACATCTTCTCCATCTCTGACAATGCCTATCAGTTCATGTTAACTGGTAAGTAAGTGAAAAGCTTTGGGAACAAATAATGTTTTCCTCAGAGGACCTCAGTGTCCTTTCACAATGTTGGATTAGTGCTGGTGACTGCATTCTTTATTCTGCTAATAAAATCATGAAGCTCACTCTCGCCACCATCTCCTAGCTTAATATGCCTGGCATTATGTGAGGATAAAAAAGCCGAGAATTGGAAAACACTTGCACATAGTGAATATGCTATGCAAAGAGTACTGTATTATGTTAGAGGCTTAAACTGAAGATTTTGTGATATCATTTTCTCTTTCTTTGTTCATAAGCCTTTCCTACCTGCCAACACAGTTTTGGCTTCCCTAACATCCAGGATCCAAAACATATAGCCAATGAGGTGTTTGGATTAGGGATGGAGCAGAAATGTATTTGGCCTGCTGGTTAAAGTAAACCAATGTAATCCATAGGTTCTTGATTTATATGCATGTTAGAATGCAGCTATCAATCAGATCACACAAAATGAACACAAAAGTATGTATTTTACATTAAAATGCATGAAATAATTTGGATTTTGGCATAAAAATCAAAAAGGCTTACAAAAATGCATATTTTATGGAAAGAATGTGTTTAACATGTATAAAAGGTATTCAACTTAATGCATTTTTGCTCATTTTAATAAAGAACTGCAAAAATCAAAAGTGGAACAGAACAGAAAGGCTGATCTACCCATCCTTAGCTTAATGAAGACCACATAGAAACCATTTTCTTAGGATTTAAAATATGTGAGACTGGGAGTTCAGATGATACTTAAAATTATGGGGTTCTACTCCTCATGTATTCTTGGACAGATGTAGGTGCTTCTACACACACACACACACACACACACTGCTTCATATTATTTTAAAATTAAAAGTAACTTTTTAAACAATTTAATATTTTCAGATCGTGAGAATCAGTCTATTCTGATCACGTAAGTATCCTTTCTAGCTTTTTTCTGTGCAGACTTTTGAAATGGAAGCAGGGTGCTGTCATTGTATTAAGGAAAAATCATCCCAATGCTTAACATGGGACAAAACTATATTCATAACTTAAATGGCATAATAGTCATAGTTCTAAGAAACTTTGGAAACTGCAGTTCTGCAATAGGAGCTACTCAGCAGTTTCCAAGATTTCTCATGAAACTGAAATTCCGAAGTCTGTTTGGGAAAAGCCATAGCAGTTAAACTGGTATAAAACCAATGTAAGTTTAAAAGTCCATAGCATATAATTATAACCATTAGAGCAGACGTGGCTAACTCTTGGTCTGGTGACCTGATTTGTGCTGTAAACAAATTTTGGCAGGGGTGACTTAAAAAGGGGGAAATTAAAATAGACCCAGCACAGGGATGGATGGAGATATTTAAATTTCTCCACTCAGCCCAGCACCTGAATGAGATGTAAATCACTCCCTCCCCAGTCATCAGATCAATCCTTTGATGAGCAGGGAGGGGACAATAGGCCCCTCCTCAGCTGATCTACAAGGAACACCTGACGAGAGGGAGGCTGTGTGTATGCAACAATGTGTGTGCAAGAGTGTAGTAGGATGGCCACAGCTACTTTTAGCCACATATTTGGCTAGCATGCAGTCCCTGCAAGGTTGACCAAGAGTAAATGTGGCTTCAGGCAAAAAATGTTAGCCACTTCTGACCCATTGTTGAGAGACTTTCCCCTTGACTATTGGTTTCTTGTCCCACCTTTCATCAACAGTGGAGAATCTGGTGCTGGAAAGACTGTGAACACGAAACGTGTCATCCAGTACTTTGCAACAATTGCAGCCACAGGTGAGAAGAAAAAGGAGGAGGCCACAGCAGGCAAAATGAAGGTAAGCTTTGTGTCACAAAAGGATGAAATGTGGTTTTGATGCAGTCTCTATATAATTAATCTTACAATAATACATACATTGCAGGGTACCCTTGAAGATCAAATCATCAGTGCCAACCCCTTGCTGGAGGCTTTTGGAAACGCAAAGACTGTGAGGAATGACAACTCCTCACGTTTCGTAAGTCATCTGCAGAACCTGAACATAATAGTTGGCCTTTAAGTGTAGTGCCTTATCATCATACACAGCAAATCTGTAGTAACCTATATGCAGAATCTGCCTCCTAGAATTTGTAATTGCCTATCTTTTCCTTTTTAAAGGGTAAATTCATCAGAATCCATTTTGGTGCCACAGGCAAACTGGCTTCTGCTGACATTGAAACATGTAAGGGCTCCTTCTTTAGATGAACTCTTTGTTTGTTGGTTTGTTTGTTTGTTTGTTTGTTCATTCTATTTCATTACCTTGCCAGATTTGCTAGAGAAGTCCAGAGTTACTTTCCAGCTGAAAGCTGAAAGAAGCTACCACATCTTTTATCAGATCATGTCCAACAAGAAGCCAGAACTAATTGGTAAGAGGCATTTGTTATAGTGGCTGCTGCTGCTGTTGCTAAAATCTTGTGCTGATGCTGGATTATGCAATGGATGAAAATCTGTGCTTCTCCTTATTCAGAGATGTTGCTGATTACTACCAACCCATACGACTTTCACTTTGTGAGTCAGGGTGAGATCACTGTTGCCAGCATCAATGATCAAGAAGAGTTGATGGCAACTGATGTAAGTAACTTATAGAATGGAATATATGGAACTTAATTAGACCAGTTTTGGGCTGAATTTATTCAACAGAAATTAGATGTCTTGGGGTGAGGCATTCTAGAAATGCTGGGGTTGATGATGTGTGTCTGCGTGGGGGGGGGGGGATCACAGTGCACTAATAGCCGAAATGCTCTTCCTCCAAATGAAATGGTAATTTGAAGGGCCAGTTATTGCTCAGCATTTTAACTTTTGATTGATAGGAAGCCATTGACATCCTGGGTTTCACTGCTGAGGAAAAGACAGCCATTTACAAGCTAACTGGAGCTGTAATGCACTATGGGAACATGAAGTTCAAGCAGAAGCAACGTGAGGAGCAGGCTGAGCCAGATGGCACTGAAGGTATTCACAAAGTATCTCTGTTATGGCATTATACTTGGGGCCCTAAATACAATATGGATTGTGTGTGGATATGAAGCAGCAATTTACATAGTCTATTAATAAGGTATTGTTCTTTATTATGACTATTTACCTCACTGATTAACAAACATGTTGTTAGGTGGCCAAATCTTAGAATCATAGTATTGTAGAGTTGGAAGGGATCCCAAGGGTCATCTAGTCCAACCCCCTTGCAATGCAGGAATCTCAACTAAAGCATCCATGACTGATTGACATCCAGCCTCTGCTACAAAGCTCCAAGAAAGGAGAGTCCATCACCTCTCAGAATCTACTCCACTGTAGAACAGCTCTTACTGTCAGAAAGTTCTTCCTGATGTTTCTCAGAGTCTCCTTTCTTGTAATTTGAATCCATTGTTTTGGGTCCTAGCATCTGGAGCAGGAGAAAACAAGCTTGCTCCATCTTCCGTGCAACAGCCCTTTAAATGTGAAGATGGCTATCATATCTCCTCTCACTCTACTCTTTACCAGGCTAAACATACTCAGTTCCCTCAACCACATAAGGCTTGGTTCCCAGACCCTTGATATCATCTTGGTCGCCATCCTCTGCACATGTTGCAGCTTGTTAATATATTTCTTAAAAGGTGTTGCTCAGAACTGGATACAGTACTCCAGGTGTGGTCTGATCAAGGCAGAATAGAGTGATACTATTACTTCCCTTGGGGTGTATGGAGTCTTTGGGGATGGGTAGTACTTCTGGTTGGGGACACATGTTGCTCCTTCTGGGGTAGTTTGTCCTCCTTTGGTCCCCAACCTACACTCAGCTCTCACCTGTGGCTCCTAGAAGCTGTCAGCATGCGACAGTGGCCACACCCCGAGAACAGCTTTGACTGGCCAGCTAAACCAGGTGAGGATAGCTGATAGGTCTCAAACCCTTTGAAAGTTAGGGTCTTCCCCTGCATGTGAAGACAGACTCCAGAAGATTGAACGTTCAATACCAATAGTGGGCCCAATGGTCAAGAAGGCGGTTACTGCATGTGCTGTAGAGGGAAGTAAGGGACAAATGGGGCTCATCAACCTGGGAAAGTAGCTCATCTAGGAGAACCATTTGATTGATAATAGTGTAAGTGAAACTGAACAATTTAGAAAAGATTCTGAAACCTATATAATTTTGAGGTTAATGATTGTCATAAGTAGAATCTATGTCAGACAAGCAAAATATATTTTGATAAATTATGGTCTATTTGTGCTGATAATCCTTTCTTCTTATGTTTGTGTTCAGTGGCTGACAAGGCTGCCTACCTCATGAACCTCAATTCAGCAGATCTGCTGAAAGCTTTGTGCTACCCCCGAGTCAAGGTCGGCAATGAATATGTCACCAAAGGCCAAACTGTTCAGCAGGTGAAAATCTATGAAATGCTGGATGCACCACTTGATTAACTACTATTCCTCGGAGGTTTGGTCCTCTGCTTTGTATATTAACTCCAGTTTGTATCATGTTATTCTAGGTGTATAATAATGTTGGAGCTTTGGCTAAAGCTGTCTTTGAGAAGATGTTCTTGTGGATGGTTGTTCGTATTAACCAGCAACTGGATACTAAACAGCCAAGGCAATACTTCATTGGTGTGCTGGACATTGCTGGCTTTGAGATCTTTGATGTAAGTGAATGGAACCTTGTCACAACGAAGGTGGATCCCCACTCCCCAGGTCTTTTAAAATCTCCTGGAATGTTCCTTCTGAAATAACCTGGTCAGCTTGTAGCACAGGATGCCAATTCCCACAACTGTACTGCAATGGACTGACTGGACAAGCTTTGCAGGTGGTAATAACTCATCTAAGTAGCACAGATTCATAATTTCAAAAGATAGCTAGTATACAGGGAAGTCTTGAGAAAGTGTTACTAGAGAATGATGAGGTCCAGGATAGCTCCAACATTGCAGAAGGACCTCAGTGAAGCTGACAGCACACTTAAAATGGGTAGGGATAAATACACAGAAGTTCCTCTGACCCCATTAATACTACTTCTATTTATAGCATTTTTCTTCATCTGTTAGGTCCACCTATGTAGTATATTTAATCCAAGTTAATGTGTAATGGGTGGAATTCTTTCAATCAGGTTAAGGGTAGCTTAGGTAGACATGCAGGTGGAAAATAAGCATATGGGTGGAAAATATCATGAAGTACTGTACCTAGAATTGAAAGTGGGTCGCACTGAGTTGTACTCTTTAGAATAAATGTACTCTTTCCCCCACTAGTACAACAGCCTGGAGCAGCTGTGCATCAACTTCACTAATGAGAAACTGCAACAGTTTTTCAACCATCACATGTTTGTGCTGGAGCAAGAGGAGTACAAGAAAGAAGGAATTGAATGGGAGTTCATTGACTTTGGAATGGATTTGGCTGCCTGCATTGAACTCATTGAGAAGGTCTTTTTAAAAAGTTTTTGTTAATCTTGCATACAATGTAATTAAGCAGTCTTTAAAGTTTGAAAGATGTGTCCTTACTTTAAACAACAAAACAGCCATTTTATTTAATTTAAATTCATTCTTATAAAATAGTATTTGCTTGCGACATAAAAATAACGGGAAGAGAGAGGGTCAAATCTGCTTCTTAGTGTCTCATGTAAAAATGCCTTGATATGGCATTTTAGAAACTCTTGCCATACTCAAAATACAATCATTCAACAGGAAGCCTTACAGAACAATTCTTGACTGTCATTGTGCAATGAAATCCCGACCTTAAGTTACATATTTGCAGAAAGAAACTCTTGCTTTATTTCCCCTCATTAAAATCACAACACAAGGTGGCTGGCCAAAAAAACCTATCCCTATGACACTTGCTTGCAATAATATATGCTAATATTACAAGCCAACAGCACACAAGTTATAAAATCTTGCTTTCTCTCTGCTTCTTATAGCCAATGGGCATTTTCTCCATCCTAGAAGAAGAGTGCATGTTCCCCAAGGCAACGGACACTTCTTTCAAGAACAAGCTCTATGACCAGCATCTTGGCAAATGCAAGAACTTTGAAAAGCCCAAACCTGGCAAAGGCAAGGCTGAGGCTCACTTCGCCCTGGTCCATTATGCCGGCACTGTGGACTACAACATCAGCGGATGGCTGGACAAGAACAAGGACCCCCTGAATGAAACAGTTGTAGGACTGTACCAGAAATCTTCAATGAAGACATTGGCCTTATTGTTTGCAGACCGCCCTGCAGAAGGTAATTCATGCTGCAATTTGCAATTGGCTCATGAACATAACCCTGAATAGGAAGGAACCTAAGTTCAGTAACAGCAACCATTTACTGGGAGTGCAGCAACACCATCTGCATATGGCAAAACCCAGTCAGTCTGGTTGAAGATTCAAGAAGGGCTAAATCGCACAATGATTTTAAACCATCAAATGTTAAACCATCAAATACTTTGCATACACATCATACATTTAAAGCACACATGCAAGAATCCTGGGAACTGTAGTTTAAGGATGCTAGAAATTATAGCTCTGTGAAGGGAAAATTACAGCTCTCAGGAATCTTCTTTTTTTGGGGGGGGGGGGAAGCAATGTACTTGGAATGTATGGTGTGTGTGCACAATGGCAGCTCCTCTGGTTTTTCTGAGGACCACTCAACTAACACTTCAGCATATCTCTGTTCCAAATATTATTTCACATTCACCCATCACATGTCTTTAAATAATCCTACAAGAATCATAACCTTCCAACCCTCAGAGTAAATATGGTGACAATATATTATTATGCTTAGGTCTGGAAGTCCCCCCACCCCCGTACTGGGAGCAGCATTTGCAGCCTCGTTGCAGCAGCAGGGTAACACACAGTCACATTCTGGTGTGGTTGTTTTCCTGCACCTCTCATGTAGGGAACAACGAGGCATTGCAAAAGTTAAGAAGCCAACCAGCATTAGTCTGGGCTCCCTGTGAACTGGATTTCCAGGGAAGACCTGGGTGAAGACTTTGCCCATCTCGGTCTGCTCTGGGAGTATTTAAGAATCTGTGGCAGGGTGAGGGTTGACCATTTAGGGGGACCATTTACTTTGAATTTGCTGTGGGTTTTTTTTTTTTTTTAAAAGTTTCTGTTTTCAGAGCCAGGAAGGCATTTGTGCTACAGTCAGTTGACTGGCCAGGTCTATGGGTTTTGCCTGCCTCATAGCAAACTTTATGGTGGAAGAGGGAGACCCCCTAAACTTTAGTCAGCTGGAACAGTTCATCAACCAGCAGGCAAGCTGATTGATCTTCCTGATAAATGCCAAATGCTTACACCAAACCTGTTGCATCTGTAATCAATAAAGTTGTCACCTAATTTGAATCCAACACACTCTCCCATCCTTGTCCTTGGTCTGTGCACTCCACTGCTGCCTCACTGAACCTACAGCCAAAAATGTAGTTTATACAGAAGAATAACACATAAAATCCCTGATGTATATGTTTTAATTATAATATTTTTTATTATTATTCAGAGGGAAAGAAGGCTGCAAAGAAGAAGGGTTCCTCATTCCAGACTGTCTCTGCTCTTTTCAGGGTATAGTAAAATCTTGGCTTAAGATATTTGTAAGGGGAGAAAATTCTGATTTCTTAGGGCTGCCATACGTCCAAGTTTTCCCGGACATGTCCGTGATTTTGGCAGCAGAAGTGGCGTCATGGCGGATTTTCGCTGAGTCAACAAAATGTCTGGGGAAACCCAGACGTACGGCAAGCGGGGCGATTATTTGAAAGAAATGCTTTAAAAATCCTAGAAAAGCCTGTCCTTTTTAAAGAATATTTTGGGAATATAGCAACCCTAGATTTCACAATCACAGAACACCAGCATGCCTCTAAGCACAAGAGAAATGTATTATAGGTGAAGGCTGAAATTCTGTGGTAGAGTACATTGCCTGTGTACAAATGACCCCCGTTTTTATCTTTGCTCAGGAAAGACTCTAGTCTAAAATCCTGAGGAACTGCTACCAGTCAGTGTAAACATTACTGTGCTAGACAGACCAATATTCTGACTCAGTAGAAGGCACCTTTGTATGCTCTGATAGATCCATCAAGAGTTTAAGAGTCCAAGACTGCTTAGTCCTAGAACAGAAAGCATGCAACTGAGCTTCTTGGAGAATGGGCAAGATAAATGTGATAAATAAATTATACAAAACACTAGGTCACTGCATTCTAGTCTAGCTGAAGTCTCACAATGGTCTATGATCTGGAGATTACCAAGGCAAACGTGAACGTGCCCAAGTCTTTATCACTAGAATAGTGCAGTTTGTGAATCGGACAAGGATGATTTTTTGAAAAATCCACCTAGGTATCTAGGAGCAACCCCAATTTGTGCTCTCAATTTGTCAGAGGAAGTATGAGTCCAATCAGGTTAACCACACACCAATTTCATAGAGGTTTTTCAGAGTCTTTCTCTAATTTTTCTTACTACCTATGGGAAATTTAAAGGAAGTTTTGCATATGTGTGTGGAATTTGTTAACCAGGCTCTGGCTTCTAATTCCACAGGAGAACTTAAACAAACTGATGAGCAACCTGAAGAGTACTCATCCACACTTTGTGCGTTGCCTAATCCCCAATGAAACTAAAACCCCTGGTAAGACACAGAACTCTACTTTGATTTTTAAAAAGAAAGATGTGATGCACCAGTTGTATACATTTTGGTATTCATATCTTCTCTTATTTTCTAAGGTGCCATGGAACATGAACTTGTATTGCACCAACTGAGATGTAATGGTGTGCTGGAGGGCATCAGAATTTGCAGGAAGGGATTCCCCAGCAGGATTATTTATGGTGACTTCAAACAGAGGTCAGACTGCCCCCCAATTATTAACCAATTGGTTGTTTGTAGTTGTTTTGCCCCCCCTCCCCATCAATAGTTTTGAGTTGCTTTTTGACTGTTTCTAATATTGCATTATAGCAGTTAGACCACGTTTGGACAAAAGGCTTAAGGAGGGGAAATGCCATCAGTGACAATTAATAGTCCTTGCATGAAGAGATTACAAGAAGGCCCCAGTTAAATTTAGCCTCAGTTAAATTTTACTAGTCTCCCTGATTTAGGTAAATGGCCATTAGGAATAATATTTGTTTAAACATTTACAATCAGATGCTAAACCGGATGGACCATTGGTCTGACCGAGTTCCATGAACATGGCATCAAATCATAAGCATCTTTATCTTCCACTTCTTCTAACAGATATAGAGTTTTAAATGCAAGTGCCATCCCCGAGGGACAGTTCATGGATAGCAAGAAGGCTTCTGAGAAACTTCTTGGATCTATTGATGTTGACCACACCCAATATAAATTTGGCCACACAAAGGTAAATTTAGTTTTTATTACAAGACTGTAAAATTAGAGTTTGTTGAGACAGTGACCAATACTTTGTAATATTTTCTTTTCCCAGGTCTTCTTCAAAGCTGGCCTTTTGGGTCTTCTGGAGGAGATGAGAGATGACAAATTGGCACAGCTGATTACACGTACACAGGCTATGTGTCGTGGCTACTTAGCAAGGGTGGAGTTCCAAAAAATGATGGAAAGGAGGTAGAGTTTTGCCATCTGTAATAGAACTCATGACCACACTGGCCTATCATGTTAATATGCCCTACACAAGGATTACAAATAATAACATATATAAAATACTCTTTGGGCTACTCTCCAAATTCTGTGGCAGATTCTATGTAAAACTTGTAAGAAGTACAGTCGTACCTTGGTTCTCAAACTGAATCCGTTCTAGGAGTCTGTTTGACTTCTGAAACCATTTGAGAACCAAGACACGGCTTCTGATTGCCTGCAGGAGCTTCCTGCAGTCAAGTGGAAGCCATGCTGGACGTTCGGCTTCCGAAAAACATTCAAAAACTAGAATACTCACTTCCAGTTTTCGATTGTTCAGGACCTGAAAAGTTTGAGTTGCAAGGCGTTTGGCTTCTGAGCTTCCACTGTATACCTTTAAAAAGGACTGTGTGTGAAGTGGCACTAAGTGGCAGTTCTCTTAACATTTATTAGGTTTGTATTAAATTTGAGTGTAAGAAGTATAAAAATAAAGTGACAGCTATGCCAAAGAAGCATAATGAAATTTGAACTACTTTATAAAATAGTCCTATTTTTGGAAGCTTTATTTGATAAATTTCTTCATATACCCCATGTGCTCCTGAAAATATCAACCCCTTCTTTATAAAGAAAAAAAATATATTCATTTTTCTTACTCCTTCTTTGAGATATAAACCTACACTTACTCCCAGATAAGTGTAGTTAGTAGTGCAGTCTAAGACCTGTTTTGCAACTGGACAAGAATCGGACAGTTCATATTTCTTATTAGGAGAGTCACAAAAGAATTTCATTAAACACTTTGATCACACTGTTGTCGTTTTCATCATCAAGGTTTTATTTTTTTGTCTGGTTGTTACAGAGAATCCATCTTTACTATTCAATACAATGTCCGTTCATTTATGAATGTGAAGACTTGGTCTTGGATGAAGTTGTACTTCAAGATCAAGCCTTTGCTGAAGAGTGCTGAATCAGAGAAGGAGATGGCCAACATGAAGGAAGAGTTTGAGAAAACTAAAGAAAGCCTTGCCAAAGCAGATGCCAAAGTGAAGGAACTGGAAGAAAAAATGGTTTCTCTGATGCAAGAGAAGAATGACTTGCAACTCCAAGTCCAATCTGTAAGCATTGTTGGTAACATACATTTTTCTTCACTCTAGACTAGTTTAGGTAGAGGAATTCAGAAATTGCAGGAGAAATGTGGCTATGTTTAATAAATCTGTATATCTTATATACATACTACATATCCTCTACGTAATAGTTCACCACAGTCAAAGTTAAATTGGACATAAGTATTTTTTTACACATATATAGTATACTGGTGAATATAGTTTATTTTGGTATTTGATATACCAACATAACCAGTGTCTATTAAAGAGTGATTTACTTGAACACTGAAAGAATATGGCCTTGAATAGCTTAACAATTAGTTTTAAAGGTGAGGCCATGTGCACATTCCTTTGTGTAAGTAGATTCTGTGCAAGAGATCTGCGTGTGCATGAACTTCTTAAGTAGGATAATAATATTATTGCTATATGACATACATTTTCCCTGTATAGGAAGCTGATGGCTTGGCAGATGCAGAGGAGAGATGTGACCAGCTGATCAAAACCAAAATTCAGCTGGAAGCTAAAATTAAGGAGCTGACTGAACGGGCAGAGGATGAGGAGGAAATGAATGCTGAGCTGACAGCCAAAAAGAGGAAACTGGAAGATGAATGCTCAGAGCTGAAGAAAGACATTGATGATCTGGAGTTAACACTGGCCAAGGTGGAAAAGGAGAAGCATGCCACAGAAAACAAGGTAATGATCATAATGTGCTCAGATCTGCAACCAATAGTCAGAATGTTGTATTATCATTCCAGGGTGGAATGATACATTGAATCTGTTTGTTCATTTCTAAAAGGTGAAAAATCTCACTGAAGAGATGGCAGTCTTGGATGAGACCATTGCCAAACTGACCAAGGAAAAGAAAGCCCTCCAAGAGGCCCATCAACAGACCTTGGATGACCTGCAGGCAGAGGAGGACAAAGTCAATACTCTGACCAAAGCAAAGACCAAGCTGGAGCAGCAAGTGGACGATGTAAGCACCAACACATGCAGAAGAATAACTGTGGGGCTGAAAGTAGTATTAGAGTGACAAAGTCTTTGTCCCTTCTTTGTCTTTAGCTTGAAGGGTCCCTGGAGCAAGAAAAGAAACTTCGCATGGACCTGGAAAGATCCAAGAGGAAACTTGAAGGTGATCTGAAGCTGGCCCAGGAATCCACAATGGATTTGGAGAATGATAAGCAGCAGCTGGATGAAAAGCTTAAGAAGTAAGTATGGTTTACTGTCTAGAAGACCTTTTGGGAGCTCTTTATGGCACCCAGCCCTCTTTCAATTTGACTGAGAAAACCTTGTGTTTTGTTATGAAAAGGAAAGACTTTGAAATCAGCCAGCTACAAAGCAAAATTGAAGATGAACAGGCCTTGGGCTCCCAGCTTCAAAAGAAGATAAAGGAGTTACAGGCAAGTCAAGCACATATTGACTCCATCATATGAAAATCAGTTCATCAGGGAAGACTCTGTTAATGGCTGCTTCTCTTTCTCTAGGCCCGTATTGAGGAACTGGAGGAAGAGATTGAGGCTGAGCGTGCATCTCGGGCCAAAGCAGAGAAGCAGCGGGCTGATCTCTCCAGAGAACTTGAAGAGATCAGTGAGCGTCTGGAGGAAGCTGGTGGGGCAACCGCAGCTCAGATTGAGATGAACAAGAAACGTGAGGCAGAATTCCAGAAAATGCGCAGGGACCTTGAAGAAGCCACTCTGCAACATGAAGCCACTGCATCTGCTCTCCGCAAGAAGCATGCAGACAGTGCAGCTGAACTTGGGGAACAAATTGATAACCTGCAACGTGTGAAACAGAAGCTGGAGAAGGAGAAGAGTGAGCTGAAGATGGAGATTGATGACCTTGCCAGTAATATGGAGTCAGTTTCCAAAGCAAAGGTATACTGCAGCAGTATATACTTTCCTTTAGCTTTACCAGGTGGAGGCACAACATACAGAATTCACAATCTTACATGGAAAGCCAGTATGCTGTAAGGTTGTAAGGTTGGAGAGTTGGACTATGACCTGGGAGACCAAGGTTTGGATTCCCCGCTCCGCCATGAAGCTCAGTGGGTGACCTTGGGCCAGACCTCTCTGGGTAGCTTCTTAGCCTAATCTACCTCACAGGGTTGTTGTGAGGACAAAATGAGGAGATGAAAACCATGTATACCACATTGAGCTCCTGGGAAGAAAAGGTGGTATATAAATGTAATAATAAACACATGGTTTGGGGATATAAAGAGATTGATACGTGGGTTACAGTAGCACCCATTCAAGTACCTAAAAGCAAAAGCAAAATACTCATATTAAGCAGATGGAACAGTGGATAGTATATTGGATTTTTATGTAAGAGAGCAGCTTCTAAGTTTTTTTGTATAGGTCTACACAAAACTTTATTTATACCTTAAATCTACAAAATGTGCTTAGAGCAAATGATCCACCTGGCTCATGCAGGGACAACCAGAAGAGTGTCTGGAGTAGCTGTCATTTGGTGCCATGTCTATAATAATACTGAATTTTTTATTTATAAAAATATTTGCATAAAGTAATTTCTTTAAAAAGAAATTCAAAGTAGTTTACAACAATTCAAAATTACAATTTACCAACTATTACAGAAATTATTCCATAATAGCAAACATAAAGCATGGTCACCTAAATAAGCACTATCTCAGTGCTGTTGTGATAAATATTATTTATCCCTGCCCCCACTTTCCTGATACTTCTTCCCAATGTGTATCATACTGTAATGTGACACTGCTCTAGTCAGATTATTTTGATAAATTATGTGGGGAAATGGAAGAGGAATTCACTGTAGCACTAAGTGAATTGCTTCTTCAGTGCAAGCATATCTGCTTGCTATCCCTACCACCACCCAGAACCAGTTTGAGGGAGCATGCACAGGTGGAGAGGGGAAAGGCCTGTTGTGCTAGTGGAGGTCAGTGTGCAGGTTTCTGCTGGCAGGGCCAGTTAGCTAAATCTGGCCTCAGCTGTTTTATATAGCTATACACTTTATTATTTCACATTTAGGCAAATCTTGAAAAGATAAGCCGCACTTTAGAAGACCAGCTTAGTGAACTTAAAGCAAAGGAGGAACAGAACCAACGCACTATTAATGACCTGACTGCTCAAAGAGCTCGTCTGCAGACAGAAGCTGGTAAGAAACTGAAAGTAAATTATTTAATGCTGCAATTCTTAGATCCAAAGATTGCAAAGTACCAATCTACCATGTCTATACTATCCAATTGAATCTTAACTGCACATAAGTTTAGGGCAATGCTTTTTCCTTTTCTTGCAACACGATTTCATTATGAAATCTGATTCTATGATTGTTTTTTTGAAAGTAAGTTTCTCCAGCTGCAATAGGACTTGTTAGCAAACGAGTGAGGTTTATCTAAGTGTGGCTAGTCATAGTTTATAACTACTAAGAAAAATATTTTATGAATAGTGAACATGATTAATTTGTTGTTACAAATAAATTAATGCATTTGTTGTTATAACCATCAAGGTCATTTCAACCACCGCTTAAAAAGAAATATGTACATACTATACAAAATATACATAGATCTATACATACAGTAGATACATAGATAATATGTACCGGTATATATTCCATTTAATCCGTTCTCTTTTCAGGTGAATTCTCACGCCAAGTTGAAGAAAAAGATTCACTGATTTCTCAGCTCACAAGAGGCAAGCAAGCCTTTACCCAACAGATTGAGGAACTAAAGAGGCAGCTTGAGGAAGAGATAAAGGTGTGTATTCTGTTCAACATTGCAGACCCTCTATCACAGTTCTAAACAACACAGGGCCTCTTTCTCCTATTCAGTTATTGACACCCATGTGCATTCTGCAGAAATCCTAATTATTCTCATTTCAGAAGCTCTAAGGTTGCTCAGGAAACTTCTCTAGATATCTCCCTATGGTGGTCTCTCTATTCTTTCATTCAAATGGGCAAAAGATTGCATGTGCTTACCTATCTTAGGCTGCTTGCAAACTAGGCATTTATTCTGGTATAGCTATGATTCGTTCACTCACATTTGAAGGAACAACCACATCATGACATCAGCATTAAATCGCTCTCTTGTGTTTTCTCCACAATTCTTCCATCTCTTTGGAGAGTCAGAATAGCTGACTTTGGGAGCAAGAGCAGAATACTGGCATAATAAGTGGGATGTGGACAGGAAGATGTAAAATGAGGCAGGGATGACATGTTGGAGATTTCTCAAATTTTTGTGTATTTCCTCAGGGCAGCTAAAAATAAACATTAAAAATGCAAATGCAATAGACACTATGCAACATAACAACAGACATGGGTAACACCCTGACATTCATAACTACTAAATTCTTTCTGTATTTCAGGCCAAGAATGCACTTGCCCATGGTTTGCAATCTGCCCGTCATGACTGTGACTTGCTCCGGGAGCAGTTTGAAGAGGAGCAGGAAGCCAAGGCTGAGCTGCAACGTGCCATGTCTAAGGCCAATAGTGAAGTTGCTCAGTGGAGAACCAAGTATGAAACAGATGCCATTCAACGCACAGAAGAGTTAGAGGAAGCCAAGTAAGTACAAGAACCAAGAGCAAGGGAGAGAAAGGGAACTCAAAAGTAGAAGAAAGTATGCCATTGTGTAGATGGAATTGGGGGAAATAGTTATTTGTATCACTCAGTGAACAGAACAGGTCACTGAGTAATTTGTGCTAGGCTCAGAGCAACAGATATATTGTAATAATGCAATCATATCAGTGTTGACATGGAAGGAGCTGATGACATGGCAAGACAAAGTTTGAATGGAAAATCAAATTTGTTTTTGAGACCATTCTCAGTATGCATGGACCATTCTCAGTAAGCCATTTATTATATTGGATGATTAAGAATCACTAAGTGTTGTGATCACATTTCTCTAGGAAAAAGCTGGCTCAGCGTCTGCAGGATGCTGAAGAACACGTAGAGGCTGTGAATTCCAAATGTGCTTCCCTTGAGAAGACAAAGCAAAGGTTACAGAATGAAGTGGAGGACCTGATGATTGATGTGGAAAGGTCCAATGCAGCCTGTGCAGCTCTAGATAAGAAGCAGAAGAACTTTGATAAGGTACTTTTGGCCATAATTTGAAAGAAAACTCAGCACATTGCAACAAACCCTCAGGTACACATGAACACATTTCTTATTTCTGATGTTTCTTCTTTCTGGTGTTTTGCAGATTCTGGCAGACTGGAAACAGAAATATGAGGAAACACAGTCTGAACTGGAAGCTTCCCAGAAAGAGTCTCGCTCTCTCAGCACAGAGCTCTTTAAGATGAAGAATGCTTATGAGGAATCTTTGGATCACTTGGAAACTCTGAAGCGTGAAAACAAGAATCTCCAACGTAAAACCACTTTTTCATAATAACTGCAAAAAAACTGTGAAGTTTGTTTAGCAGAGCTGAAGCAGTAGATCATAAGGATGGGATATCTCATACAGTCCTTCTCCCCAAAGCTAGAATAGACACCCGTGTGCATAAGAGTTCACAATGAGTGTCTTCACAACATGCAGTTTTATTATGCAGTCTTCACAAGGCTTATGAGGAGCCTTACATTTTAGGTCATTAGTGTTGTATAAAATTAAAAATAAAATAGGTCTGACCCACAGGGCTGCAATCTAAAATTATGCCAGTATGGCATAACAATTAGAGTGCTGGACTATGACCTGGAAGACCAGGGTTTGAATCCCCACTAAACCATGAAGCTCACTGCGTGATCTTGGGCCAGTCACCATTTTTTAGCCTAATCTACCTCAAATGGTTGTTGTGAGAATGAAATGGGGAGGAAAAGAACCATGTACACAACATTGAGCTCCTTGGAAGATACAGGTGGTATATAAAATGTAATAAATAAATTAATATAAATGAATGAATAAATGAATAAAATAATGCTAGTACTATAATAGTTCACTCCAAATAGTGGAGCTGGGATGAATAACTGAAATCCTCCTTCCCAAACCTTCCTACATCTGTTTATTATTAGCTGCATAAATACTATTAATCTCCTTTCTCCTTTCTTTGTGTGAAACTAACAGAGGAGATATCTGACCTCACGGAACAGATCGCTGAGGGTGGAAAGGCCATCCATGAATTAGAGAAAGTGAAGAAGCAGATTGAGCAAGAGAAATCTGAACTGCAGGCTTCTCTAGAGGAAGCTGAGGTAAACAATACAATTATGCATAATGAAAAGACACAGATTATTGATCTGTAATACTGTGAAATAATTGAAGAGGCAACCAGAAGGATGATGATAAGATAAGAACATTGCTGGATCAGACTGAAGGTCCATTTAATCCTACAATCTGCTTTTTACTTGGAGGTCCACAAGCAGGGCATGAAGGCAATAGTCCAATCCTGTTGTTGTTCAGTGTCACAAATGGGACCTGCAACAAAATGCTGCAATGTGGAGTTCTCTTGTTTAGTATTTCAATCCATCGGTCAGCAATGCCTTCTTCCATTCCATTCCATTCCCTGCCCTTCAGCCATCAACATTCTGTGGTCATTGAGCAAGCTCTGCTCTCTTGTAGGCTGCTTCTGAGTCCCACCCTTTTTTGCACTTCTGCAAACATTGCTGTTCCCTCAGATCTTCTGATACTTCCCTCTTATGTGCAGATGGTACTGTTTTGGCTGAGTAACTGTTAGCACTCATGCATGGCCATTGGAAATAGAAGCATTATTGTATGCTTACAGCTATTTTTTACCCCATCCTCTTTTGATGAAGTGGAACATTTACACCTTCATCCCTTACAGATGCTCCCCAGTTCTTGTCAGCTTTTCCCCAAAGGTCAGTTTAAAAGCCACTCTGTGACCTTTAGAATTTTAAGTACCAGCTGTCTAGTTCTATTTTGGTACAAGTGAAGACCATCCTTTAATTCAGGTTCAACTTATGTCAAGATGTCCCCAGGTCAAGTTCTGAATACCTAGCTGAACATGCAACAGGTAGCATTTCTGAGATGGCTTGCTTTGAGTATGGAAATGTGGTGAATACACTGCTAAATAGTATATTCAATATAATGTTGAGCGTACTTCAATAAGGAAACAGCTGTCAAATTAAGTCCATTATTAACAGCTGTCATAAATGGTTTTCTTAAGGCCTCACTGGAACACGAAGAAGGCAAAATCCTCCGCATCCAGCTTGAGCTCAACCAGGTGAAGGCTGACATTGACAGGAGAATTGCAGAGAAGGATGAGGAAATTGATCAGCTGAAGAGGAATCACCTGAGAGTTGTGGAGTCCATGCAGAGCACACTGGACGCTGAGATCAGGAGCAGGAATGATGCCCTGAGAATAAAGAAGAAGATGGAGGGAGATCTGAATGAAATGGAAATCCAGCTGAGCCATGCCAACCGCCAAGCTGCTGAAGCACAGAAGAACCTCAGGAACACCCAAGGAATACTTAAGGTACATATATATTTCTGTAATCAGGATACAGTTGTGATATTGTGCAAAGAATGGTCTCACAATAATATCTCAATATCATTTTTTAGGACACCCAGATACATTTGGATGAAGCTATGAGAAGCCAGGAAGATCTGAAGGAGCAAGTGGCCATGGTTGAGCGCAGAGCTAATCTGATGCAGGCTGAGATTGAGGAGCTCCGTGCAGCTCTGGAACAGACAGAGAGGGGCAGGAAAATAGCAGAACAGGAACTTCTGGATGCCAGTGAGCGCGTGCAACTTCTTCACACCCAGGTGAGCTTCTAATATGTAATGGGCACACACAAGGACATGGGGATAAGCCAGTGGGGAAAGCCAGATGTAGGCTCTGCTCCAGAAATAAAGAGATTGTTGCTAATGAGTAAATAGGCAATTAACCTACTCATCACCACACAGTCTCTTTTTCTCATCATATTAAGAATCACTACTGTCAAGGGACATGAAGTGGATGTTGGTACTCAATTAAGACCTTGAAGGGAACTCATTTATTTATTAAGCACGTTTTTAGCAAACCCTTTAGCCAATAAATGTCCCAGAAAAGTTTACGTAAAATCAATAACAAACAAAATAGTCATAGGAAGGTGATTTACAAGGCATGACTCGAGAAGAAAAAGGCATAAGGAGGGAAGAGGAAAACAGGCACCAGTTATTAAAGTAGCATAGTTGTTATAATGACCAGATAGAATGGAAACAGTTTAGTAAGAGGAGCCAAATGAAGCTGGTCTCCTCATGGAGTTGATGTAGCGGTCCTCATTTCTATGTTTCCTTCTGATGCTGCCTGATAGAATGATAGTTGCTTGGCAGGAACCTGATGAAATAACCAAGTAACAGTTGAGGGTAGGGATAAATGAATCTTTCTGTTTTGATTTCTCTCCGTTTCTCATTTTTCCAATCTTCAGTTCACTAAGTTTCCTCATCAGTTTGTATTTTTAAAAAAGTAACACAAAATTTGTATTATTATTATTATTAGAAACAATAGCAGCAGCATTTTAGTGTGCCTTTCTCTTAATATGCACATTTCTGTATGCAAGCAATTTTCCCTAATATAATACATTTGGTATGTCATTCTCACTGATAAATGCATCTTTATTCACACATCCTCAATATGTTTTTCTGCACACATTTTTTGCATCACAAACTTCAGAGAAGGGCACATTTTGAAATATAGATGTATTTAAGTTTTACACATGGTTTCAGGATGTGTGAATTAAAATGTAAACCAAACCAAATTCCTTTCCCATTCCCTAGTTGAGGGAGGGGGGAGCCCAACAGAGCTGGTTTCTGCACCATAGGTATGCTGGGGAAATGTTTGTGGCTCATTTCCGAGTACCTGCAATTGTACTCAGCATCATTCTTTTGTACAAAATGCAAGCAATGTGCATGACATATTTAGGCTTGGTCCTTTACGAAAACTATGATCTCCCATTCTGTATAGAATACCAGCTTGATCAACACCAAGAAGAAGCTGGAAACAGACATCTCACAAATCCAGAGTGAAGTGGAAGAGACTATTCAGGAAGCCCGCAATGCAGAAGAGAAAGCCAAGAAAGCCATCACTGATGTGAGTTGGGCAGATTTTCTTTTGAAACTATAATCCTGCTTGCAGTTGGCATGGCTGGTTTCCTAAACTGGGGAAAAATTCTCTATTAATAGGCAGCCATGATGGCTGAGGAACTCAAGAAGGAACAAGACACCAGTGCCCACTTGGAGAGGATGAAGAAGAACCTGGACCAGACAGTGAAGGACTTGCAGCATCGTCTTGATGAGGCAGAACAGCTGGCAATGAAGGGTGGCAAGAAGCAGCTCCAGAAACTGGAGCACAGAGTATGTATTTCTTGTAAACAAGTTCACTCAGTTCTACTTCTTGAACAAATTGACCAGCTGGACAGCTAATGGCTAATTCCATTTTCCCCAGGTACGTGAGCTGGAAGCTGAAGTTGAGAATGAGCAGAAGCGCAGTGCCGATGCTATCAAGGGTGTGCGCAAATATGAGAGACGTGTAAAGGAACTAACCTACCAGGTGAGGACAGATATATTTTTTCTGCATCTTTTGGAGGAACTGGTAAAAGCATTTTATAATCAGATGTACTCATGTTGTTTTCTTTTCTTTTGTGAAAAAAATATCCTGCTCTGTCCAGTCTGAGGAAGACCGAAAGAATGTTCTTAGACTCCAGGACCTGGTTGACAAGTTGCAGATGAAAGTGAAAGCATACAAGAGACAATCTGAAGAAGCTGTAAGTATTATTCTGAACTTGCTGTAGCTTGAGCTAGAATTATGAAGGTAAATTTGATATAGCAAAGGTTTCATTTCTATCAATAAGTACAAAATGAATTAGTCTCCATGTGGCAGAATTAGTTGCATGAAACAGGGGAGTTTCACATAAGTGAGACTTATGTGAGAACAATTAGCAGTGGATTGTGCCCTCAGTAACATGAACCCAAATTTTCATAATGGGAAGATTGCAGAAACCTTGCTCATATTGTTTTTAAGAGGAGAAGATCCTTTAGCAGTCTGAGTAATTAAAGCAATACGAAATAGCAATACAGTGGTACCTCGGGCTAAATACTTAATTCGTTCCTGAGGTCCGTTCTTAACCTGAAACTGTTCTTAACCTGAAGCACCACCTTAACTAACGGAGCCTCCTGCTGCTGCCGCGCCGCCGGAGTACAATTTCTGTTCTTATCCTGAAGCAAAGTTCTTAACCTGAAGCACTATTTCTGGGTTAGCGGAGTCTGTAACCTGAAGCGTATGTAACCCGAGGTACCACTGTAGTCACTTTTGCATACCACTTTACTGTACACATTGCAGTTCACAATAAAAACTGTGCATTTCTATTAAAGACATTATCATCTCCTATAATAGTATTAAAGTGGTAATATACTGACCAATAATATCATGGGCAGGTCTGAATGTACAAAGAACAGTCAAGCTAAACCAACCAAGGTTTGGCATTATGTCCAAATGCTGCTACTGAGATTTATGCTTTCTCCTACCCTCAAAATCATTTATACTATTTAAGTGTTAAAAATCCAGTACCTAGATTCATATATTTTTATCCATTTTCAGGAGGAACAATCCAATGTGAACCTGTCTAAATTCCGCAAGATTCAGCATGAGCTGGAAGAGGCTGAAGAGCGGGCTGACATTGCTGAGTCCCAGGTTAACAAGCTCCGGGTGAAGACCCGAGAGGTGCACAAGAAAGTTGTTGTAAGCGAAGAATAAGCTCAACCAAAAGCTGTAGTGACTAAAGAGAAGCGCAAAATGTGAAGCTCTTTGTCACTTTTGTAATTATCATTGTTCAGTTTCTAGAAAATAAAGATTGTAGATTCCTTTGCAAGTTGACAAAAAAGATTTTATGCGTTGCTTTTCTATACAGTACTATTCTTTTCATAGCATTTCATGTACATCATAATTTCTGGCTAACCAAAGCTTTCTTAATTTCAGTAGTATAATTATTGAACTGGAGGAGAAGTCAGTATAGATCTTATTGTTACCATTCTTTTGAGTCAGACAGTTTTGAATGGCGAAGTCCCTTTTTTACTCCAGTTGGATTATTCTGGGCTAGGTGGTTTAAGTCTGTAATCCTAAATTCATTTCCTTGGGAGTCACTGGGACTTATTTCTAGCTAGACATGGTTAGGATGGTGGTCCAAAATCCAAGCAGGGAAGCTTAAGTGGTTTGTGGATCAAGCACTTGGTTTCCCTTTGCTTCAGTCACATTTGAGACAAATTAAATGGATTAGTACTCACAAATTTAAACATTTGAACAGGTATCCCTAAAGTAAAACAACTTCAAATGCCTGACTGAGCTGTGTACAGTCAGCTCTACTCTACAGATGATGATGATGATGATGATTCACCCACCTTTCACCCTAAGGCCCCAAGGCATGTTACAACAATTTAAAATACAATATTAAAAACAGTGACCACAAACAGTGACACAAACTGTTACATCCAGTGAAGTTATTCAACAGTGATTAGTAAGTCTTTCCTCATCAGATAATGACAAGCATGCATGTTTTGAAATTTCACAAGAGAACAAAAAAAGGTACAGCGTTCTTAGATTAAGCTGCAAAATAAATATTTTCTGGTGGAGAGGGGGGAACTCCCATTAAAACTTGTAATATATTGGTTCTTCACCAAAGAAAGTCAGTCAGGATGAGAAAAGAACTTCAACTTTATTTTTTTTTTAAAAAAAACACCTTTCAAAACACCAGCAAAGTGAATACAGAAGATAAATATCAAAGCATCTTGGAAGTAAGCAGGGATAATAAAATATGACATTTATCCTTTAGTATGATGCTTTCATCTATCATGGGTTGAGCCCATACCTTCCAGTGTTTCTCAGATGAAAACAGGGATGTTCTAGTCTGCATCTCCTGCATTTTGATCTCACTGCACATAAAGATGTCATATACACATACACACCTGTCACCTTGAGCAAACTGCAACCTCTCCGCCAAACCTACCTCACTAGATTATTGTAAAGAAAAAACGTGCGAGGGAAGTGATCGTGTATACGACCTTCAACAGATAAATGGAATGAAATAATTTTTTTGTGGTAAGCTGCATTGAGTCCCTGTTAGGGAAAAAGGTAGGATGTGTGCTCTGCTTACAAAATGAATTTGATCTGTGTGCTGCAGCTGCAGCAGCAGCAGCAGAGTCTTAGGCTATGTACACATTAGTGGCTGAAAGCAGTGCTTTTTTTCTTAAAAAATGTTTAGGGGTACTCTCATTTTGAATCAAGAAAATCACCATTTTATAGTTCAAATTGGGAAAAATAATTACAGTAAATGGACAAAAGTACAAAGCTTCACAAAATGTTTAGGGGTATGCGTACCCCTGCATCCCCCCAGAAAAAAGCACTGGCTGAAAGTGTAGCAAAGTAATCACCCACCCACCCCACCTTTAAGTTACATTTCCACTTGCCATACACATCAGAGACAAGGCAGGGATATCTTTACCAGATGCATTTTCCCTATTTGGTTTCCCCATGCCTGCAATGCGCTTCTTCTGCACACGCACAATGGATGTCCCAAATGTACATACCTCAACTTAACTGTGGCTTATGTTTTCAAATCAGACAGGAGCTGGTTTGAGGGGAAATGCATCAGACAGCATTATTTCTCAAGGGACTATATGATCCATAGCTGTCAACGTTTCCCCTTTTTTAAGGGAAATTCCTTTATTCCGAATAGGATTCCTCGCAAGAAAAGGGAAAAGTTGACAGCTATGATATGATCATGTGTACATTGCTTCAAACACCAATGAGGGAAGTGCACTGAAGCATCAAACCCCAAAGCAGGGAGTGCACGTTTCAGCAAAGTACCATCTCTGTCTCAGTATCCCCTGCCTGCTGCCTATTATACTATACTATAATACCGGTCTATTATACAAGGTGGTTGCGTATATCTAAGATTGGGGTCCTCCATTTTTCTGGGCAAGAGGCACAAATGGGAATCTAAGACACTGTTGTGGGCTCAGAATCCTCACCTACAATAAAATAAAATAAATCCCAAGCAAAACACCTATCCAGCAAAAAAAGAAAAACAAACGAAACATAAAAGAAAGCAAGGCAATCCTATCTCAACCAAAAAAAAAAAAAAAAATCAAAACCACAAAGAACTCTTCCTTCCTTTATTGAATTTATACACCACTCTTCCTTCCAAGGGAGCCCATTTTTAAAGGAAGGGCAGCACTTAGGGGGCACCAAGGGGAATGTTTGAGAGAGCTGTGATACCTACAAGTGCCATATTGGAGATGCCATGTCTGAGATAATCTATATGAATTTCTCTGTGCTCTTCAGAAAGCAGTAAATCCTTGTGAGTCGGAAACAAGACAATAGCACAACAAAAATTTCCATTTGCTTCTGGGTGCTAATTTAAAGTAACAAGAAGGATAGATCATTTTTCTGAAGGTCAAATCTAAAGCTTATGGGAAGGATGAATAATAGAATTGTAGAGTTGGAAGGGATCCCAAGGGTCATCTGGTCTAACCCCCAAATACATTTTGGATGAAATACATTTAAAAGTGCCACCTGGCTCCTGCCGTTTTTCTGCAATTCGCTGTGCCTCATTGTGGGGCAATGAATCTTCTGTTTAACAGAGTATATACAGATGAGCTATGATTATATATTTTACTTATTTATTTTATTTTTAGAACATTTCTATCCCACTTTATTACCCTCACAGGCTCTCAAACTAGTTTACAAAAGATTATCACAATAAAAATGACATTGAAGTCTGGTACAGGAACAGAAATGATATGGTGTCCTCATGATGCCAGGGTGAATCAGCTGGCACTCATCCTTGGTCTTCTTTGGTGTTGCTCTTCCTTGGTATTGCCCTACTAGGCAGTAAAGCCCACTGATGCTCTCTGAGACAAGAGAGTGGGGCTGCGCAGCTAGAACTCAGTCAGCCCATGATGGACGCAAGTTCTCCTTTGCAGTGATTCTACTCCTACTTGGACGACTTGGAATTGATGCTAGAAGATTTCTTCTTGACCACTTGGAAATTATGTTTTAGTGTTTCATCTGTTCCTCCACGTTGCTTAACATCTGAATGAAAATGGGTCAAAATCATCTGGAGATTTGGACAAAGGTGCCATTAATATGCAAATGACACTCAGCTCCATCTCTCTTTTTCATTAAATCCTGGAGAGGCAGGATGTGTTCTGAGTGCTCAGATGCAGTAATGGACTAGATCAAAGACTATAAACTAAGACTCAATCTAGACATGATGAAGGTATTGCTAGTGGATGATTCATGTTCCTATTTGAGTGGTATTCAGCATGTTCTGGAGGTATTTCCCTGCACTGATCCAACATTGTCACTGAAGGCCCGAGTGGTCTCAGTGACTCAGAGTGCCTTTTATCAGTTGCATCTGACAAATGAGCTGTGACCCAACTTGGGGATAACCTAGTTACAGTTATCCATGCTCTAGCAACTTCCTGATTAGATTACTGTAATGCATCATATTGGGCTTCCTTCGAAAGTGGCCTGGAAACTTCTAAAATCAGAATGCAAGGTTGTTAACTGAACATTTTGAGCATATTACACCAGTTCTTTATCAACACTACTGGCTTTCCACAAACAATCCCTCCCTTCCTTCAGACATATTTTGCAATTATAATTATTTTTGTTTAGACAGGACTTTACAACATGAATTTTCTTTTTGAATCCTATCAGTATTTGATGATGTTTCTAGGAATATCTTTGTGGATTTTATATGTTGTATTCCACCTTGCCACGTGCAGATGCCCTTTTAAATGTGTTGTGGAAGGCGCGATTATTGGTTTGTTTCTGTTCTTATTTTTATAATGTATTTTGTGTTTTTATATTGCAATTTTATGTTGTGAACCATCCTGAGATCTATGGGTATAGGGCAGCATACAAATTTAATTAATTAATTATTAATTATAATTGATAAATAAATAAATAAATGAATGAATGAATGAATGAATGAATGTTGGGCCTATTTGACCTTTTAATCTCTAAAGAGCTTGCGGTCAAGCTATGTGAAGGATAATTTACTCCTAACCAATGATTTTTTCCTAGAAAAAAAGGTGCCGGTACTCGCCATAAAGTTGTTACAAGTAAGTGCCACACTTTTCAACAACAACAAAGATGCCGGTACTGTGTACCCTTGAGTACCCCTGGAAAAATCACTGCTCCTAACTGAACTTTGAGGTCGTTCATTCTTTGGAGTGCCACTGCCAAGTGAGATCTGGCATGTGGCTATAAGGAAAAAAGGGTTCTCTGTGTTAGCACCCAGAGAGGCAACACCTGGTGCCAGGCAGAGACTTTTTATTCTCTCTGACTTTTAAATGGATTTTGAAATTTTGGCTTTATAAGTTTTTAAGGCCTGTTTGTATTTAACTGTATTGCTTAATCTATGCTACACTGTGCCTTAATACTGTAATTGTTTGTTATGTTTTAACAATGTTTAGGTGTGCCACTCAGAAAACTTTGGTTGTAAAGGTAGCATAAAAATACTGTTCATACATAAAAGAATAACATTGAGCACTATAGATTGTATGCTCAAACAATCAGAATATCCCTTTGGGTGTATTCAATTAAATAATTGTACAAAATGATTTCACCCTTCTCCTCCCTTGTGTGCCCCCCAGCCCCATCTTTGCTTCAGAGGGTTTGGGAACTCCCAGAGCAGACTTAGCAGTGTGCGGGGAGAAGAGGTGGGGATGTTCTATTATGCAAGGAAAAATCTTTGTGCTGAAGGAATGTTCCCCTTAGTGCTACTTTGAATATAACACTTTTGTTATGATGAATAAACATAAATGTCTTGAGAATGCCACTGGAGTAATACTGTCTTGCACCAGCTGAGTTTCTGAGTCTCGTCTTTTAAATTCTTAGAATGCCAAACACGTCTGTCAGATCGTTTTGTGCCAACCATGAAATCTGACCTCCCTAAGTTTCCCTAAGGCCCTGTCACTCAAATTCAGAGCTGCAGAATACATAGAGAAAGCTGATTAACGAAAGCCAGAGTCTGCAGTAAATTAAGAGTAACTCTTTTCTTCCTATACATACAAATGGAAGGCTGTCGTTGCATTGCCCCCATTGAAAGATTTGTAGTGCTGCATGACAATCCTGGATTTTCATGGCCACAGTGGGATAGTGGAGCAAAAGAGAAAGCAGGTTGCACAGCAGTATTGGCTATCACTTGGGAGGGAGGAGGAAGGGACACTCACAGGGGGAAAGTAGTGGTTTACAACAACAACAGCAGAGGTGTGAGTAAAGAATGGACGGAGAAAACAGAGGGGGAAAGTGGCGATTCGAAACAATGGCAGATATTTGAATAGACGTGGTGGGGTGGGGGAGTGGCAATTTCAAATAAGGTCAGAGTACAGTGAGAAGGAATTTGGGAAAGGCTATGTTGCATTAGCCTATTGGTGTTAGCATCCGTGTTGTACCCATCTTTGTTTCCCCCCCGTTAAAGTTGTTTGCTTTGGGGTTTTTCCTTTAAAAAACCCTCAGTATCCTTCTATACCTGCTTTACTCAAATCTCTACCATTGTTTAATGGTAGACAATTTCCCTCTCAGTGTTTCACACTGACAGGAAAACAATGGCTGTTTTAAATTTCTCTTTCCATTATTCAGCTGCCTCATGTAAGAGGTATAATGGAAGCAAAGCCTGCAAATATTCTATTGTAACTTCCAGAAATCATGTATTTCACTCCTGGTACCATGTGTTGTGTTTAACATGAAGTTCCAGATTCAACATAGCAATTTAGAAGAGATACTTTATTAACAAGCAAGCACACATATATATACAGCACCTATAAACCGAACTTAACATTCTCTAGCTGAATAATCTGACAGGCTTGCACAGTTCATCTTAACTGTACAGTAACATATATCAGCATGGAGTATATGTGCAAAGGGGGCTGCAGAATAGGAGATGAAGGCATGAAAATGGGAACAGTAAGAACATAGCAAAGAGAAACTAGAAATCTGTGTAAGACAAAATAATAGGCTGAATCTCAGGTTTCTCATATACAGATTTTGATGTTGAATATTTTCCAGTTATTTCCTGTATGTTAGGAATTCTCCAGATAGTTGATATATGTAATATTCCACGATCAGCAGTTCACAAAGAAGGTTGCAGTTACGACTCAAAATTAAATTCCTTCTTGTCCTTCTGCTGGCAGGTGAAGATTTTCTTGTAACCAACAGGCTTTTGGGAATGGACTGCTTTTAACGAAAGTGCTGGTGCTATGCTGTTTTACTGTCATTATTGGTAGGGTTTTAATAGATTTTATATAGATTTAATTTTATCAGTGTTCAATTGTTTTTTAATTATTGTTTTACTATGTTTTTAGCAGTTCTCATTTTTTTCTGTAAGCCACCTCAAGTCCCCATGTGAAAATGTAGAGTATTTATTTACTTATTTTATTAATTAGCAGCAGCAGCAAGATGTAAGCCATATATTTTTGTTTTAAAGCATGAGAATGGTATAAAATGTAATTCTTGCATTTAGATTTGTTTGGGGATTAAGTGGTTAATTTGTTATGCCTGACCTGTCTGAGGATCAAAGGGGAGGTAAAATTCAATTAATATGTGGTGGTTGTCATACAGGCATTGTTTGTAGCTGAGAATTGGGACACTAATTTAGGGATTGCAAGTCACAATGGTGAAAGTCAGAAACTAGCTTTGGTTGACAGTTTCAAGGCAGAATCTGGGAGACAAAGGATGAGCAAATCAAGGTGTGATATCAGGTTACAAAGGGAACATAGCTAAAATTTAACCTGTGGCTTTTCATGGGTGTGTAGTACCATCTTTGAATATTTTCTCTCATTTTAGTTGACACTGACCAAAAAGGTCTTTCCATGGCTTTTTTTCTGGCCAGAACTTGCCAGAACTCAGTTCTGGCAGCTCTCAGGTATGTGCTATTGCCATTATAAGAGAACAAGGCACCTTTTTTCTAGAAAAATAGCACTGGTCTTTTTCATCCCATTGGGTGACTGTGCAGAAGAAGACTGTGAGTAGTTTCAAACCACCTTTTTTGCTTTCCTCAATTCTTTTACCATTATTGTGCTTCATTTCTGCACCTCCATTTCTACAAGGTCCATCAACTTATTATGAATGGCTTCTCTCTCACACATCCAGTGCCACTTTGCAGACCAAGAAAACAGAAACTAGAAGTTTCAGTAAAAGGATTAAGGAACACAAAAGTAAGATAGTGGATTGTGAAGAACTGAGAAGCAGGGAAGGAAGAAAAATGTGGAGTGGAGAGAGGGAAAGACTGTAGGTCAAATTTGGTCAACTATGTAATATGCAGCCATGTATCTTGTTTTTCCTTAAATAATTACAGGAATGGGAAAACATAATTCTTACTGGGAAAGCACCGTGGTTATCTGTCACTCCCACACCATGATCAGACCTGGGATAGCTCAGTCGGTACAGCGTGAGACTCTTAATCTCAAAGTCATGGGATCAAGCACTGCGTTGGGCAAAAGATTCCCGCAAGGCAGAGGGTTGGACTAGATGAGCCTCAGGGTCCCTTCCAACCATATGATTCTATGAAAACTGAGATTAGCCCTCCAAGTTTGGCTAGGACTCTTAGGAAAAGAGTCTTTCACAAGGCTCCTAGCTGTGCAGGGTTGCGTGTGTGATATAGAGTGTGTGTCTCTATTCTGATCATGGTGGAAATGAAAAAGTATCCCTACGTGTGCTCTGCCTTCCCAGTAAGCACTAGGCTCCCCCATGGCTGTAATTATTTAAGAAGAAACAAGATAGTTAGCAACATGCTATGTTATTTAGCAAATGTCTAGCCTGTGTATGTCTCCTAGCCTTATAAACTGTGTTTTTGCAACCAGATGCTTGCTGGAGCAGCCAAAATGAGAGTATCCCTAAACATTTTTTAAGGGGGAAAAAGCACTCATTTAATCTATAACAGTACAGTATTTCACAGTTAACATTCAATGGTGCTTAACATATGTATTTGGTGTCTGGCAAGCAACTGTATTCAGTATCTGACAGCACATGACAGATTACACACAGTGGTGTTTATTTGATGGTGTTTGATAGCTCACAGCTTGCAAAATTTCATATTTGATGCTTGCCAAAAAAGAGCATATTTGACTAAAGTACTGACATTTCAATACTTCAGATGAATTTGAATTTTCCTAATCGAAATTTGAAAAAAGTAAAATTGGAAAAATTAGCAAATTTCAAATTACTACAAATATTTATTTCAGCTTCACTATGCACTCACCAGCCTTCTCCTCTTCTCTCCTTACCAGTTAAAACATATTTACTGCCATTCATTCTATCATAAGCATATGGGTTTCCTTTGAGCAATATGTTGCACTCCCACTGAACCCTAACAGCATCAGATGCATATATTTCTCTCCTCTACCAGAACACAAAATTGGTATCAGGATCAGACCATAATATATAGGCTGCCACCCACTCTTCCCTCCTCTTGTCAATTTATTTTTAGATTGATTCATGGAGCTGAAAGATCTAATTATATCTGTTCGCGTCAAATATGAATGGAAATCTTGCTGGGAGTTAAGGCTGCCAAAAAGGTTTTGACCGAAGAAAGAAGAGGAGGCTGCTGTGTATGCAAATCACTTCCTATATAAGTAGTCTTGGGACCAGCCTCTCATGTCCTTGCACCAACAGCTTAAAGGTAAGAGTGTGAGAAGCTCGAGTTTAAAAGGAATAGAATCTCACCCTGAATTCTTCACATCCCAGTACATTCCTGCTGCATTTGACATTTCTGAGCACAGATAGCCTGTGTCAATAGGGATTTAAAATCTGCCCATCAGTTGCTACTCTATAATTTATTACTGGACCTTTGATAAAGGATCTATCATTTTTATTTTACAGTATTGGGCAGCTCAACCCTGCTTTACAGTCCACCTGATACCACACAAGGTAAGACACTGATTTATTAATTCCCTGGGGAAAGTCAGATACATGGTAGGAAAGGATCTGCATGTTTTTCAGTGGGTTAATTGCTTCCTCCCAACCTTTATGGAACATGTATAGCTATATCAAATTTTGTTATAAAGCAGCATTCCACTTAGCAGGAGGAAGTCAATTTTGGGAACTGGCCTTGAATATACTGATTCTTTTACTATCCCCTCTAATAGAACATCTGCCATAGCACAAACCCATGGGTCAAATTCTGAAAGGATGCACTATGGTAGGGAATCACAGTCTGCATCATGCCATGTATGTATAAAGGCCATAGTCTATATGGCTGTATGAATAATTTTGACATGGGGTTCTACTGTGCAGGGAGTACACAATTCCTGCTGAAAGTTGTATGGTTTCTAATTTAATTGTAAACATAACAGGTAGCAGTGTAGAAGGGCTGTAGCTCAGTTGTAGAGCATCTGTTTTGCATACAGAAGGTCCCAAGTTTGATATCTGACAACTCCGGGTAGGACTGGGAATGTCCCATCTAAAACCCTGGACAATACTATGGACAATACTATGGACAATACTGACCTAGATGGACCAATGGTTTGACTTGGTATAAGGCAGCTTCCTAAGTTAATCCTGCTTGACAGAACTTCTTGCTTGTTGGCACACGAAAGGACACAATAATACAGTTCAAGCTACAAACTCCTGCAATTCCAGCATTCAAGTTCCTAACAGAGCGGGCTGAAGTAGCTCAATCTGGATGAGTCTGTAGGGGATGAAATCTAGTATCTGATTTTATAGAGGGATAGTTAGTTGTCTTGTAATAAACAGCAGTCTTGAGGCACCTTAGTCTATTGTGCACTGATAAAACAGTAAAGTGTAAACCACTTGAACTAAAATGATAGTCTTTGGCTAGTTATAAATATAAGATACAAAAAGAGAACAATTATTATTTGTATATTTATGAATCACCTTTTGCATCTTAAGACATAAAAACTAAAATAGTTTTAAAAACAGTACAAAACCAACTGGAGATAGGCATTGAATTTTGTTTTTAATCAAAATAATATTATATTCTAACTCATATCATAAGAAAGAAAACAGTAGCCTTGCTCTGATAAGCACAGTCTAGTCACTTTAATCTTCTTCCTTATTGGCTACAAAAAAAAAAAGAATTTATGTGATAATTTATACTGTATCCTTCAACTGCAGTATCAATTCCTAGGGTGGCTTACAAAATATTAAAAATGACCAAAGCAAACAATAAATCAACCAACCAACCAACCAACCAACCTACCTACCTACCAATAAGGTAATTTGACCCTGGCAGTTCCTTCAGCTTCTGCAGTTTATATAATCCGGTGTAATGGATGACTGAACAAATTCCACAGACCTGAAAATATCTAGATTTCAGGATTCAGAATCTATAGGTGCCAAGTATATGGTATTCCATATGAAAAGTAGGACCTTGGTTCTAAGTGCTAATGGAGCTGGATGTTGCCAACTCTCTGAAATACAGGATGTAACACCAAAGGAAAAGTTGTATATTGGACGTATGTCCACATTTTCTTTACATGATTCATATTTTTCTTTCCTTCAGCTTTTTGTTTGCTGAGCTGCGTGCTATAAACCGCAGTCATGTCTTCAGACGCGGAGATGGCCATCTTCGGGCCAGCTGCCCCCTATCTACGAAAGCCAGAAAAAGAGAGAATTGAGGCCCAGAACAAGCCCTTTGATGCAAAGAATTCAGTCTTTGTGACAGATCCTAAGATATCTTATGTGAAGGCCAGTGTCACAGCCAGGGAAGGAGGGAAGGTCACAGTCAAGACGGAAAACGGAGAAGTGAGTAGAAGGAATGCATTGTTAAAATTGCCTCATCTCTACTTTTTAAGATGATATAAATTGGCCTTTTGTTTGGTTGGCTGTCTGTCCTATATTTGTTCATCTTCCATTTAATCCCTTTCCTCCCAGTCTGTAACAGTCAAGGAAGATCAAGTCTTTTCTATGAATCCTCCCAAATATGACAAAATTGAGGACATGGCCATGATGACCCACCTCCATGAACCTGCTGTCCTGTATAACCTCAAAGAGCGTTATGCAGCCTGGATGATCTATGTAAGTATATTCTGAAGTAACATGCCTCTCTCTTTTTATGGTGGAACTAGATTTTAATATAGGGGTGAGGAAGTCTGTGGCTCTCCAGATGAGACTCTAACTCCCAGAAACTCCACCTAGCATGATCAGTGGACAGTGTGTTGTAATACAGTTATATTTGGAGGGCCATAGGCAGTTCTGACTTTGGGGCAGAAGTCCAGGGTCCCTTGCAGCAAAATGCCCTCCAAGTGCAGCAGGGCTAGCTTACCACATTTTGAAGTACATGAAGTAATGCACGTTACCATCTAAAGAAGTAGCCTCATAAGACCAATGCCTAAAATTAGCTAACTGCACTTCTGGTCACAGGTTTCCTACCTCTGCTTTAAGACCTCCCAAATATCACTTTCTTCTCTCACACCACACAACCATGTTAGGTTTCTATCTTGTATCAGTTAGCCAGTTTGTATTGCTCTTTTGTGGGCAAAGTAACTATTAGCTGCCAGATCCTATATTATGTTCCTAGTGTCTTGTATCAATCAAGGACAGGAATGTAGCAAAAGTCTACTCACATACAGTGGTACCTCGGGTTACAGACACTTCAGGTTACAAACACTTCAGGTTACAGACTCTGCTAACCCAGAAATAGTACCTCGGGTTAAGAACTTTGCTTCAGGATGAGAACAGAAATTGAGCGGCAGCCGCGTAAGGCCCCATTACCTAAAGTGGTACCTCAGGTTAAGAACAGTTTCAGATTAAGAACAGACCCCGGAACGGATTAAGTTCTTAACCAGAGATACCACTGTATTTGATTTCTCTTCTTCTTTTCTTTTCTTTTCTTTTCTTTTCTTTTCTTTTCTTTTCTTTTCTTTTTTCTTTTCTTTTCTTTTCTTTTCTTTTCTCTTCTCTCTTCCCTCATTCCCAATGATAAACATCCTGTCCTAAGTATATATCCCTGAATATCCTGCTCAGCTCAAAGTTCCTTAGTTCGGGAATTATATACAATTGACTCACAATTTTTGCAGGGGTTACATTCTGGGGGGTTGTGCATAAAACCAAAATTGTGTATAGCCAAAACAACTCTGAAACTGCCCCCACTTTACTATCCCTACCTTTCTGAAGCCAGTGTGCCAAGCATGCCTTGCCTCCCATGCAAGGCAAAGAGCATCTAAGCTCTCCATCTTGCTTACTATGCTCTGAGAGGTCTTGGGTGGCCCCTGCAATATCCTGTCAGCGCCTTTCAGAGCCTGTGTGAGACCTTCCCAGACCCTAGTAAGCAAATTTGAGAACTCTTTTCATGCCAGGAAAACCTGCTCCAGGAAGAGCTTTAAAGCAATCTGCATTATGGGCATTTAATCTGTGTGATTTCAGCTCTCCGGTCACCAAGTATGTGAATCTGCAATTGTGCAAGTTAAATTTGTACAAGTTGTGAGCTAACTGCATTTTAAACTCTATTGGGAATATTAAAAAAATCAACAATAGGCTCCTCTGTTGGCTAGCAAGGCCGCTCTTACACCTTAATAACTGTTGATATATACTATTGTTGTACTGTGTATTTTGGATCTATGGACCACAATAAAGCTCTCTCTCTCTCTCTCTCTGTGTGTGTGTGTGTGTGTGTGTGTGTGTGTGTGCGTGCATTACAATAGACAGGATAAAACAAGCTAGATATGTTTTTCTTCTTCCAGACCTATTCAGGTCTCTTCTGCGTCACTGTCAATCCATACAAGTGGCTGCCAGTGTACAACCCAGAAGTGGTATCTGCCTACAGAGGCAAAAAGCGTCAAGAGGCCCCTCCCCACATCTTCTCCATCTCTGACAATGCCTATCAGTTCATGTTAACTGGTGAGTATATGGATCTCTTTGAAAGAGTGAACATTTTCTCAAGAGAAACCTTAATAACTTTCCTAGGAAATGTGGAGGTCTGTTAAGATAGCATATAGAGAAGCATTAGAAAGCTGGCTCAAAACAAATTAAGAAGTTCCCTAATCATGCTAATACCTGTAGTCCAATTCCTGCTCAAAAAGTAACGTTGGCTCATTTTTTCACCAAAAAAGAATACAAAACTTAAAAATCAACAATTATTGACAAGAAGAAAAAATACCAATATTGCTGAAATGTGATTCCATTTTTCAGTGTAAATAGAGAATATTCAGTTTGACTCTTAGAAATGAATGGTTTCATATTTTATTCTTACTGGGGAATTCATTCCTTAAACAAAATTCATGCAGAGCTATTTATAATTAATACACACATGCATAAATGGCACACACAGTTTTGAGAGTCATTGGGAAAAGCAATGAATGTGCATTCAAATTATGGAAAACTAATTCAGTTTCCCATTGCTACAGATATTTCATCAAATGGTTTCCACACATTTCTAAGCATACTTTGTAGCCATAGAAGCTATATACTTCCTTAAAAAAAATAAATCTCACAAGCTGTAAAAGATACAAAAGCTGTAAAAAATACAGATGAATGTATTTTGTGTGCATGGCTGAGCTCCTCTAGCATCATAGCATATACACAATCTGGGCTTTGCCCTGCATATTTCTTACCTATTATGACCTGCTTGTATGCAAGCCACTGCAAGTTCTTTAATAATTACATGCAGTGTCATCCTAAGCATGTTTGTTCAGAACCAGGTCCCACTGAGTTTAATGGGACTTTTCCTCAAGTTAGCTCACACTGAACCATAGCTGCACTAAATTAATAACAAGTTCTTTTTTGTTATATATCTTTCCAGATCGTGAGAATCAGTCAATCCTGATTACGTAAGTTTATTTCCTTAATGAAATCAATGCTGACTTTGTGATACAGTACAACAGACAATAAAGGAATTTTGTCAAAACTACCTTATCCTACCAGGGAGGAAAGATTCAATTACATGTATAGTCCTCTTAAATGCTGGTACAGTAAATCTCCAGTGATCTAGTTTTCTGAAAGTTCTACAGTTGCATTATACAAAATTTCAATTTTATTTCTATAGAAGAGGGGCATTTATCTGACCCCCTAGTTTCTTAGTAGGCTTTGAAGAACATGTGCTGCTTGCTGGCTATTCCTCTCTAATATTCCTTTCTAATAATATGGGGAAATGGCAGGGTAATAATAATAATAATAATAATAATAATAATAATAATAATTTATACCCGACCCATTTGGCAGGGTTTCCCCAGCCACTCTGGGTGGCTCCCAACAGAATAATAATAAGAATAAGCAACAAAACATTAAATATTAAAAACTTCCCTAAACAAGGGGGCCTTCAGATGTCTTCTAAAAGTCAGATAGTTGTTTATTTCCTTGATATCTGATGGGAGGGCATTCTACAGGGCGGGCACCACTACCAAGAAGGCCCTCTGCCTGGTTCCCTGTAGCTTCACTTCTCGCAGTGCGGGAACTGCCAGAAGGCCCTCGGAGCAGGACCTCAGTGTCCGGGCTGAATGTTGAGGGTGGAGACGCTCCTTCAGGTATACTGGGCTGAGGCCGTTTAGGGCTTTAAAGGTCAGCACCAACACTTTGAATTGTGCTCTGAAACGTACTGGGAGCCAATGTAGATATTTCAGGACCAGTGTTATATGGTCTTGGCAGCCACTTCCAGTCACCAGTTCAGCTGCCACATTCTGGATTAGTTGTAGTTTCTGGGTCACCTTCAAAGGTAGCCCCACGTGGAGCGCATTGCAGTAGTCCATGTAACGCTCTGATATGTGTTTGATCAACAGTGGAGAATCTGGTGCTGGAAAGACTGTGAACACGAAACGTGTCATCCAATACTTTGCAACAATTGCAGCCACAGGTGACAAGAAAAAGGATGAGCCGGTCGCACAAGGCAAAATGCAGGTAAGCTATTTGTTAGAAAGGATGAAATGTGGTTTTGATGCAGTCTCTATATAATTAATCTTACAATAATACATACATTGCAGGGTACCCTTGAAGATCAAATCATCAGTGCCAACCCCTTGCTGGAGGCTTTTGGAAACGCAAAGACTGTGAGGAATGACAACTCCTCGCGTTTTGTAAGTCTTCTGCAGAATCTGAACATAGTAGTTGACCTTCACTTTTTTAAGGGTGGTCATCATACAGCAAATCTGTAGTAATGTATTTGCAGAATCTGCCTCATAGGATTTGTAATTACATGCCTTTTCTTGTTTAAAGGGTAAATTCATCAGAATCCATTTTGGTGCCACAGGCAAACTGGCTTCTGCTGACATTGAGACATGTAAGGGATGGGATCTTTCTTTCTCTCTCGCTCTCTCACTTGCTTTCTCTTTCACTCGCTAGTTTCTTAATTGGTTGCTTCTGTTTCTTGCCAGATCTGCTAGAGAAGTCCAGAGTTACTTTCCAGCTGAAAGCTGAAAGAAGCTACCACATCTTTTATCAGATCATGTCCAACAAGAAGCCAGAACTGATTGGTAAGAGGCATTTGCTATAGTGGCTGTTGCTAAAATCTTGCGCTGATGCTGGATTATGCAATGGATGAAAATCTGTGCTTCTCCTTATTCAGAGATGTTGCTGATTACTACCAACCCATATGACTTTCACTTTGTGAGTCAGGGTGAGATCACTGTTCCCAGCATAGATGATCAAGAAGAGTTGATGGCAACTGATGTAAGTAGCATGAACAAGTGAGTTTTTTGGCGTATCAACTAGAGGTAATATAAAAAATATTCACTTGCACATCTTGATTCAATTGTCAGAGTGCCATTGACATCTTGGGCTTCAATTCTGAAGAAAAGACAGCCATTTACAAGCTAACTGGAGCTGTAATGCACTATGGGAACATGAAGTTCAAGCAGAAGCAACGTGAGGAGCAGGCTGAGCCAGATGGCACTGAAGGTATTTACAGAATTTGCAATGGGACTATGAGCAAAAGCCTTCAACCAAAAAATGCCCTTAATCCTCAGCTGCTCCTAACTTTCACTTGAACAGCTGAAGTCCAATGCATAAGAATGAGAGCCTAAAGTTACAGTCCGATTAATGTTTACCTGCAAGTTTCATTGTGTTCAATGAGGATTAATTTTGAGTAGACGTGTCTAGCCTTATACTATTTTATATTCATTTTCTTGTCTAAGTCAAGCCAGAAAATGTTTGAAAGTTGATACAATCTAGAAATTTGAATAACAGTGATGGAATTTTGGTTGCCATAGTCCCGCCAAATCTATCCCAACTAATCTCTTAGCCACATTATGGTGACAAACATAGGAGTCAACTCTTAGGTGCTGAGGTCCCTTTGCCGCCCTCCCATAAAGTATTTGAAGGGGCTGTACACAACAAAAAAAGTTAATGGGCATTGCCATTCAAATGGTGTGCACGTGATGCATTTTGGGATCAATTATGCAGGGCAGTGCTTACCCAGCCCCAGCCCAATATCTGATTCAAGTTGACACCTCTAGCGACAAACATGTAGTTTTAGCTGATTAATTTGCTATTATTTTATTTATTAAATTGGTATACTGTCCTTCATCCAAGGATCGCAGGGTGGTTCCCAGCATAGAAATACAAAGTGAGAACACAAAACTCACAATAAAACAAAAACAAACCAATAACTCTTTTCTCCCAAACACATTTAAAAGGTCATAGAATGTTAATCAGCCAAAGGCCTGCTTACAGAGAAACACTTTTGCCAGGCGCCTAAAGATATAAACAAGGCAAGCCTCCCTAGGCAGAGTATTCAACAAATGGGGAGCCATTGCAGAAAAGGCCTGTTCTGGACCTCTCATGAAGAAAGCACACAAAGAAGGGCCTCAGATGATGACTGCAGAATCCAGATAGGTTCATTATGGGGAAAAGCAGTCCTTGAGGTATTGTGGTCCTGAGTCATTTAAGGCTTTATAGGTCAAAACCAGCACTTTGAATTGGACCCAACCACTGCAGTCAGGCCAGGATTGGTATTATTATTATTACCATTATTATTATTATTATTATTTTATCGTTTATACCCTGCCCATCTGGCTGGGTTTCCCCAGCCACTCTGGGAAGCTTCCAGCAAAATATTAAAAAATAATAAAATGTCAGACATTAAAAACTTCCCTGAACATGGCTGCCTTCAGCTGTTTCCTAAAAGCCGTTTAATTCTTTATCTCCCAGACATTTAATGGGAGGGCTTTCCCCTTTCGCCACTGCTGAGAAGACCCTATGCCACCTTGCTCAAACCGCCTTGCTCCAGAGAACAGCCTAACAGCCAAATTCTGTACCAGCTGAAGTTTCTAAACCATCTTCAAAGGCAGCTCTACATTAGTAGTTTCCATGTCATACACCAGGAAGTTAATTTGTGTTCAGAGAGGCAGACCTATTCTTGCTTCTAATCACTGAAAAATCAGTCACATCTTAAAAAAATTAGGGAAAGTATTTTACTACTCTGCTTCTTCTATTTGTATTCCTAGTAAGATCTGTAGTATTTCTAGCAGTATTTCTATACAAGCAGTGTTGTTTATTCATACATTCATCCAATGTATAAAATATTATATACTGGGCTCATAAACCTTTCCTCTTATCTCTGTGCTCAGTTGCTGACAAGGCTGCATACCTCATGAATCTCAATTCAGCAGATCTGCTGAAAGCTCTGTGCTACCCCCGAGTCAAAGTTGGCAATGAGTTTGTCACCAAAGGCCAAACAGTCCAGCAGGTAATGATCTGCAGTACAAAACTCATGGTGGATGGACTCCACTTCGTTGCTCCACTTATATGCTGACTGCTGTCATTCTATTCTTATAGGTGTACAACAATGTTGGTGCTCTGGCTAAGGCTGTCTTTGAGAAGATGTTCTTGTGGATGGTCATTCGTATCAACCAGCAGCTGGATACTAAGCAGCCTAGGCAGCACTTCATAGGAGTGTTGGACATTGCTGGCTTTGAGATCTTTGATGTAAGGAAACAGGGCCTTGATGGAACAGTGTGAGAACAGAGATGTGGTGATTCTGATAGTCACAGTAAAACCTTTAAGCAATTAAAGAGTGTAGTTCAATAATGTTCTCAATGCAAAAGCAATGAAGGAGTGAAATTGTTTCCAAGCCGTTAACTGGAGAGGATGCCAGACACAGAAATATCTGGCAGTGATAAGGAATTGTAGATATGATTTGGTATGAAGAGCATGGTTCATAAATCCAAAGCATCTCTGGAGCGAGACAGAGTGTAAGCAATGTATCTGAAAGCACTGGAAGCAGTAAGTTCAGTGAATATGCATGCATTTGGGCTCAGCAAAGGAGAAAATAATGAGTAGACCTACATGTATGTCCAAAGTTCTTTTCGGTGGCCAAAACCAGCCCGCCCGATCCCAATTTTACTTTGGGGTAAAATTGTAAAAAACAACTTTGGTCGGCCCTCACGCATGTTCACTTCATCAAATCTGGCCCTCTTTGAAAAAAGTTTGGGCACCCTGTGATATGACTTTTAATTACTGTCAAGAACTGTAAAAAAAACCATTAATAATTGCAGAAACCTGAAGAGATGTAAGGTTTTTAATATTAACCATTAGAAAACTAGAATGAAGAATACTGTTAAACATGGTGGTCTCTTATACGATATATTTGCACTGTCTAGTTCAACAGCCTGGAGCAGCTCTGCATCAACTTCACCAATGAGAAACTGCAACAGTTTTTCAACCATCACATGTTTGTGCTGGAGCAAGAAGAGTACAAGAAAGAAGGAATCGATTGGGAGTTCATTGACTTTGGAATGGACCTGGCTGCCTGCATTGAACTCATTGAGAAGGTCTCTTAAAAATTACTTGTTTAGCACATGTGTAACTGCAAACAATCCCTGTTTTAACAAGGTGCTTAAGCTTATGCTTAATTATAAAAATGAATAGCTCCATAATAATAACAGAAATTGTGATGATGCTTTTGTCTAAATTTCATGCAGGACTATGCCATTTTACTAAATGTGCACTATGAATAGTTCACTTTTACTGTCAAATACTAATTACATTAGTTGGTTAGAGTGTGGCACTGATAACACCGGTGTTACAGGTTCAATCCCCATATGGGACAGCTGCATGTTCCTGCATTGCAGGGGGTTGGACTAGATGATCCTCAGGGTCCCTTCCAACTCTACAATTCTATTAATTTAATTTAGTAATTTTACTTTTACTCTCCTTGTTCCCTCCAGCCAATGGGCATTTTCTCCATCCTAGAAGAAGAGTGCATGTTCCCCAAGGCAACAGACACATCTTTCAAGAACAAGCTCTATGAACAGCATCTTGGCAAATGCAAGAACTTTGAAAAGCCCAAACCTGGCAAAGGCAAGGCTGAGGCTCACTTCGCCCTGGTCCATTATGCCGGCACTGTGGACTACAACATCAGTGGATGGCTGGACAAGAACAAGGACCCCCTGAATGAAAGTGTAATTCAGCTCTACCAGAAATCATCTATGAAGACACTGGCTTTGCTATTTGCTGACCGTCCTGCAGAAGGTAATTCCTGCTGCACTTTGCAATTGGCTCATGAGCATAACCCATAATTAGCAACTTAAAGAGATGGTTGCTTTAAATTCTAGTGGTATATGTTTATGTAATTCATTGAAGGATTTTAATTTCATTCATGTATTTTATAATTTTTATGTTTTAGAGGGTGGCGGCGCCAAGAAAGGTGGCAAGAAGAAGGGTTCCTCTTTCCAGACTGTATCTGCTCTCTTTAGGGTAAGCACAACTTCTGTTTGTGAAATGGGGAATAAACTTGCTTTAAATCAATGTCTTTTTCCTAGCTTATATTATGATTTGTCAAATCATAACAAAATCTGAGAGGGAAAAAACATAAACATAAAAGAGATCAATATGTTCAAAATAGATTGTCTACAAAGAGTATATTTATATATCAAAATCTATTTATCTATAGTTATATCTTCAGCAGCTTCCAATGTCAAAGAGGTGGGCTGTGTCTCAGTTGAAAATTTGGCTTCTTTTTGTGTATTAAACATCAACATGCAGGTAAAACAAATATTTCTGACCTCATAGGAGAATTTAAACAAGCTGATGAGCAATTTGAAGAGTACCCACCCTCATTTTGTGCGCTGTCTCATCCCCAATGAAACGAAAACACCTGGTAAGACATTTTAGTAAACATTCTTCGAAAGAGAAGGAAATTCTACCCTGTAGTGTTAATCCATACTTTAATGTTCTCTAAGGTGCCATGGAGCATGAACTTGTATTGCATCAACTGAGATGTAATGGAGTGCTGGAAGGTATCAGAATTTGCAGAAAGGGATTCCCTAGCAGGATCATTTACGGTGATTTTAAACAGAGGTCTGTATATTCCATACTATTTTACTATTATGCTTCTCAGTTCTTTAAAAATATGTTTTCAATACAATGCAGTATAATCCAAAGCACTAAGAAATAAGTCCCACTAAAGTAAAAGTAAGTGTAGTTAGGATTTCAGCCTTTGTACATGTTAAACTTTTAAGAATGCTGAAAATCAACTAAGAACTCACTGATGGATGATTAGTGTATGTTTATATTGAATGTGGTTGAGAGAACTGGGATGAAATAAAAAAAAGGTATATCAGGGATAGGCTGTGTACTTCCTTAATAGCTGTGTACCTCTCTGTACAGCAATGGAACTTCTTATATTGCATCAGCTTGCAGCAGCATAATTAGATAAGCTGAAAGGCCACCTGCAGTAAGATCATGTTACTAAGAAACATCTTTTCAAATGTTCATCATGTTTAAGAAAGTTTCCCTAGACATAAGTTTTACTTCACAGCCAAATTCAGTTTTTAATCTCTTTCAGACATTATTCTGTAACAAAAACAATTGTGGAAGTTAGTGCCAGCTATCATAATACTTTGGCAAAATAAAAACTGTAAGCTTTTCTCAACAGATACAGGATATTGAATGCAAGTGCCGTCCCAGAGGGACAGTTCATGGATAGCAAGAAAGCTTCTGAGAAGCTTCTCGGTTCTATCGATGTTGACCATACCCAATATAAATTTGGCCACACAAAGGTAAAATTACTTTTTATTACAAGACTGTAATATTTGAGTTTGTTGAGACAGTGACCAATACTTTGTAATATTTTCTTTTCCCAGGTCTTCTTCAAAGCTGGCCTTTTGGGTACTCTAGAGGAAATGAGAGATGATAAGTTGGCACAGCTGATTACACGCACCCAAGCTGTTTGCCGTGGTTACCTGATGAGAGTGGAGTTCAAGAAAATGATGGAAAGGAGGTAGAGTTTCATAGTCTGTAACAGGACTCATTGCGTGCCCAGGAGGAGACTCCCCGGCCCCAAGAGACCACCAGAAGGAATAATGACTTGTGACAATGTGTTATGGAATAAAAATTGGCCACAACTTTATTAAACCTTTCAGATGTAGGAAGACCTTGACTTAGGCATTGGGCATGTATCCCTCCCAGCCCCCAGCCGGGGGAACTGGAACTCCTCATGGTGAATGGGATATGGGACATGCACAGCAAGATGCTTGTGTATGTTGGCAGCCCATATCCCCGCAATGCAGGGGAGTTCACTGACAACCTTTCAGTGTATGGCCAGTGACTCCCTTATATAAACCCCTTTAAGAGGGGACCCTGGAATCACCGCTGCGGGGGGGGGGTGAGTCACCACTTCACCCCCCCACCCCATTTAGGGAAGATAGACTAAAGGATTCCGCCCAAGGCCTAAAACCGACAATGCAGGGAAATTCCTTCCCGGCTCTTCAACAGCAACCATCCAAAGATGTAGCAGCATAGGCAAAACATTGTCTAATGCTTTTTGCAGGTTAACGAAAGGGAGGGTTGGGTGGGTGAAGCTCCAGAGCCACCTCCTATTTAAGCAACTGGCCCCACCACCCTGTGGTGCTGATTGGCTGAGGTTTGGCGGAAACCTCCAATGACTAGCACAGGGAGGCAGGCCAGCCCAAACAGCTGGTGGGTCCCACGTGACTGGGGTGCTGTGCGCGGCCCTGCAAAGGGCACCCACAAAGGAAGGTGTCAGCGCTCATTATCAAACTGGCAATGAGTCTAGTTTGATAATGAGTCCATCAACACATGCAGGTTTAATACAGATTAAAGAAACTTGAAAACAAATTTTATTTTGGAATCGTCCTTAAGATCTAGTATGCTTTCTTTACAGAGAGTCTATCTTCACTATTCAGTACAATGTCCGCTCATTCATGAATGTGAAGACTTGGGCTTGGATGAAGTTGTACTTCAAGATCAAACCTCTGCTGAAGAGTGCTGAGTCAGAGAAGGAGATGGCCAACATGAAGGAAGAGTTTGAGAAAACTAAAGAAGAGCTTGCCAAATCAGAGGCCAAACGGAAGGAGCTGGAAGAAAAAATGGTGTCTCTGATGCAAGAGAAGAATGACTTGCAACTCCAAGTCCAATCTGTAAGCATCACTGGTAACATTAAATGTTTTTGTCCTAGTGACTCAATGCCTGACAGATATAGATTGGATACAAGAATTCAAAAAGTGCCGAGAAATTTTGGAGCTAATAAAACTTATTTAAAAAGATAATTATAGATATCAAATACATAATAAAGTGCAGGAACAAGGAAAGATAGAAAGGGAAGAAGAAAAATCCTCAGTTCCACCTCTTCATTTTTATTCATTACTTTTATCCCACATTCCCTTACTTTGCCTGATAACTCTTGCTTCCACACATGTCTCTGCCCACTTCCTCCCTCAACCCACTGCTTAGTTTCTCCCCTGCCTCCAACCCTTGCTCATGTCTCCACTAGCTGCCTTCTCTCTATCTTCCCTATGCTAAACTTCACTGCACACTTTATTACCTTCTTCCCTTGTTCAGTGCCCCCCTTTTCTGCTCTGTTAGCAAAGGCCAAACTTCCCAAAGTAAGACAGATCAAGTTTCCTCCCTGGCCCCTCCCACTCAAACAGTTGCATATCAATGTGCAGATTGTCCTCGAATCCCTGGTAAAGGAATTTTATCAAACTTTTGCTTATGTGGTGTATGTCTCAACTAAAAAACTACTTCTTAACTCAACAAGACGAGAGAGATGCATTAAAAATATGTTTTCAACCTACAGGAATCTGATGGCTTGGCAGATGCTGAGGAGAGATGTGACCAGCTGATCAAAACCAAGATTCAGCTGGAAGCTAAAATTAAGGAGCTGACTGAACGGGCAGAGGATGAGGAGGAAATGAATGCTGAGCTGACAGCCAAAAAGAGGAAACTGGAAGATGAATGCTCAGAGCTGAAGAAAGACATTGATGATCTTGAGTTAACACTGGCCAAGGTGGAAAAGGAGAAGCATGCCACAGAAAACAAGGTAATGATCACAATGTGCTCAGATCTGCAACCAATAGTCAGAATGTGGTACAGTATTGTCATTCCAGGGTAGAATGATATATTGAATCTGTTTGTTCATTTCTAAAAGGTGAAAAACCTCACTGAAGAGATGGCAGTCTTGGATGAGAACATTGCCAAACTGACCAAAGAAAAGAAAGCCCTCCAAGAGGCCCATCAACAGACCTTGGATGACCTGCAGGCAGAGGAGGACAAAGTCAATACTCTGACCAAAGCAAAGACCAAGCTGGAGCAGCAAGTGGACGATGTAAGCACCAACACATGCAGAAGAATAACTGTGGGGGTGAAAGTAGTATTAGAGTGACAAAGTCTTTGTCCCCTCTTTCTCTTTAGCTTGAAGGGTCCCTGGAGCAAGAAAAGAAACTTCGCATGGACCTGGAAAGATCCAAGAGGAAGCTTGAAGGTGATCTGAAGCTGGCCCAGGAATCCACAATGGATTTGGAGAATGATAAGCAGCAGCTGGATGAAAAGCTTAAGAAGTAAGTATGGTTTACTGTCTAGAAGACCTTTTGGGAGCTCTTTATGGCACCCAGCCCTCTTTCAATTTGACTGAGAAAACCTTGTGTTTTGTTATGAAAAGGAAAGACTTTGAAATCAGCCAGCTACAAAGCAAAATTGAAGATGAGCAGGCCTTGGGCTCCCAGCTTCAGAAGAAGATAAAGGAGTTACAGGCAAGTCAAGCATATATTGACTCCATCATATGAAAATCAGTTCATCAGGGAAGACTCTGTTAATGGCTGCTTCTCTTTCTCTAGGCCCGTATTGAGGAACTGGAGGAAGAGATTGAGGCTGAACGTGCATCTCGGGCCAAAGCAGAGAAGCAGCGGGCTGATCTCTCCAGAGAACTTGAAGAGATCAGTGAGCGTCTGGAGGAAGCTGGTGGGGCAACCGCAGCTCAGATTGAGATGAACAAGAAACGTGAGGCAGAATTCCAGAAAATGCGCAGGGACCTTGAAGAAGCCACTCTGCAACATGAAGCCACATCGGCTGCTCTCCGCAAGAAGCATGCAGACAGTGCAGCTGAACTTGGGGAACAAATTGATAACCTGCAACGTGTGAAACAGAAGCTGGAAAAGGAGAAGAGTGAGCTGAAGATGGAGATTGATGACCTTGCCAGTAATATGGAATCTGTCTCTAAATCTAAGGTATTGTACTTCAGTGCATTAGGGAAGGGATGCAAGAACTACTGCATCATCTCATAAGCATTTGACACATGTTTTTCTAAGAGCTAAGCTGCCAGAACATCTCTAAACCTGACCTTAGGCTAAAGTTGAAGCAAAGTCAGATTGTATAGCATAAGCAAATGAAGCAGTACTAAAAACATATTCTGGATGCCAAGAATTACTTGTTAAAGTACACTATATATGAAAATGGGCAATATTTTTAATGATTAGACTGTAAAAGTTCTGCTCCTAAGTGTACAATACAGTATTTAATTACTGCTGGGTAGTCAATGTAATTGCTAGATGAATTAATTAGGTGTTTATATATTTTATCACCTATAAAGAATATACAGGTAAACACATTCCTCCATTATTTCATGAAATTATGTTGTATGTGTTAATATATTGAAGACTTTGTGTTCAAAGATTGCCTATAAGAATCTGACTTGAGGAAGGCAATCAAATTAATAGATTGCAGCACAGCTATTGGATTTTAGCTCTTTGCAAAGTTTGTAATTTCCATATCAAATTGTGCCAAACTTCAGAATTTGGTTTAAATGTATGCTGTCATTTACTTAGGCTGCAATGAAACTTATATTTGCATAAATACAAATTTATAAATTATCTGTCTTTTTTCATAGTTTTGCTTTCTTTTTAAAGAATGTTCTTACTAATATATCAGTTTGAAGACTATTTCAATGTTTTTCCAATTGCCCATTTCAGTCAGCTCTTGAGAAATTATCCCGCTCCTTGGAAGATCAGCTGAGTGAGGTTAAAGCAAAGGAGGAAGAGCACCAGCGCACAATTAATGACCTGACTGCTCAAAGAGCACGTCTGCAGACAGAAGCAGGTAAGGCACATGACTGGTTACATACTGCAAGTTACACACTGTAACACATTATATACACTGTGAAAGTTGTTTGTAAATTCTCGTAAGAAATGTAACTTGCAGCTGATTTTAAAATCAAAGGATCACAACATTGAAAATGTGAAGAATAGCATTATTCAACACTAAATTACGTAATTAATGTATCAAGGTTGTGATTCCAAAGTCAAAGAGTGGCACGTGGTCTCTAAGCAAGTGCTCTCAGCCAATGTACAGTCTTTTCTACATTCAGATCATTCCACTTTTTGTAAAGTTCTAAACTTTTTACTTCTACATCTGTGGTGCAAGCTCTCCTGATCTGAGTACTTGTGTATATCACAGCAGGAAGAAAAGTGAAAGTGTATGCTCTTCTCAATTAGTATTTGAGGAGTGTGTGGTTTATGTGGCATTATGTTTAAGCTCAGATATGACTGTATAGCTAATTTTATTATTTTTAAACTCCCAGTTGTTCCTGTTCTTCTTGAGTACAGTTTTTTCAGTCAACTTTATTCCAGTCCTATTAAATACTCTATTCTCTTTTGCTCTTCTCAGGTGAATTTGCTCGCCAAGTAGAAGAAAAAGATGCTTTGATTTCCCAACTTTCAAGAGGCAAGCAAGGTTTTACTCAACAGGTTGAAGAACTGAAGAGGCAACTTGAAGAAGAAACAAAGGTGGGTATTATGACTAGATCTAGTAAATGGATTTTCAGTGCTGTATTGCAAATCCTGCACGCTGCTGTACAGGGCTAAAGTGTTATGGAAATATCTTAGAAATTTTATTCTTTTTGTTTAAAAATTATACCACCTTTTATCCTCCATCTTTTATCCTTTGAGTTGCTCAAAGCAGTTTACAGTTCAAAAGCGACCATAAAAGCAACAATAATCCAACCATCAAAACACAAATTAACAAACTAAAAACAGCACATTGTACAGACAAAACCATATGTAATGAACTGATATTTGAGCTGTACAGCAATGTCATGGAAATAAATCCCCCCCCCCCAAAAAAAAATTACTTAGGCTAGGGATGGGGAATCTGTGTTCCTCCAGGTGTTGTTGGACTCCCATCATCCCTGACCATTAGTCATACTGGTTGAGGCGATGGGAGCTGGAAGTCCATGGGTTTTCCATCTCAGACTGCAGTCCTGAACATACTTGCTAGGCAGAAAGATCCACGGAACTCAGGAGACCTAGGCAAATCACTTAACAAATATTTTAATTTCTCCAGGCTAAGAATGCATTGGCCCATGCCTTGCAATCTGCTCGTCATGACTGTGACTTGCTCAGGGAACAATTTGAAGAGGAACAGGAAGCAAAGGCTGAGCTGCAACGTGCTATGTCCAAGGCAAACAGTGAGGTTGCCCAATGGAGAACCAAATACGAGACTGATGCAATCCAGCGCACTGAAGAACTAGAAGAGGCCAAGTATGTTGGGGAGATTGAGATAAAAAGTGTTATTCTGCTACAAAATGTTGCAATATTTTTGACTAGGAATTCAAAAATTGCAACTCTCCATTCTCGCTTGGAGTGGTTAAGAGACTGCTTGCTTGTCCACATGCACCCTAGGCTGCTCCTCTGCTGCTCTGGGCTGTTACAGCAGCCCTGTGGCCCGTTTCCCAATCAGCCAGTGGCACTATTAGAAGTGTGAGCAAAGTGCCCAGAGAAACTGGAGCACTCGAGGAGGGGGGTGAGAGTTGCAGGAGGAAAGAAAAGGGAGGGAGGTGCACAAATGATGGTGGGGCGCACCGATACAGCTCCTTGCCATGGGTACAAGATCATCTGGGTATGCCTCTGTTCTCATTCAGGAAGTCCCTTTCCTGCCAGCCAATCAGTGAGGGTTTGGAGGCTTCTAGGCCACCAACGTAGCACTCACTTCTTCACCAATCAGCCAGCCCATTTCATTCCTACACAACACCCAGGTTTTCCCACTGATTCAGGGTTCTGTGGGTACTTAGCATTCAAAGTCCTCACTGGGCTGTTTTGGGGGTTCTCCCACAAGTTCTCCCCAAATGTTTTTTATACTTTTGGACACCTTGGGGTTCCCTCCTTCTGTCCCTCTATGATGTCTGTAACAGAAGTTATGCAATGCTTATGGTAGGATAATAGACCTTCCTGCTTACCCAAGCAGATTCATGCAATTTACTACTGACTTTTTTATCTTCTTCAAGGAAAAAACTTGCCCAGCGCCTGCAGGATGCTGAAGAGCACGTAGAAGCTGTGAATTCCAAATGTGCTTCCCTTGAGAAGACAAAGCAAAGGCTACAGAATGAAGTGGAGGACCTGATGATTGATGTGGAAAGGTCCAATGCAGCCTGTGCAGCTCTAGATAAGAAGCAGAAGAACTTTGATAAGGTATTTTTTGACTTTTTTTTAATGAACATATTGCATGAAGTTCTCAGGTCTAATGAATTCATTGCTTATTTCTTGGTGGTGTTTTGCAGATTCTGGCAGACTGGAAACAGAAATTTGAAGAAGCCCAGTCTGAACTGGAAGCTTCCCAGAAGGAGTCTCGCTCTCTCAGCACAGAGCTCTTTAAGATGAAGAATGCTTATGAAGAATCCTTGGATCACTTGGAAACCTTGAAGCGTGAGAACAAGAATCTCCAACGTAAGTTAATAATTGTATATTCTAAGAAGCAGGTTTAGAATACTATAGGCACAAAACTGAGAAGCTATGTCTTACTTCCAAAGAACCAGCTGAATCATATAACTTCAAACAAGCCTTCTCCCTGATTCCAGGACAGACCCTGGTGTCCATAAGGTCATGCACTGTGCATGCCAAACAACTAATCTATTCCACAAGGATGAGCTGAAATTAAAAAATAAAGCACTTTACCCCTCACCCCCATCCCACCCTAATGCTGTGTATCATCATCCATATTACAACAACTAAACTATTCATCTATTTCTCTTTACTTTGTGTAAAACCAATAGAGGAGATTTCTGATCTCACGGAACAGATCGCTGAGGGTGGAAAGGCTATCCATGAATTGGAGAAAGTGAAGAAGCAGATTGAGCAAGAGAAGTCTGAACTGCAGGCTTCTCTAGAGGAAGCTGAGGTACACACACACATATATATATCATTCTTCTTAGAGAAAACAGGATAAAAGTATCTTGTTCTATGATATAAAACACTCAAAGAATTACTAACAGTGTTAACAGAATCATGATGGACACTTCTGTTTTGCTGTTGACTGGAGGAAAGAATGCACAAAATATTTCCTTTTAAAGATGATGTCTAATGCATTTTTAAAAAATGGAGAGGGGGCACTTATTTTAGTCTATTATTAATAGCTAATATAAATGGCTTTCTTAAGGCCTCACTGGAACATGAAGAAGGCAAAATCCTCCGCATCCAACTAGAGCTCAACCAGGTGAAGGCTGATATTGACAGGAGAATTGCAGAGAAAGATGAAGAAATTGATCAGCTGAAGAGGAATCATCTGAGAGTAGTAGAGTCCATGCAGAGCACACTAGATGCTGAAGTCAGGAGCCGGAATGATGCCCTGAGAGTAAAGAAGAAGATGGAGGGAGATCTGAATGAAATGGAAATCCAGCTGAGCCATGCCAACCGCCAAGCTGCTGAGGCATTAAAGAACCTCAGGAACACACAAGGGCAGCTTAAGGTATCTACAGTACAATGCCACACAGTTGAAAGTGAAATCTGGAATTGCCATGTAATTAAGGACTTTGTATCTCATAATAATTTGTTTGATAGGATACACAACTGCACTTGGATGATGCTGTTCGGAGCCAGGAAGATCTGAAGGAGCAAGTGGCCATGGTTGAGCGCAGAGCTAATCTGATGCAGGCTGAGATTGAGGAGCTCCGTGCAGCTCTGGAACAGACAGAGAGGGGCAGGAAAGTGGCTGAACAGGAGCTTCTGGATGCCAGTGAGCGTGTGCAACTTCTTCACACACAGGTAAGCTTCTAATATTGTAATGTGCCCCACCTTTCATTAACTGGTAGAGAAGAGCAGGCTGTTTATCTCTGGGGATGTTCTCTTCCATCCTGCTCCACCTTTAGCCATATTACTTGAAGGAAACAAAGCTATGCCTAAATAATCTTTGCTTGCTCTTATACAAAACGTCTGTGGACATGACTATTTAGCTTATTTCTCTATGATTAGATTCAATGGTATGCATACTATGATATTTCCATCTCATTTGAAACTCTGGGGATTTAGGAATAAGAAATTCCAGGCAACTATTTGAGGCAGAGCTTCATTGAGTTCATTTCTAAGTAGATGTCATTGTTTCCTGCCTTTTAAAAATTCTGTCTTAGCTGTTTTAAGGCAATTTTTCAAATACTGTATGTTTTTCCCCCAAACAGAATACCAGCTTGATCAACACCAAGAAGAAGCTGGAAACAGACATTGCACAAATCCAAGGTGAAGTGGAAGAGACTATTCAAGAAGCCCGCAATGCAGAAGACAAGGCCAAGAAGGCCATCACTGATGTGAGTTGCAGGGAGTTTCCTTTTGAGATCTGAACCTGTATACATTTAGTATGGCTGATTTCTTGAACTGGTTTGGCAACTTTATTAATAGGCGGCCATGATGGCTGAGGAACTCAAGAAGGAACAAGACACCAGTGCCCATCTGGAGAGGATGAAGAAGAACTTGGAGCAGACCGTAAAGGACCTGCAACACCGTCTTGATGAGGCAGAACAGCTGGCAATGAAGGGTGGCAAGAAGCAGCTCCAGAAACTGGAGCACAGAGTGCGTATTCCTCATATATCTGTAGTCTTTATACATTTTGAACGTAAAGAATGCAATGGAATGCAAATTCTCCCTTCTTCTGTGCCTTCCTTAGGTACGTGAGCTGGAATCTGAAGTTGAGAACGAGCAGAAGCGTGGTGCTGATGCTATCAAGGGTGTGCGCAAATATGAGAGACGGGTCAAGGAGCTGACCTACCAGGTGAGGGTGATAAATGTTTTTTCAATAATACAGTGAAAGAAATGCTACTGAAGTTATTGAACACTCAAACTGGAAATGTTTAATAGTAGTGAAATAGAGTGAGAGAAATTCTTTTCAAAAATATTTTCTTCATCAAAGGTTTGTAATGGGGTAAATTACATGAACTCTTTATTTTCCCCTATTACAATATGAGCAGCTCCATCACTTATATCATCATATATCATCACTTATATCATCATAAACATGTCACTGCATTCCCATGCCCTGATATCCCCAACCAACCAAAAATGCGGCCAATGCACAGCCCCCTGCCAAAAAAACATTAATAGCTATTCATTTCCTCTTATCAAGCCCTTAACCTCTCTAATCCATGGAATGCTCTCCCACAACACATAGTGCAAGTTTCACTCTAGAAAAATATATTATTTAAGAAAATCAAACTGAGGAATGAATTTTAAATTATATAAACTCACTTTTTTCTTCCATTTGTTCAGTCTGAGGAAGATCGGAAGAATGTTCTGAGGCTTCAGGATCTGGTGGACAAACTGCAAATGAAAGTGAAAGCTTATAAGAGGCAATCTGAAGAAGCTGTAAGTATTGCACTGAAGATGGAACAATGGTTACATTTCAAATAAATCTGATTATATTTACTGTAATGAGTTTCATTAAAATGCCTGTGGGCCAAAGTCCTAAACAGTGGCACATTATCTGATACTACAAATAAGGAAAGCAAGAATCAAAAGGAAACTGTGAGATGGAAATACTGATTAAGTAATGAACGCAAGAATATTGCATAACACAAATATGGAGAATATCATTTTTAAAAATGAGTTATAATAAAGGAGTGGATAGTTACACTTTAACAATTTTGACTTATGTGTATCTGTCATATTTTTAATTGGGAGTCTAGACTAGATTTCTCATAATTTTTTCCTTGACAGGCAGAAAATTAAGAACTTAACATTTTCCCAGCATGGAGAAAACTATATGTTGAATCCAGACTTAATTAAACTTAGAGTGGACCCACTGAAATAAATGAAACTTAAATTAGTCATGACTAAGAAGACTCTACAAGATTTCAATGGATCTACTACTTAGGCAGTCTTGCTAGCCTGGTTTATATTTTAACACTTGCTAGGATTATAGGGATGATGATGATGATGATTAGTATTAATTTATATCCCACCCATCTGGCTGGGTTTCCATAAACTGGTGCCCACAAACTTGTAACAATAGTTAAATCACATAATCACATAATGAAGAATCAAGACATTAGCATCCTGCTCCCAATCACCTGGTTATGGTTGAAATAAAAGAGAAGTTGGATTTTTAATAATATGGTTTTCATAATTTTATTGTCAGGAGGAACAATCCAACCTCAACCTCTCCAAATTCCGCAAGATTCAGCATGAGCTGGAAGAAGCTGAAGAGAGGGCTGACATTGCAGAGTCACAGGTCAACAAACTGCGGGTGAAATCCCGTGATGCTGGAAAGGCAGTCAAAAGTGAAGAATAAGCATGTATAGAAACTTCAAGGTGACTGAAGAAATACACAAAATGTGAAGCTCTTCATCACTTTGATGTGTAATTATTGTTTGTTCTGTCCTCGGTGTCTAGGAAATAAAGACTGTAGAAACCTTTGCATACATAAAAATGTGCCATCCTTTTTGTGAATCTCACCCTCCTGGTGTTATCTCAAGCTTTTCCTCATCTGGTGGGTCTCCAAAGTGGTGAATAAGATTAAGTGAGCACTTAGACTAAGATTAAGTAGTCAGTTGTGACTGTAGTAGTTATTCTATTCACATATAGCTGTTCTTTTTTTGTGCCTCAGTTTTCTGATTATCAAAACTAAAATGCAAGTACTGTACTTAAGAAGAGCCTAAAAGCCCATCTAGTCTAGCATCCTATTTCCTATGGTGGCCAACCAATTGATTCTGCAAAGTCAACAAGAAAGACATCAAATGCAGTAGTTCTCCTTTATTTGTTGCCTCTCAGCAGCTGAGTTTCAGAGGAATCACTGGATATTTTTTCATTTGTTTACAATGTTCATATGCTGCCTTTCAGGCCAAAGCTTTCCTAAAGAAGCTTATGAAACATTATTAAAAGCCACAGTTCAAATTTTAAAACACAAATGAAATAATTCAAATAATTCAAAGCAACATCAGATTAAAACAATTTAAAATCAAACTTACAGAATGCAGACTTAAACATTTTTCACTTCCATTTAAAAACAGAGCAAACCTATTTCTTTGGGATAGAGTTCCAAGGGTATGTGGCCACCATTGAAAAGGCCCCGTCTCTAGGGACCAACTAGTATGAGGGACTTATGGCAAGCCAATGAGCAGGGCCCCAGAGGTTATACCTGCCCCTTGCAGTTAACAGCAATTGACAAAACGTATATCCCTGGTGTACAGGTGTTACCTGAGCTTCTGGCTTAGGAAACAAACGAAACAACAACCACCACCCCAAATTAGCACCCCAGACAGGAGTTTCTGCTCTCATTCGGGACTTGTTTTACTGTATGTCCAAAATGTAATTTTTTGAACATTTAAAGTCCAACCAGTCCAGCAGTATATATAGTAAGAGAAAACCGAGTGGGAGGTGGGCAGGGCGTAGCTTTGCCAAAACCTATACAACTTACTCTCACTTTACATTAAAATAATAATAATAATAATAATAATAATAATAATAATAATAATAGGTTGAGATTCCTGCATTGCAGAGGGTTGGACTAAGATGACCCTCAGGGTGCCTTCCAATTTTATGGTTCTATGATAATGGAGAGCTGGGAAAACCCACCATTCCCTGGTCTACATTTATTTATTTCCCAACCCTGAGCACAGTGGCTTTCCCTTGCTTCCCGGGCTTCCCACAGCCCAGTCAGCATCCTCTGATTTGCATTATTCTGCCTTTTTGTGCCTGGACCCCTGGAACCAAACACTTCTGTTGAGTGCTGGACAAACTGTACCTTCCTTTCACAACAAAACTAGGTGTAGGGGCTGGTGCAGAAAATTTCCATCTAATTTACTTAAATGATTTATTTTTTAGAGAAACATCCCATTTTACCCACACCACAATTACAAGAGCATAGGCTAGAGAGTGATTCAACACCCTATACTGCAGGACACACAACCACGCAGGGAGAACCGAATGAGATTATGGGATGTGCAGCATGGAACTGACTGTCTCCTCAAGCCACACAGATTTAAGGGTTCTTAAGGGGAACTCTGGTGAAGGGAAGCTATGGAGAGTGCTTTGCAAAAAAAGGGGGGGACATTAGATAAAACAATGATCTGTTCCTGGGTACAGAAGAACCAACCTTTCCCCTAAAAGGAACAATACTTACAGATAGCTGTGGAAAACACTGTTCAGCGGCGGACCAAGGAAGGCAGCGTGTTTCAGAGATTGAAATCACAGACCAAAGAATCTAGCGGAGCTTATATCAAATGGCGCCCTTTACTAAACAAGCTCGCTTCAAATTCCTCTTTCTGTGTGTCTCTCTGCAGTTTGTTGGGGTACTTCCTGATGGCCGTTCCCTGCTCTTGTCCTCTGTGTCAGTGGTTTATTCTGTCTACTGCTCCAGCTTTCCTACTTAGTTCCATGCTCATTTATGCAATGGGTTGCACGCACATAAGTTTTACTTAGTGTAGTAGGCCCATTGAAATTAATGGAACCAAATAAAACAGTTGGACATTATAAATCCTCTGTGAATATTCTACAGTACAGAGAAATTTGGAGGAACTGATCCCTCAAAAGAGATTTCTCCTCAGACTGACCACCCACCCAGTGACAGCTGGTTCTAATAAGTTCTTACAGGAATTTGCTTTTACTCCATGCAGCTCTTGTTTAGACAGGCCTTCTGGCTCTTCCTCTCTACAGAGGCCTCCAGATATGATTTTCAAGGCCTGACACTTCCAGATAATTTCCTAGGAAAATGTATCAAAGGCAAACAGTTGAAACACATAAAATTTACTGCTTAGGCTTATGTTGAAGAGAAAGTCAATGTTAAATGAGGAAACTATTGCGAAAAAGCGGTGTAGGATCTGATGCCCCGGCCATAAGAACAGTACACTGCAGTTTTACTACTCATTCTGTTCCCACAGGAAATCTGGTAAACCAGTTCAGAGGGGGTGGGAGTGATTGGATTGAAGGTACAGATCCCTGACAGAATTCTTGGCAGTCTCACTAAATTACAGCTGCCAGGATAATTTGGGGAAGCCATGGCAGTTAAATGGGGGTGGAACTAAATATAATTTGTTATTCAGGGTATATTCAAACGGATAAAAGGTAGAAGCCATCTTTCTTCCACATGGAGAGCATACCGTCCAACATTTCTCCACTGAAAATAGGAACGTCCCATTCCATAATGATAATTTTACTACAGTATTTATACTCCACACATCCACTCTGGGCAGCTTCCAACATATATAAAAACATAATAAAACATTAAACAAAACTTCCCAATACAGGATTGCCCTCAGACAGCTTGGGGGTCAGATAACTTCATACCCTCCAATATTTCTCCAATGAAAGTAGAGACATCCTAAGGAAAAGTGGGACATTCCAGGATCAAATCAGAAACTGGGACGGCTTCTCTAAATCAGAGCCATCCCTGGAAAATAGGGGCACTTGGGGGGTCTGGGAGAGCCTACATATTTAATAGGTTGTATGAAAGTTATAAACTCAGGTATAGTATTTCCCATAATGGATTCAACAACCTAGCCTGGGCCACTAACACCTTCTGAGAGTGACAGAACTCTCTGCTGATCTCAGCATCCGATAGGGTCTTTGGGAAACAGGGTAGTGGTGTTTCAAATATTTGGGCCTACATCATTTAAATGGAGCAACTTTAATTGGGCCCTGAAATGCAGTGGCAATCGATGCAGCTGTTTAAAAACAGGGGTTATAGGAGATCTAAAGGGAACCCCAGTCAGTAAACTGGCAGCTGCATTTTGGACCAGTTGACGTTTCCAAAGTCATCTTCAAGGGCAGCCCCATGTAAAGCACATTGCAATAATTCAGTTTGAAATTTATCAGAGCATGGAGTACAGTTGCCAAGTCATTTCAAGTTCACAATGAGATGCAGCTGGAACTGGAAATAGGCACTCCTTGCCACTGAGACCACCTGAGCCTCTAGTGACAGTGTTGGATCTAGGAGTGTTGGAAAAGAGAACACATCTATCTTTTCAGAATTCAGCTTCAATTTGTTGGCCCACATCCAGCCCATCACTGCTTCCAAACACTTGTTTAGCACCTCAGCCATCTCTCCTGATTCAGATGGAACTGAGAGATAGAGCTTCACTCCAAAAGTCACAGTAGTTTCATACTGGTGTTACATAGCATGAGGGCCAAGATGGAACCCTTCAGAATACCACAGGAAAGTTCCCATGATATCATACAGTGATCCTCTGGCCCATAATTACCGTACTTTTCCGTGTATAAGATTAGGGATTTTTTTACTAAAAAATAATGTTAAAGGGGGGGGTAGTCTTATACACAGGAGCAATCTCCCCCCCCCCCCAATTTTCTTCATTTTGAGGCCTCCAAAATAGGGGGCATCTTATACATGGGAGCGTCTTATAGACAGAAAGCAGTCCTAAAGATTTTGACTAAACTGCGGGAGGCAGTGGAAGACAGGAGTGCCTGGCGTGCTCTGGTCCATGGGGTCACAAAGAGTCGGACACAACTAAACGACTAAACAACAACAACAAAAGTCCTAAAGATAGGAGCAAAACCATGGAAGAACAATGCCCTAAACCCCCATTTTCCTGAGCCAATCCCAAAAGATATCATGGTCAACAGCATCAAAAGCTGCCAAGCGTTCAAGGAGAATGAGCAGGGTTGGACTCCCCCATCTCTCTCCTGACAAATATCATCAACCAGGATGACTAGGACAATTTTAGTGCCATGACTGGTCCTGAAGCTGAATTGAAATTGACCTGATATTCAGTTTCCTCCAAACATTCCTGAAACTGAACTGCTGCCACATTCTTGAGTAGGGCCACAGGACAATGGTTATTTAACAATTCCAGGTCCAGGGAGGTTCTCTTAAGGAGGTAATGCAGCACTGCTTTCTTCAACGTCTAAGCAATGATTCTGAAACATACTAAAGAGTAGCAGAAAGGACCCAAATGCTTGAGATGCATGTGTGTGTATGTGTGTGATGTGCCTTTTACTCTGACCAATAGACATCAGAGCAAATTTCACTGCCACCACAAAATTCCTTAGGGGATTCGTAATGCAGCAGGAATTTTAAGCTGTCTGGAACCTCTTGAATTAACTCAAGTTCTATAAGTTTTTGATCTGGCAAAGCAGCATTGTGCAGCAATAATGAATGAGAACGAAACATTATTGCATATAGCATTTTGCTGGCAGTGTGAACCCCTGAGAATCTCCCAGCATCACAGCAGTCTAGGTTACTTCACTATGACTAGATGGCACACAGTAGTTGCCTGTAGGCTCAGCCCACCAATGAGGCATGGGGAAGTGACCACCTCCTGCTGCAGACTCAGGACAAGCTCAGTTGGGAGGTGCAGCAGATCTGTTCCTATCACCACCCGCTGTGTGCCATCCGGGAAGAGGAAGCCACAGCCTTAAGAGAGAAGGCTAACTGAAAAGGCACTCAAACCTCTCCTTCTCTAAAACATTCCAGACTACAGTATTACCTGCCAAGCCTTTTGTTCAAAATTCCACAGGGGGCTTATTGTGTATTGAGCTTCTTTATAAGTGGCATGCTTTTTCTTGCAGATGCTTGACCTTTGTTTTGTTAACAGAGGACTAGATTTAAGACTTTTGTTGTGCCAATCAAGGTATTGCCACTATTGTTGCTCCTCACACACTGTTTTTGGTTTAAAACAAACAAAGAAAGAAACATAGGCACAGACCTTGCAAAGGGCGTATTCACTCTCCAGCTTCTATTCAATTCTCAGCCCCTATCCTTCTTAGCCTCCCTAAGGATGTTGAGCTTCTTACAGGCCATTTTATTAGCCGCCACCCCCAATCCCCATGTGAAATTGTGACAGGTCAGATTGGTCCTGCTTAGGATCTTACATGACTCTATGAGAATTCAGCCAGTATGTGACACCCGCCTCTTCATCCACAACCACGCATATTTAGAAGGAAATAAGTTCTGTGCTCTTCTATTGGCTCCAGATATTATTATTAGCTTGGAATATGATCATGTCTTCTGGGGCTTATTGGTATCTAAGGAGGAGTGCAATAATGGTTTTAACAAGGTCCGGAAGGGTTCTTTTCATTAGACATGAAGTGACTTTCTCTTGTACAGTTCTGAGGGAATCAGAATGGGGAATCTTGAAGAACTGCTTTAACCTTGAGGAAATGAACTGACAGCTGACAGTAATGGAGAGGTAACACTTGTTTGTGAAAGAATGTGGCTGCTGATTCCTCTGATGTTACGCATTTTACTTTGAAGTTTCAGATTTGGAGTTCTCTAAAATCTCTATTTAAAAAATAATAATCAAAAATATTCTGAGAGGTAATATCTACCCAGCCCAATTTACTGTTGTATTAACCAAGCTTAATAATGTGCTTAAAATGCAAACTGGTTTCAAACGTTTGTAAGATCATATTCTAAAATTGTAAACTAGCTTCCTATCTGTGTGGGTGAAGGGATTTCAGAAGGTTAGAGAACTGATTTGCTCTCTTGCTTTTGAGTAGACACTGTTAATTTAATATGAATGAAGAAAATTAATTCCCTTGGACCTCTTAACAAGCCATTTCTTGCTTGAGTGATGTTCCATTGGAATATACAGATTTTTCCCTATTTGAGACATCACCACAACCCTCTAGACTAGAGTTTTCTGCATTAGGTATGGAAGCTGGCAGTGGGTGATATAATGTCAGAGGAGGAAAAGAAATTTCTGACCAGCTGACTCCTTGTAACCTTTAGCTAATCATGTCCCTCCCTTAATTAACAGAAAGAGCATGTGAGATCAGGTCTTCAACACATTTGCAACTAAAGAATAAATTATTAATTCACCAAAAATAGAGGCCTAGAATGCTGCGTTGGCAGATGGCTGTGTATAAAGGCTGTAAGGCCCAAGGCTCCTTGATTCTTCACTAGTTCACTATCTCAAGGTAAGTCACAGTCTTTGCTGTGTTCTAAGGAAGCCAGAACTTTTGCCCTTGTTCAAGGCTTTATGTGACTGCTTCTCCAGATATCCTAATATAATGCTGAGTGTCAATAGCATTAATACAGTTGTGGTTACAGTTGCAGGAATGTACATTTATTGGCCTTTCCATAAATGCCATTTTACAGATTTATTATTGTTCCAAATTTCTCAGATGCAAACTTTAAAAAAATCCAACATGCCAAAAGAAATGCAGATAAAGTAAATATATAATATGTTTCATAATTAATAATTTATTTGTTTAAAAGTATGCTTATTACTGATAGTAGGGGATAAATGCAAGAACAAGTCTGTATTTGAATACAAGTGTTCTTGCTCCTAGGTGGCAATATTAGTAAGAAATAGTAAATAATTTGATTTGCTGTAAAATGCAGTTTTTTCAGTTATGCCCTTTATTGCAAATTCACTGTTTTGGATTAAAATATCAAGGAAATTCAGCTATATACCAAGTCCATGCTATTTTTCGGATTAATTTCTTTACTTCTTTCTGTTCACATTCAAAAGATTCAGATCTTAATCTGCCTTCTTAGTGACTGAAGGTAAGAACCATTTCATTTTAAATTCAGCATGCATGAATGGTTACAATACAAATAACCAGTATACTTAAATACGGTGCACAGTACTGCACAGAACAAACTAAAGCAGAATAAATCCACCACTATTTCACTATCGTTGTCAAGAAGATGTTACAGAATACATGCACAATACAACATCAGTCTGGGGAGGGCCAGAATCTCTTGCTCTTTTAACATTCACAAATGCATATTTTCTTAGTGTGGGACCATAATAAGGAGAATGTAAATGTTGGAACACGACCAATAGTCAGAAATACTGGTGTTATCACTGTCAGTTTCGTTGAGCACATAAATACTGTGGGTGCAATTATACCTTAAACTTCTTTAATTCCTTCAGCCAATCTATAATCATGACCTCAGACTCTGAAATGGCTGTATTTGGAGAGGCGGCTCCTTTTCTCCGGAAACCGGAGAAGGAGAGAATTGAGGCTCAGAATCGTCCATTTGATGCTAAAGCAGCCTGCTTTGTGACAGATGACAAAGAAATGTACGTCAAAGGCACTATACTGAGTAGAGAGCCGGGGAAAATCACTGTCAAAATCGAGCAAGATGACCGTGTAAGTAGGAATTTAACCTACCTGTTTCACTGAATGGTTCTTGGTTACCTAGTTGAAGGTTGGCCAGTTTCTGCAGTCTAGGGTACCACTTTGTTTTTCCAGAAAGTGGTCTGGAGACTGGGAGTAGTCAACCATTAAAATATTGGCACTATCTAACCATAAACGCTTGGGAATTATGAAGCAAATATGCTAAGTCCTAGTATTACATGCCAACATGTATAGTGCCACAACACACACAAAACTCAAAAGAGATGTTTAACATTAATTGTGCTGAGATGAAAGATAAGGAGTTTTGTGAATCTTTTCAACCCTCCCTCCATTCTAGTGGTTTTCGAGTAAGCTTTTAAATTCAGGACAGTATTTGTTGTTGGGTCATGTCTCTGCTGCTTCAGGAACCATTTTAATATTATTATTTTTATGAAATCAACCTAAGTTGGAGTTCATTTAGCACTCCCTCAAAAGTATCTTTCAGCCACCAAAATGTTCAGCACTAAACATTAAAATGTGGGGTCCCTACTGGAAATTTATAAATATTAGGATCAAGGTAACACAATCCCACAGACCTCTAGTTGAAAATATGGCCTACTTTCAAAATACTTACCTCTCCCATATTTGTTCATCTTCTCTATAACCCCTTTCCTCCCAGACTGTGACAGTTAAGGAAGATCAGGTTTTTGCCATGAATCCTCCCAAATTTGATAAAATTGAGGACATGGTTATGATGACCCATCTCCACGAGCCTGCTGTCTTGTATAACCTCAAAGAGCGTTATGCGTCTTGGATGATCTATGTAAGTTGAAACTGAATCTGAAGCCTAGTTTGTTTCTTTTTCAATCCATCAACTATGTACCATGATATGCATTGTCTCCTTTTTCTTCAGACCTACTCAGGTCTCTTCTGTGTCACTGTCAACCCTTACAAGTGGCTGCCGGTATATAACCCAGAAGTAGTGTCTGGTTACAGGGGCAAAAAACGGCAAGAGGCGCCTCCTCATATCTTCTCTATCTCTGACAATGCCTATCAGTTTATGTTAACTGGTGAGTACTCAGAAGTTAGTGTGCAACTAGAGTGCAAGGTTCAAACCTACACATTACAGAAATATTTGAGGCATAGAAATTTAACAAATTACATGCACCACAACCCTCATTTTGGAGGGATATACATCCATGTAGTCTTCTTAGCATGAGCAGTAGGACCCATTTGCCAGCATCTCTTCCAACTATCAGTGTCCATCTCCTCAGCCCAAATTCCATTTGTTTCACCTTCCTTTTAGAGGTGAGGCTAAACAGGTAAAATTCTGTCTGAGAAGATGGAGATTGATAGTTGAGAGTGAAGGAGAGATGCTGGTTGGATGAAGCTGTCCCACCCTTGCCGAAGAACAAGAGGACTGAGCTTCAAGCATTTCAAAAGGAGCAAGAGAAGTGGTTCGCATTCCTTCACAATTCCTCCTATGCAAATTGCTTCTTTGGCATACTATCAGAAGTCAGATAAGAGGGTTTGCCTAACCATCACAGGTACTTTCTGAGGGAGGTGCTTTAAGACATCTAGTTATTTGAAGTAGGATCTTGGGTGGAAAGCTGGTGCTATAAGCTCATTGGCTGGGAAAGGTCTTGTTTTCTTCAGTTCCTGCCAACTTTCCAAAGGCAGTCAAGTTGAAGAAATTATTAGATATGGTACATGGGAGACGAGGTGGCAAGGTTCACGTTTCTATCCCATGTCCTCTAATGCCCGCTTTCTGACACTCCTCACCTTCCAGCATCCCCATACCTGAAACACTCTCTACTATAAGAAATTGGAAGAGGGTGACAAGATGCCATTCTGAAGTGATCCTCTTACATATACATAGCACAGTTTATCCATAGCATGTTTTCAGCTGACTAATCTGTAAGAAGGAGACGGACCATAGTTCAGTGGCAGGGTACAAGTTTTGCAAGCAAATGGTCAATGTTCAGTCCTTAGCATCTTCACTTGGGGCTGCAAAAGTTCCCTATCTGAAATGCTGAGAACCACTGCTAGTCAGTATAAGCAGTAATGAGCTTTATGAACCCTAGATCTGACTCTTCCTAAGCAGAATCCTCAGATCAGCCTTCACAGAGTTTGACTAGAAACAGAACTGACTGGTATCTCCTTTTTACCTTTCAGATCGCGAAAACCAGTCAGTCCTGATTACGTGAGTATCCCCCCCCCCCCCCAGAATAGTTAAATGTTGTAGGAGCGGATAATACAGTCATTGGTTGTTTCCACACTTCAGGTTGTTTACAAAACAAAACAAAATTGAATATGGAAACAGAAGTACAGTGGTACCTCGGGTTAAGTACTTAATTCATTCCGGAGGTCCGTTCTTAACCTGAAACTGTTCTTAACCTGAAGCACCACTTTAGTTAATGGGGCCTCCTGCTGCCGCCACGCCGCAGGAGCCCAATTTCTGTTCTTATCCTGAAGCAAAGTTCTTAACCTGAAGCACTATTTCTGGGTTAGCGGAGTGTGTAACTTGAAGCGTATGTAACCTGAAGCGTATGTAACCCGAGGTACCACTGTATTTAATTACTGGCAAACAAGCCAAGGGGGAAAAAAGCAGGGGGGGTAATAATCACCACAATAAGAAAGAAAGACTAAGATAATTAGTTTGGACTTCTTTGTTCCAACAGTGGAGAATCCGGTGCAGGAAAAACTGTGAACACCAAGCGTGTCATCCAGTACTTTGCAACAATTGCAGTTGCTGGGGACAAGAAGAAGGAACCTCAACCGGGTAAAATGAAGGTTTGTGATACTGATAAAGTTTTCAATGGCTATTTCATACTGTTGTTATTCTGGAAATATCAGTAATGCACTCTAACTTTAGCAGATGTAAAAATCAAAATTAGCTGAACACAGAGAGAAATGTAAGCGACTTACATTAACCATTTCACAGAATCACAGAATCACAGAACTGTAGAGTTGGAAGGGACCCTAAGGATCATCTAGTCCAACCCCCTGCAATGCAGGAATATGCAGCTGGTCCATACAGGGATCGAACCTGCAACCTTGGTGTTATCAGCACCATGGTCTGCATCCCTTCTCTTGAAGGGAGATGTCATTTTAAAGTTTTGTGTAGTTTAACAGAATGCTTAAAGCTGCCATAATGATCTGTGCTCTTCAATGCTTTCAAAGCACAATTTCACAGGAAATTTCTCATGTTATAATTAGGGAACCCTGGAGGATCAAATCATCCAGGCTAATCCTCTACTGGAAGCCTTTGGCAATGCCAAGACAGTGAGAAATGACAACTCTTCACGTTTTGTAAGTTCTGACCGTTTATGTATGTATGTATGTATGTATGTATGAATTGCTCAGTTGTGCAGAAAATCTGTGTGTTATAAATTAAATATGTGTTCACTTCCTACCAAATTTGCAAGAGGAGACTTATACCAATCTTCAATTCACCAGGGAAAATTTATCAGAATTCATTTTGGGACCACAGGAAAGCTGGCGTCTGCAGACATTGAAACCTGTGAGTGGCTGCCCCATTTCTACTTGATAAATAAATTAAGCACAGTATTACAAAGAACACCTTGGACTTTGCTTATTTGTTTTTATATTCAAATTCTCACAGATCTTCTGGAGAAATCTAGAGTGACATTTCAGCTTTCTGCTGAGAGGAGCTACCACATATTTTACCAGATAATGTCAAATAAGAAACCAGAGTTGATTGGTAAGAGGAAGCAACGTGGAAATCCATTTTACTGTCTTTATTCAAGCTATTCAAAAGGAAACCAACATAGTTGCTCTTTTTTATTTTTTTGCTTGCAGACCTTATGCTCATTTCCACCAATCCCTATGATTTCCCATTTGTGAGTCAGGGGGAACTCACTGTGGCCAGCATAGATGATGCAGAAGAGCTATTAGCAACTGATGTAAGTCTCCCTGAGGGTGTTTGAAAATGATCATTTTATAGTGCCGTAAATGCACATTTGTTTCTCAGTTGATGAGGGGGATCCAGATATCTTTTCCCAAACAAAGGTTCCTAATGCAGAGTGATTGCATTTGCCCAGCAGTCCAACTTAGCACATGTATTGAAGCAGTGCTATGTGAAATCGGCTTCTGTGTGGTTATGAGCACTTATTGACAGTTTCCACTGGGACAAAACGAGTTACAAATTCATTGTTTGCCCAGTTTTCCAGAAACATGAAGTACCCAGAAAGATAAGTACCAGAGTAGTCTATGAAAGTGTTCTAAATTTGTTGTGGATAAGCTTAACATTTCACAGCAAGAATTTATTATGCAAATTAAGACATTTCTGAAGATACGCAGCAAAAATAATTATTGATTTGGTTTATCACAATATACAATTGGAAATATCTGGAATGTGGAATACTGCAAATTAAGCTTTGGTAAAATGCATGTTTGGGAATATTTGGAGGACATTGAGGATCAGTGAGTGTTAGAAGGAATGCATTGAGTATTTTAATGGAAATCATTGTTGGTGCTTCTTCTAATCTTACTTTCAACCTGAAGGCAGAAACATCACGTGAAAATGTCTATTTGACAGTACTGCACACACTGTGTGCCAACAAGTCAATTGACCGAACCCAATTAAGAGTGATCCACAAATGGAAACAGGTTTCTGCTGTTTCCATTTGTGAAAAGAGCACAAATGACTACTAAGAACTTGAGGAGGAAGAGCCTTTATCTACTTGGTTACAGATGATCCTAGTGGACTGCCTGACATAATTTGGTGGTAGGAAGGGAGTAATTTTTATTTATTTATATTGGTTAGTTGCTCTTCTTACATAACTGAAAGCAACTTACGCTAAAACCAATTAAGAACAACAATAAGGATATACAGGGCTTCATCCAGTTGCCTCTTCCTCCACTCCCACCTACTTAACAGGTGACCTGTTTTATCACAGCTACTGACAGTGCTGCTGATTACATCTTAGGCAGAGCAAACTGTGACTTCTGTGACACAACAGTGGGCAGTCTTACAGTGTCCTACACATTTCCTTTGTCAGTTTGAGCAACTTTCATGACAAGGGCATTCCAAAACATTCTGTGAGAATACAGTCAAAATATCTCAGTTGCTACCAATAACTGCAGTTGAGATCAGAATATTAAAGCTTTTTTATGAGTCCCTGGTTATTTTTCTATGCATAAGAGATTGTAATTGGATAGTTAGTTACCTGCATCCTAACACAAACTGCATCACTGTTTAATCAATTACAGAAGATAATGGTTGGGATATAGGAGTCTGTAAAATTACAGAGGGCTTTTGCATCCCCTAGTGGTACGAGATGGTCATTGCTGCTAGAGAACAGAATTCACAAGAGTTCACCTTCATTTCCTTTGGAGTGGTGAGGAGAGCTTTAGCTGATTTCACCCTGTTAAAAAAAAAGAAAAAAAGATTGAGTTTAATCTGAACAGTACATTTCCTGAAAATACATTAGAGGGGATGGAAGCACATAGACAAAAATAACCTTGTTGTTGTTATTAACACAGCTTGTAGATCATAGACACGCCTGTAAAGCTCAGAATGCTATTATGCAAGACAAAAAACTAGGAATGGCAGATCAAGGTTTCACACATTGCATAGGGCAAGAAGGATAATGGTGGGATCTCTATTCTATGGAAAACTGGAATAAAGGGTATCCAGGTCAGCTTTGACGATTTGGGTAAGTGATGGTATCTTATAGGAAATGACATGAAATATTTCTTCCCTGAGAAAAACAACACTTACTTAGATGTGTGGATGGCCTTTAACTTTTCCACTTGCAGAATCCACTAATCCACTATAGCATTGTTAATCGTTATTAACAGGTAGGAGTGCTTCTGTCTCCTTTGTATGAATTAAGTGCTCTTCATTTTTTATTTTTGCTTTCAAACGCTATCTACCATTGGAGACTTCCACAAACTTAGCCTCTGTATATTTTTCTTGTTACTCTCTGCAGAGTGCCATTGACATCCTGGGCTTCACTGCTGAAGAGAGGGTTGGAATCTATAAGCTGACAGGGGCAGTGATGCATTATGGGAACCTGAAATTCAAGCAGAAGCAGCGGGAGGAGCAAGCAGAGCCAGATGGTACTGAAGGTAAATGTTACATGGTACATTGTCCTCAAGTCTGCATTATACGTGTTGACTGTGCTGTGGCCAGCTTTTTCTTTTTCTTTTCTTTTTTACAATTTCCAATTCAATCTTTATTATTTTTAAAAATATACATTTATACAACATTTATACAACACTCTGTTTTTGCTTGTAACAAAAAAGAAAATGATGGCAACTGAAGCAAAGATACTTTTTATACCTCACAATACACATGACACTACCATTTTTAGAAAGAAAGAAAAAAGAAATAAAGAAAGAGAAAAGAAAAAAGAAAAATAAAGAAGAAAAAGTAGTTGAGATTTTAAAAAAGACTTCCAAACATTGTCATTGTACGTTATCTGTTAAATACACTTTTACTGCACAGTTACTTTTTTCTTTTATTTTTTATCGTATTTCTATGTAAATTGTCAATTACCTTTATATACTACAAGGCTCAGTCTAGGTCTGGCAGGAGATTACCGTTTATACCATGGTGGCCAGCTTTTTCTGATGACCAGATTGTATGTAAAAGCACGTTCCCAAAGTTCTGCTCAATACTTTCAACAAAAATGTACAATGACTGGATGAAAATATTAAAGCCAATTACATCCTATATGGGTATTATATAAAGTCACCATCTCTACAGACAACTGGGCGGCTTTTTTGTGGGTGTAACATGGAGTTTCTGAATGCTGTTGATGACTCCAGAGCTGATGGTGGACTGTATAGAGTTAATATTTGTTTTTGTTTTCATTTACTTATATCTAGTGGCTGACAAAGCAGGCTACTTAATGGGCCTAAACTCTGCAGATTTGCTTAAAGGTTTGTGCTACCCACGAGTGAAAGTTGGAAATGAATATGTGACTAAAGGACAAAATGTTCAGCAGGTACATTTTCATTGTGATAATTGCTTTTAAACTAGCAGTTTTGTCCTGAAGTATTTTATATATTTAAATGTATGCATTAAATTGATTGTAGGCACACCGCAGGCCTCAGTAGGACTCTCGGGGAATGTAACAATATATCAAACCTTAATAAACTTGAAACAATATATTTGGAAAAAACAGAACAATTATAAAGCACTATGATAAATAACAATGCATGTCCAAAACAGGAGCAGATTCCAGCAGACCCACAGTGAAATCTGAAAAGAAAAATGAAGATGTCTCAAGAACAAACTAGCCTCAAGCTTCTTAACACATGAAAGGCAAAATTGAGTGGTTCTTCCAAATATGTGTATAGGGGAGTTTTACAGTGAGAACATTACAATGGAGAATGTGCTGTCCTTTGTGCCAGCCAACCTCATATCAAACAATGCTAGTGGTGGGAGCATGATCTTGCCTGATGAGCAGAGCACTCAGGGAGTATTCATATAGGAAAGATTTCCTGACATTCAAGCCATTTATGGCTTTTAAGGACAAGAACAGCACATGAAAATTAATTGGAAGCAAGTACAGCTCTTTTTTTAATAGAAATTCTTCACTTGCTTCTCATTGGGATAGGTGTACAATTCTGTGGGTGCACTTGCAAAATCTGTCTACGAGAAGATGTTCCTGTGGATGGTGACACGCATTAACCAGCAGCTGGACACCAAACAGCAAAGGCAGCATTTCATAGGGGTGCTGGACATTGCTGGCTTTGAGATCTTCGATGTAAGTGAACATTAATCCTACACAACAAAATAAAAAACCATTCAAAATGTCTGTGCTCATTTAAAAATACAAAAACTATTATTTTGCTTGTAAAGTACAACAGCCTGGAGCAGCTGTGCATCAACTTCACCAACGAGAAACTGCAACAGTTTTTCAACCACCACATGTTTGTGTTGGAGCAAGAGGAGTACAAGAAAGAAGGAATCGATTGGGAGTTCATTGACTTTGGAATGGACCTGGCTGCCTGCATTGAACTCATTGAGAAGGTAAGAGGTGCTTCCTGTTTTAACTCTCAGCATTTCTTGGCAAAAGGCCTGCAATTAAATGAATTTCTGTACCTGAGCAGTTCAATCTATAATTCTGACTTAATATTTAAACAGTTGTTCCTTTGTGGTATTTTTATCCTATACTAAACAAGGTGAGTGGGTGAACCATGCCATCAAAAATGATGAGATGGGAATGGCAGAGTCAATAGAAAGCAAGGTGTCAGGGAACTGACATCGGAGCTAGAGGCGGAGGGAAGGCTCTCAAATGATGCTGGAGAAGGGCCCAGCAGGGAGAGAGGCAGCTCCGCAGATGGGGAAGCAAATCAGCGCAACACCAGGGATAAAGGGGGGCTGATGGGGGAATCAGCGAGAGGGCTCCAGGACTCTTCACTGGACACCAGCGGGGAGAGCACGGGTCCTCCGCTACCCACGCCCTCCCTGCGCAGAAGACTTCCGCGCAGAGAGAGTAGGAGGAGACTGGGTGTCAAACAACTTTTATGTTGGGAGAGATTTAAGAAACGCCCACTGACGGATTCTGCTAGCGACTGAGGCAGCCACAAAGTGAAGGGCTGCCCAGACTGAAAGGTTTAGCAAGGCAACAAAGCCAGGAGAGGCGGCAGCTTACGCACGAGCAACCCATACTCATTACACAAGGCAAATGGGACAGGTGGGCATGAAGGGCTGAGGATCTGAGAAGAACGTTGCAGGGCCTAGACAAGTACAGTGGTACCTCGGTAAAGTACTTAATTCGTTCCGGAGGTCTGTACTTAACCTGAAACTGTTCTTAACCTGAAGCACCACTTTAGCTAATGGGGCCTCCCGCTGCCGCTGCGCCGCCGGAGCACGATTTCTGTTCTCAACCTGAAGCAAAGTTCTTAACCTGAAGCACTATTTCTGGGTTAGCGGAGTCTGTAACCTGAAGCACATGTAACCTGAAGCGTATGTAACCCGAGGTAACACTGTAGTAGATCATGGAAGAGCATGAAGATGAGGCTCACCTGAATACTGCACACCTGCGTGGCCTGATGAATAGACAAGGAATTTTCAGAGAGAGGAAGCTGATACAGGGACACAAGCAAGTTGCAGTGGAACACAGTGAGAAGATTCAGTAAAGCTAACTGGGCCCAGGATATTAAATAAGTTGAGCAGGGGCTAGGCTTAGCTCCTTTCTTGGAAAGCTCTGATGATCATAATGATGATCATGAAAGTGGTATCGATTGGAGGGTGCCTTTGGTTTAATATATTCAGTTTAACCTATCTCTCCAACAGGTTTCTCGAGGCAGATTACAAACGTGTCACATTTTGCACTCCCAGTGGTCCTGCTGCGTAGGTTAGATTGAATTATAGTAGCAAGCATTTGAACCCAACAGTGTATCTGTTGCATCACACATGACTCCATCTGCCTCTCATATTTGGTGCTTTCATGACAGCAAAAACTGATTTCCAACAGAAACTGTTGGTTTTGAATCAGTAAAAAATAATAATGCCTTGTTTCATTTAATGTCAATGTATAGTTATTAACTTTACATTCAGAGGCAATAGCAATGTTCCAGAATAGTACTTGTGATGCAGAACAGTGATGCATTGTACAATCCACTGAACAATGTCTGTTTCTCTACATCTGCTCTCCTTGTTCCCTCCAGCCAATGGGCATTTTCTCCATCCTAGAAGAAGAGTGCATGTTCCCCAAGGCAACAGACACATCTTTCAAGAACAAGCTCTATGACCAGCATCTTGGCAAAAGCAACAACTTCCAGAAACCCAAGCCTGTCAAAGGCAAGGCTGAGGCCCACTTCTCCCTGGTCCATTATGCTGGCACTGTGGACTACAACATCAGTGGGTGGCTGGACAAGAACAAGGACCCCCTGAATGAAACAATTGTAGGACTGTATCAGAAATCATCACTGAAATTGTTGTCCTTCCTTTATTCCAACTATGCTGGTACAGATGCAGGTGAGCACTATTTCTGAAAAGCATAAATCTGTTTAACATCTTTTGCTTCTTGTTTACCTCTGTTTGAATCTCTTGATTCAGCCATTCTGATAGGGAATCCGAAGAATTGCTTCGCCTGGGTCCATGTGTCCACATAGCCACACAGAAGCTCCCATTCATAGCCCAGGCTGACATCCTGTTCATCTATTCTAGATGCACGTAGGGAATTGCAAGGTCAGATGAGACCTCTGGGTATAGGGTGATATATAAACTCAATAAATTATAATAATAAATTATATGTAGGGGAACAGAAACTCAGCAAGTTTTGGGGATACTGATTCTTGCAGTTCTGGTAAGACACTAAAGAACTAAAACAAAAGTTCTCTTGCAAACTTAGTTTTAAATTGAACTAAAAGGGAAAAGATTACTAAAAGGGGAAAAAGGCAGGGTATTAATAATAATAATAATAATAATAATAATAATAATAATAATAAATATCTACACCAGAGGTCAGGTTTCCTGCCGCTGTTTGTTGTGTCATTGAATTCAGTTCTCATAGATATTAGCTCCAATCCAGAGAAAGTTAGTTCTCCCATTACAATCAGTGGGGCTTAAATTAATTGTGACAAACTAGTTCTACTGATTTCGCTGATATTTATATGTTACTCTTACATACAACTACTTCTCCTGGATTGTGTCCAAAAACAGGAAACTCACAGACTTAGCAGTGATTTACTCTGAATACATGGATCATGGATCCTTTATCTTACCTTGATCTGGTGCTCTTTTCCAAGGTATATACTACCTCATCTCTTTCCCAGCCATCACAGAACTAGCTGAATGGATATGTATGCTATTTAATATCTCAAGAGACAGGGAGGATTCTGTTTAAGAGTATAGCATCTCACATGGCTGCTGTTTTGTTTGAAAGGTGACAGCGGCGGCAGCAAAAAAGGTGCCAAGAAGAAGGGTGGCTCTTTCCAGACAGTATCCGCTGTATTCAGAGTATGTGGCATTTCTTTCAGCTCTCCCCTTTATAGTATAGATTAACATGGGAAACAGACCTGTGTGCTACTGCATTTAGAACCCATTTCTTTTCTTCTGATACAGGAGAATTTAAACAAGCTGATGACCAATCTGAGAAGCACTCATCCTCACTTTGTGCGCTGTCTAATTCCTAATGAGACTAAGACGCCCGGTGAGTTACTGTGTCTCGTTGTGTGTTGAATCATTCCCCTATCTGAAGTTGGTAAAATTATTTTATTATGAATAATTTAATGATCAGGCAAACTATATGTCTCTTAATGGCTACAAGATCTCCTTGCTCAGGAGTTCATTTCCCCCCCAAACATCAGTCTCCCAAGCAAATGTGCCACTTTGATATAAGGCACTTAAGAGCTAAGTTTATTAAGTAGTATCAAAAAGCTTTCAAATTCCCAAGTTTAAACTGTAGATTCCTGCCAAGATTATAAATCTGGCCTTTATTTTATTAATTACATTTCTATACCACCTGTCAGCTGAGGATCACAGGGCAGTTTGCATTATAAAAACACAAAAATACATAACATAGCGGCAAACATAAACAATATTCCCCAATATTTTAGTTAAGTTCTTATGATTTGTCTAGCCATGTCAGGTGACCCATATTTCATGAAATTATGAGTCTACCTGTAAATTTGACATTCTTTCTTAATTTCCCCTTTCTCCTTTGGTTTTAAAGGTGAAATGGACCATCACCTGGTGATGCACCAGCTGCGGTGTAACGGGGTATTGGAAGGTATTCGGATCTGTAGGAAAGGCTTCCCCAGCAGAATCATCTATGCTGACTTTAAGCAACGGTACACTTTCCTCTAACAATATAAAAAGGCTACTTTTTTGCAATTGCTGAAGTTGATATTTCATAAATATATTCTTTTGTATAGGCCGTTTCAGCACCTAGTCAGAAAGACTCAGAATTTAGTCAATAACTGCAGAGTCTTGAGAGGAGAGATTGTATAGTTTCATTTTTGTTCCTGAACTATTTGGCCCTCTAAATATTGCTGAAAAGAGAGTAGAAACAAACTGGTATTAATGTTTTACTCTATTTTCTTGGTTGTATAAATAACAATTAAACGTATGTAATGAATGGTGTGGTGCTCTAATGGGGGGGTGCTTTTAGGAAGTATCTGATACTCACTTTATATATGATATAACCATATTGGTTGTAACATATTCAGTTAGATTCTGGGTGTCTTATGGCCACATGGTCTATTACAGTCTTCCTCAATTTAGGGAAGTTTTTAAATATTTGATGAATGATTGTATTTTAATATTTGCTGGAAGCCGCCCATAGTGGCTGGGGAAACCCAGCCAGATGGGCAGGGTATAAATAATAAATTATTATTATTATTATTATTATTATTACTACTACTACTACTACTAACTAAAAGGGTGGGAATGATCACACTCCTTGGGTCTCTGCCACCTGAGAAACATTCTAATGGGAGGTAGGGTTCCATTTGTGTAGAAAAGAACCCATTCATGTGTTTGGAATGCTCATTCACTGTCCAGCACTGTCCAGTAACAGTGTAGAAGTTACTCCCACATGTGTGCGTGTGCATGTGTTTTGTGTGAAGAGCTCCCATGTATATTATTCTACTGTTCTCCTTATTTGGATACTGTTTCCCCATTAAGACCCTAGTGTATTGTGTTACTGACTTCAGTTCTCCCACCTCTCTGTTCCTTTCTGCCTTTCCTACCACAGCTACAAAATTCTTAATGCCTCTGCAATTCCTGAAGGCCAGTTTATTGACAGCAAGAAGGCTTCTGAGAAGCTTCTCTCTTCCATTGATGTGGATCATAATCAGTACAGATTTGGCCATACTAAGGTAAGTACAAGCACGGAGTTTGACAGTTGTTTCCAGCAAATAAAAAATGGATGAAGTGCATGAGAGGAGAACGATAGAAAAGAACAGGTAGTATATTGGGGTTGCCTAATTTATTTATGCATGGCTAATTCCCCTTTGGGATGCGGGTGGTGCTGTGGGTTAAACCACAGAGCCTAGGACTTGCCGATCAGAGGGTCGGCGGTTCGAATCCCCACAACAGGGTGAGCTCCCGTTGCTTGGTCAAGAATGAGTTAGACCAAGTTAATGACCTTTTGGGATGTGGGTGGCGCTGTGGGTCAGAAGGTTTGGCAGTTCGATTCCCTGCGACGGGGTGAGCTCCCGTTGCTCGGTCCCAGCTCCTGCCAACCTAACAGTTCAAAAGCACGTCAAAGTGCAAGTAGATAAATAGGTACCGCTCCGGCGGGAAGGTAAACGGCGTTTCCGTGCGCTGCTCTGGTTCACCAGAAGGCTGGTTCAAGGCCTGCTGATCTTTCTGAATCTGTGGCCTCATCCTCCTAAAACAATGAGCCACAACCTGGTGTCATGACACTGGCTTGGGATTTCCCCTGAAAAACCTGAAGAAATTTCCTGAGCTACCCAGAAGCCTTGGACAGAAGTCTCTTTCTGTTTCTCTCCCCTCCCACACACATACCAGCACCCTTTTCCTTTAACATGACAATAGTGCTGAGAGCAAGAATAAAAGAGAAGGGGTAAGGATCATCCACTTTTCATACCACTTTCCTCTCCCTTTGTTAGTACTATGTGCTTGTTTAGTGATAACTTTTGTTTCAAACTTACCAAAACATCACAGGTATTCTTCAAGGCTGGCCTCCTTGGGTTGCTGGAAGAGATGAGAGATGAGAAACTGGTAGCCCTCATCACCCACACACAGGCTATGTGCAGAGGTTACCTCATGAGGCTTGAATTCCAAAAGATGAATGCAAGAAGGTAACTAGCCATTTCCTTGCTGAACCTCCAGAGAGCAGCTCACTAAAACTTGTTTGTACACATTAATGTCTGAATATGTCAGTATTAAATGTATGGTCTTCTGTACAGAATGAAGACCATACAGTGTCATACTTAGTTCCCTGTCTCATACCTAAACTTTTGGCAAAGCTAGGATATGTATTTTTGACGCAAAATCTGGCACTGTTACTTTCTCATCTTCAACATTTGAACCTTGCTTTGGCAAAGCTTGTTGCTCCTTTTTGCTACAAATGTAATGCAGGTATTTTGGAATTCCCCTGCACTCTTTTTATTTGGAAACGACCAGTTTGAGTTTATTGTGCTAGCCAAAGGCCCATGCCAAAATATAGAAAAACAAACTATTTCAGATACAACATATAAATCAAGGCATCGACTAAAACAGAGTCATCAATTTTTAGTGAAACTACAGATATAGACCCCTGAATCCCTGTTACAGTTCACAACTATGTTGTCCAATTCCTTTTTCCTAATCTTTATTGCCACCAGCATGAGAAATGCCACTTTATAAGTCACTAACACATTGGAGTAACCACTGAACCTGCTCCATTGAGGGATAATTGCTTGCTTGAGCAAGTAAGTTTTAGAAAGTGGCTCCTCAGGTCAGCATATAAGGGCCAATATAACAAATAATGAAAAATATATTCTACCTGTAATTGACCAGTCTGCTTTAGGAGATTACTACTGATAAAGATCAGTGCTTATTTAGTATTGAAACATGTGCCTCTGAAATCACTTTCCGCTTAAGTCCCTTACTTTCCATACATTCGCAGAGAATCAATTTATGTAATTCAGTACAATGTCCGTTCATTCATGAACGTCAAGCACTGGCCCTGGATGAAGCTATATTTCAAGATCAAGCCCTTGCTAAAGAGTGCTGAATCAGAGAAAGAGATGGCCAACATGAAAGAAGAATTTGAGAAAACTAAAGAAGATCTTGCAAAGTCAGAAGCAAAAAGAAAGGAGCTTGAGGAAAAAATGGTGACTCTGGTGCAAGAGAAGAATGACCTTCAGCTTCAAGTTCAGTCTGTAAGTAACGTGTATTCTCCTAGTTGCACTTCTGATTACCACCGTCCATTGTAGAGAGAACACTCAGTGGGCAAGCTGAGAGCAATAACCTTCAAGCTGGTTACTGACAATCTTGTAGATCTTGTAGATGAGCTTCTGGAAAGAGCATACTGCCATCTAGTCCTGCTTGACAGAGGATTCAGTGGCAGTAATCACAGCAGCACTCCTGATTTTTATATTAAAAAATAAATACACATGTCTGGCTTCTTTTTTTCATTCTATAGGAAAGTGAAAGTTTAGCAGATGCTGAGGAAAGGTGCGATGGACTCATCAAAAGTAAGATTCAGCTAGAAGCTAAGATAAAAGAGTTGACTGAAAGGCTGGAGGATGAGGAGGAGATGAATGCCGAGTTGACGGCCAAGAAGAGGAAACTTGAAGATGAGTGCTCAGAGCTGAAGAAAGACATTGATGACTTGGAACTAACATTGGCCAAAGTGGAGAAGGAGAAGCATGCAACAGAAAACAAGGTGAAAAGAGACTACAGAGTCATAGTGCCATTACGACCCCTCTCGGTTCTGTCCCCCTGCCAACATGAAAGTAAAATTTTAAATCAGTACAGTGGTACCTTGGGTTAAGTACTTAATTCGTTCCGGAGGTCTGTTCTTAACCTGAAACTGTTCTTAACCTGAAGCACCACTTTAGCTAATGGGGCCTCCTGCTGCCGCTGCACCGCCAGAGCACGATTTCTGTTCTCATCCTAAAGCAAAGTTCTTAACCCGAGATACTATTTCTGGGTTAGCGGAGTCTGTAACCTGAAGCGTATGTAACCTGAAGCGTATGTAACCCGAGGTACCACTGTAGTAAGGAAAGGAAGGAAAAGATAGCTTACTTAAACTTAAGAAGTTTTGGCTACTGGTTTGTTCCTTCAACTTTTGTATTGCAGCACTTGGAGTTTGGGGTTTAGATGTTCAGCATCCAGATTCATATTTTTCGGTGCTGCCATGAAGCTCAGTAGGTGGCCCTGAGCAAATCAAATGATATCTCAGGGTTGTTTTTTTTTTTTTTTACAGAGTTGTGAGTTCAAAAGGGAATGTTATACATCTTGCTTTGGATCTTTGAGACTGATTAGGAAAAAAAAATCTAATAATGTATCAGGTTGTATCCAGTGCTGTCCCCATTCAGAGTAGACATGACTAAGGGCTCATCCACACTTACGTTTTGCCCCATGCTTTCTAGGCACAGGCCCACACTTTTCTGGTCCAAGTCTGAGCCCTTTTTAATTTTTTTGCCCCACTGCTTCCTCCAGGAAAATCTGCTCGTTAATGCTGAATCAGAACAAACAGCAATTTTGGTTTTCCGTGGCTTGCCATTTGCTCTGAATCAACACTAAAGAACAGGTTTTCGCAGGGAAAGTGCCTGCGATGGGGGTTGGGGATGTTCAGGCAGGGAACCTTAAAACGCGGACCTGTTCCTAGAAATGCAGAGCAAAGGTAAGTGTGGATGAGCCCTATCTTAGCTTCATTAATTCCACATTAATGTCCATAAATTGGAGAGTGCAGAATAATGAAACTGATTTTTTATTTGGTTGCAAAATATATTTAACTTGCCTGACAGAATTCTTCCTACTGGTCCTGTTGGAAGATTATGCTTGGCCCTTTGCATATTGTGAAGGGGATTTTTTTTTCTACTCGTCGCATTTGTATTTTTAGATTTCATGGGCAAAAAAGAGACAAAAATCAGCTTTTGCCCAATCTTTCTGTGTAACTCAGTGTTCTTTATTGCACTATTTCAGTTTTGTAATGAAGAGGTCAGGAGGCATTTCTGAGGAAAGTCTCATTGTGTTGCCACATCTGTAACTAGTGCTGCTCGTTACATATGTATAGGATTTTAGCAGACACCAGCCTTTGGGTGATATCATACTCAGAGTAGACCCACTGAAATCAATGAACAACTTCCTTACATCCATTTACTTCAGTGGTTCTACTCAGCACATGACTTAGTTGGGTATTACCCTATGTTATTTTCTCACTCATAAGACAAGGACTGCATATAATCACCCGTAATGAGGAAACACTCATAAATGGAGGTCTTTATTGTTTCTTAGGTTAAAAATCTTACTGAGGAGATGGCAGCTTTGGACGAAAACATCTCCAAGCTCACCAAAGAGAAGAAAAGCCTCCAAGAAGCTCACCAGCAGACTTTAGATGACCTCCAGGCAGAGGAAGACAAAGTGAACACTCTGTCCAAAACCAAATCGAAACTTGAACAGCAAGTTGATGATGTAAGAGAATTTTTAGTGTTGAGAGGACACAATAAAAGCACTGGGAGAACTGAAGTCTATTTGCAGTTATACACACTGGCTAGAACCAATGTTGAACCTGCTAAATCTTTTTTTTTGTACTAGTCCTCAGTTCTATATTTGTCTGATATCATCAGTCCTCTCCTCCAGGCTTAGGAAGGCAGTAGGAGCACAGAACTAATGCAACCTGAGGCACCATTTAACTGACTAAACATGGGCATACATATCTTCAAGTAAGGGCCTTTACTCTTGCCAGAGGTTCGGCTCTGCCCTTGCAGGTTCTGGAAGGATCTTTTGGGAAAGTCCTGTACGCTCAGAGACTTTGCACCTGCCCATTAGGGGAAAGAGGAACCCCTGAACACTTATTTTTTTAAGATGTCCTTTTTACAATGAGGCACGTAGAGATACCATCGACCCCCATCTGGTGAGGCTTGCTGCCCTTCCAGACAAGCCTAAACTGAATTTTCTCCTCTTAGGCAAAAATCACAAGATGACCCGGATGGTCGCCAGATTCTGCGCGCAGATTTGTAGGTGTAGAACACCCCCTGGAACAAATAGATCACTAGGAAAACTGCCGTAGCCGGCCTCCTGGATATCCCAGGGGCAATCTTCACGTTAGTTTAACCTTAGGTCCTTTTGTGTTCATGCGACTATTTTAATTTTAATCTATAAGCTGTTACTGTGTATTGTTTTAAATGTCTATTTCATTCTTGTGAAAGCAGTCTCAGTTGTGCTTTTTGAACTGGTCTTTGGCCGTAATAATAAATTATTACTATTACTATCTTCGAGTAATTTTCAGTAATGAAATGTGTCAATCCACTGCCTGCCTAACAGTTCCCTTTTTGAAGAATATACTCTTTTTGAAGACTGCAAGTGGTAGATCATTTTTAGGAGCAAGGGAACTCGCCTCAAAACATATTCACATATTTTGAACTAGGTAAACTTAGGAATATAGGAAGCTGTGTTACACCATATCAGATCATTGGTCCATCCAGCAGCTGCCTCTTCAAGGTTTCAGGCGGGCCTTTTTCTAACATGTTTGGCTGGTATTTATTAGACTTTGTTATTAATAGGATATCTAAGAACTGAATTTTATTTTAGCATTGCCATCTTTGCAGGGGCTTAGAAGACTCTGCTTTAAGGCCTAAAGCAGCATCTAGCCTTTCAAAACACCTAATTCTTTATATTTCCTTCCTCTTCTTTGAAACAATAGCATTAAATCAGTGTCTCTTGTTCTTATGTACTGTTTAGCTTGAAGGGTCTTTGGAGCAAGAGAAGAAGCTTCGTATGGATCTTGAGAGAGCTAAAAGGAAGCTGGAGGGGGATCTGAAGATGTCTCAGGAATCTATCATGGACCTGGAGAATGACAAGCAGCAAATGGATGAAAAACTGAAGAAGTATACTGCCGAGATTTAATATTGATCTCAAATTTGAACTTTCTCATTAAAATGCTTACTTTTCTTTTTTTCCTCCTTCACCAGGAAAGAGTTCGAAATCAGCCAGGTACAAGGAAAAATAGAGGATGAACAGGCTCAAAGCTCTCAGTTACAGAAAAAAATTAAAGAGCTACAGGTAAATCATAGAAAACTTCGTGTATCTTTTGTGCCTCGGAAATCTCAGTTTTTAAGGTCACTCTCACCCCTCATATACATTCACTGCTTATATAGTGGTTCTAAAATGATATTCTTCCTCAAATTGAATACCTACATACACACTTAGTATGAAGACACTAGATAAAATCACTTTAGGAAGAATAGTGTATTACTCCAGGAAATTCAACCATTGGTCTTAAGGAACCACTGGCTGTAGGTGTATATTGTCTCCTTAATGTGAGATGTTTAAGAATATATTTGTGTTCATATGCATTTCACAGAGAACCTGAAATGTTATAAGTTTATAAAATAAGTATGCATGCACTGCTTATTTTACACATGTTTTTATTGAAATAATACAATGATTTAGTACTTTTAGATTACTCCTGGCCCAGCTACTGTATGGAGGCACAGACTTGGCTTAAAGGCCACCCTGATTTTATAGAGACCGTTCAATCCAAGTACTTAAGGCAAATATTCTCAGCGCCATCTTGTGTTTCAAACGCTGCATTGCAGTTGGAGGCCAACTTTCTCTCAATTGAATTACAAATTTGGTACAGGACATTTACTTATTGCCTTTGTCTGAATTTAACCCTCACTGGTCTATTACCCTTAATATTGCAAGACTGTCACGAGAGTGCTTGGACCAAAACTGTTACTCAAAAGCTCTACTCTGATTTATCAGCCCAACGGTTATTAACACTGGATTTCGATAAAGCAAAGAATTTAATTAGGCAGCGCCTACATGACATTGAACAACAGAATAATTTAGCCACCATAAGAAAATTTTGTCCTTGGTATGATCCCCCCCCCACCTAGTCTCCTCCGCACATCGGCATCCTATCTGCTAAACTTAACAGTTTTAAAATACAGACGTGCCTTCACCTATGCAAAACGATTATGTCCATTCGGAGATGGCAGTATCAAATCTGTAGTGCATGTACTCCTAGCTTCTGCATGCTCCTAACCTCTGTGTAATGAGGTTAATACTCCTCTTCTATCATCCATACCAGGCTGTTCATCCTCTGCTACATTGTCCTTGCTTCTTGCAGACCAATATTACCAGGTGACAGCAAACATGGCAAAAATTTTAGCTGGGGCAATCAGAATTAGATCTACCATCTGACCAACCTGTTTAATGCCTAGTAAAGATTTTTACTTTTAGTTTATAAAATCATGAGCACAGTCTACCTAAAGTTCCTTTTCAGTTCTACTCTTTTCAGTGGCATAGTTAAACTTCTGTATCTTATTTCCCAAAGGCCCGTATGGAAGAACTGGAGGAGGAGATTGAGGCTGAGCGTGCATCTCGGGCCAAAGCAGAGAAGCAGCGGGCTGATCTCTCCAGAGAACTTGAAGAGATCAGTGAGCGTCTGGAGGAAGCTGGTGGGGCAACCGCAGCTCAGATTGAGATGAACAAGAAGCGTGAGGCAGAATTCCAGAAAATGCGCAGGGACCTTGAAGAGGCCACTCTGCACCATGAAGCCACAACGGCTGCTCTCCGCAAGAAGCATGCAGACAGTGCAGCTGAACTTGGGGAACAAATTGATAACCTGCAACGTGTGAAACAGAAGCTGGAGAAGGAGAAGAGTGAGCTGAAGATGGAGATTGATGACCTTGCCAGTAATATGGAGTCTGTCTCCAAAGCCAAGGTAGAGAGTTGCATGTCTTTATTGTGACTAACTGTTCTGCTGTAGATTCTGGTTAATTAAAACATTGTATTTTATTTCTCCCCTCACAAAGAGTAATCTGGAAAAGATGTGTCGGGCCCTTGAAGACCAGTTCAGTGAAATTAAGACAAAAGATGAAGAGCATGTGCGGCTGATCAATGATCTGAACACACAGAAAGCACGTCTACACACCGAGAATGGTGAATTTGGGCATTTTTAGAAGACATGGGCATTCCATCCCACCTTTCCATAAAAATCATTGTAGACATGTTATCTACATATGTATTATTGTAGGAAACTGCATTTCTGTTTCTTAAAGCGTATCTTAGAAATGTGGGTTGTCGGATAATTGGGTTTTTTTCCCTTTTCTGTGATGTGGAAAAGTAATGCTTATACAACTCATACAACAAATATTCAGATACAAAAACTCAGCCACAAATACTCAAAGGCTTCTACTGCCTTCTCCTTTAGACCCCTATATTAGTTCCTGTTAACAGCTACAAATGCACTGTTAATGTTGAATAGAGAACTGCTCTGGTTTTTAAACATGATCTCTGTGTTTAAATCTATGCATAAGCATCAGTAGTGAAAAACTACTGTTGATAGTCAAGTGGGAGTATTGGGGCTGCATGAACAGCATTAGCAAGTGGCACAAGTGAGAGATTCAGAGCTCCATGAGAACATTCATAAACGTTATTCAGATTCTTGGGGCGCCATGCACAGCGTCTGGTCACCCAATAGACCTTGAGCCTCGGTGTCGCTCTCAAATTCCTAAAATTATAATTGCACATGACACTTCACAGAATATGCCTTAAATAGCCTCTACATGCAGCTCAGAGAAAATTAAATCCTACTGATGGCAATGAGAATAAAGCCCATGCAGCTCGTTCTGGTTTACAACTCATTTTCTCCAGAGTGAAGAAGTAAGGCCACCACTAAAAGTATATATGGATAGATCTAAAGAAAATGTATTAATCCGAACAAAAATTATCGAGAACTAATGTTAATTGCAGTATTTATCGTAATTATTGAAAACTGTAGTATTTATTGCATTTTATTTTAATAGAAGCCATACTATATTTGTTGCAATTATTGTGGACTGTAGTAACATCCATTTCAAAGAATGGGAGACAGAGATGGAAAAATTCTAGTCGACCAAGTGCACAAATGATTTAAATAAGCACTTGCATTGCCATCAGTGAGACTACTTAGGAGCAGGTGGTGAGACTACTTAAGAGCAGGTGGGGTGTTTTTTCAACCATCTCAGCCTATGACTATGTGAATATATTTTTTTCCAATAGGCGAATTTTCTCGACAACTAGAAGAAAAAGAATCTTTTATTTCACAGTTGATCAGAGGGAAACAAGCCTTTACCCAGCAGACAGAGGAACTCAAGAGGCAGCTGGAGGAAGAAAACAAGGTGATTTTCCACTTGTATATCATGCCTCAGAGAAGTGAGGAATGAATAATCCTGATAAAAAGAGGCAGGAGAGGCAGGGAACATCAGAAAAAAGGCAATAAAACAATCAAAGCTGATTTCCAGCTGACATGGACTGATGGAAATTCAAGGACAAATTACAGCATGAATGCAGTAACACATGCAACATGGAGAGGTAAAACAGGTGCTTTTGCAAATTCTGCAGTTGCTATTGAAAAAGCTATGATAATATTGCACTGTTAAAAAACACACCACTCCATAAGATTAATTTGTGAAATTTACTGCAGTGAAAGCATGACTGAGGCTAAAGAACGCAAATAATAATAATAAAAAATCGGTTCACAGAAAGTAATAATGCTTGGTTAAGTATTATATAGTCAATACTTTTATGTTTGGGTATAAACCAAATGCTGAGGAAGAAAACATCCCAGATCTCATATCTGACATGACTAACAGACAGATGTAGAATGTCTGATTGAAACAACCTGCATGCTATTGCTACCCATGTGGTCATCATTACCATTAACATTATGAACCCTTAGGCAAAAAACGCTCTGGCCCATGCCTTGCAATCTGCTCGCCATGACTGTGACTTGCTCCGGGAGCAGTTTGAAGAGGAACAAGAAACCAAAAGTGAGCTGCAGAGGGCTCTCTCCAAGGCCAACACTGAAGTTGCCCAGTGGAGAACCAAATATGAAACGGATGCCATTCAACGTACTGAGGAATTAGAAGAAGCCAAGTGAGTACTGGGAAGGAAATCAGGGGAGAGCTTTGGAGATACCAGGGTATTAACCTGTGGTATTTATTTTTGACAGCAAATCCTCTATTTCTAGTTTTGCATCTTATGCAGATCTGTTTTTTGCCATTGATATTTGTTTTATAAGCGTATTTATATACCACTCTCCCATAAAATATCAGGGTAGTTAGAGCAATATAAAACATGAAAAACCATTAAAAGCAGTGCAAAACAATCATTAAGATAGCTAGCTACTCAAGAAAATTGGAAACTACTGAATTACCATAAAATAGAGTCTTCAAAAGGCACCTGAAAGTCAAAAGTGGTGTTTCATAGCACAGGACAAGTGACACATAAGTGCCCAGTTTCTGGTTGAGGTCAACAGTAGGAGGACAACCAACTAACTGTGGTCTTCTGAACAATCTCATTTTACCCAATTCTCCTTTTTTTTCTAGTTTTGCAGCTGATGCTATCTATTTTCTGTTGCTTTTCAATAGGTGGTCTTCTCAGTCCAGTTGGCTGCCCCTCCCACTGCTTTTGCTTCTCTTTGGTTCTGTCTCATGAAACATGTTGTCACTCCAGGCTGTCCTTTCTATGGGTCTCTCTTTTGTCACATAGAAGTCTCCCACCTAGCCAGGCTTTCTCTCACTTTCTGCTCTGCCTGTACACCAACGCGGTTTGGAAAAACACCTTTGGTTGCATCGTGGGATACTTTGCCTTTCAGGAAGAAGCTGGCTCAGCGTCTCCAAGAATCAGAGGAGCAGATAGAAGCTGTCAATTCTAAGTGTGCTTCCCTAGAGAAAACTAAGCAAAGGCTGCAGGGAGAAGTTGATGACCTCATGATTGACGTAGAGAGGTCCAATGCAGCTTGCGCAGCCCTGGACAAAAGGCAGAGGAACTTTGATAAGGTTTCCTTTTCTTATTGGGTAGCGGGCAGACATTTTGCAGGAAGGGCAAAAAAATTGTGCTTGTTTACAGTTGTAATCCTGAGAACTTCTAGGGCTGTCTTTTGGCTTTCTGTGAATTTAGCACAAGGCTTCTATGAGAGTAGTTCAATTCCACCCTTACTCATACAGTGGTGCCTCGCAAGACGAAATTAATTCGTTCTGCGAGTTTTTTCGTCTTGCGAATTTTTCGTCTTGCGAAGCACGGTTTCCCATAGGAATGCATTGAAAATCCAAAAGGAACAAACTTGCAAGACGTTTTCGTCTTGCGAAGCAAGCCCATAGGGAAATTCGTCTTGCGAAGCAACTCAAAAAATGAAAAACTCTTTCGTATTGCAAGTTTTTCGTCTTGCGAGGCATTCGTCTTGCGAGGTACCACTGTATGTTTGTTTGGTAGCATTGTAGCCTGTATAAAGTTTATATACATGCAACATTAGACTTTTCAATAGTAGTAGTAGTAGTAATATTGAATAATATGCGCTTCAGTGGTATATTTTGTGCTGTGTGAAACAGGCAAGTTCTTCAGAAGTAGAAATCCTGTAGGGGGCAGGCTCATCTCTAGCTACAACAGACTAATACAGAAAAAAAAACACAATTCTACATTGTCATTATTAAATTGGTTGCTGCCTCTTTGGTCTAGAAATCAAAACTGCATCCTTATGTTTGTCCCTGTAGATTGATTGAACACAATACAGTTGGACATTGCTTATTAAACATCCTTAGTGAAAGTAGTTTGTTTTAACTGAGTAGTTGCTGAGGAACCATTCAGACAGTGTGAATGAGGTGCAGTGATTTTGAGCCCATTTGGGGTGGGGGAATGAAAGTTCAGGAGTGTTCCTCCCCATGCCATTGGTGGGCCATGGCAGACTCACTTGGCAGCAGTGGCAGGCAGCACTAGTTCTCTGAGCAGACTGGTGACGCCCCCCCCCTTTTATTTTCACACAATGCTTGAGATACTAAAATTGTCAAGATACTAAAATTGCAGTTGTCTCGGAAGCCAGATGCTGCTCAGAGAACCAGCCGGGGGGCGGCGGATTAAAGAGGTACCGGGGCATGGGAGCCCCAGCACCTGCATAAGGATGCCAGGTGCTGTTACCTGCCCTGTGAAAGGCTCATATGTGATACGCAACATTTCTCCTCGGTCATAGATCCAGGAGTGGCCAGTGTGGTGGGACAGAGCCACAGAGCCAAACTTTCGACACCGGTATTGCGGCAGGCTACCTGGATTGTGCTGGGATGGGGAAGTTTGGCTGTGAAGATGGGGCTATGTGGGTGCAGTGGTGGAGCCCATCTGATGTTTCCACCAGTATGTCCAGAATACCACAACACACACATAACTGGCTGCAAAGTAACATAACATTGTAACATAACATAAAAACATATAGAAGGTTAATAGTAATATGATATGTTATTGCCATCAGGAACAGTGCTTTGCAATTTTTTGATATGACAATTAGATTACAGTTTCATTATATATGCTATGTTACTTTACAGCCAGTTACGTGTGTGTTGTGGTATTCTGAACATGATTTACATAATGAGGCAATTGTGGTGTGTGTCCACCAGTATGTGGACCTCTCTACAGCGCAGTCCTGTCCCAGCCCTATCCAGCCACACTGCAACAACACCAGTGTTGGGAGGGCAGCTCCACCAGACCGCTACTGCATACCCCTGAGTAAAGCACAATGTTGTGTTCCTGTGCTATATGAGCCTATTTGTTACCTAGGTGCTAGCAGAATGGAAGCAAAAATACCAGGAATGTCAGGCTGAACTGGAAGCTTCCCAGAAGGAGTCACGGTCCATGAGCACTGAAATTTTCAAAATGAAGAATGCTTATGAGGAAGTGTTGGACCAGCTTGAGGCTGTCAGGCGAGAGAACAAGAACTTGCAACGTAAGCTTCTTTTTCCTACAGACTTTAATCTAATGTAAGGTATCTGTATAGGGACGCGGGTGGCGCTGTGGGTAAAACCTCAGTGCCTAGGACTTGCCGATCGCATGGTCGGCGGTTCGAATCCCCGCAGCGGGGTGAGCTCCCGTCTTTCGGTCCCAGCTCCTGCCCACCTAGCAGTTCGAAACCACCCCTAAGTGCAAGTAGATAAATAGGTACCGCTTTATAGCGGGATGGTAAACGGCGTTTCCGTGTGCTGCGCTGGTGCAGGCTCGCCAGAGCAGCTTCGTCACGCTGGCCACGTGACCCGGAAGTGTCTCCGGACAGCGCTGGCCCCCGGCCTCTTAAGTGAGATGGGCGCACAACCCTAGAGTCGGACACGACTGGCCCGTACGGGCAGGGGTACCTTTACCTTTACCTTTACTAAGGTATCTGTAATGGTAGATTCACACAACCACTTTTCTCCTGCTTAGTAGTACTGGCCAAAGAACAGGCCTGCTGCTTTTACAGGTTCAGGGTAGGGAGATGTTATTCAGCAGTGCGGTAACTTCCAGCTGATTGCTGCAAAGGTTCATATCCTGCCTTTTTTCCAGACTCAAGGAGGCTTATGCAAATTAAAACACAGATAAAATACAGAAAGCTTAAAACATATAAAAATAATAGTTTAAAAGCAATTAAACTGTAGTAGCGTTAAAGCACTATAAAAACAAATCTTTTAAAATATAGTGAAAACTGCAGAGCATTGTTAAAAGCTCTTTCCTTAAAAACAACAAATATATAAATGCAGGCCGTGTGTGTGTGTGTGTGTGTGTGTGTGTGCGCGCGTGTGTATGTGTGTATATATATATATATATATATATATATATATATGACATAAGTCTTTTTATTATTAAAAAATCTTTGCATCTACTGTCCTTTGTGGGAGGGGGGAAATCATACTTCAATTAAATTGAAACATTAGGTATCATATTACTAAAGATTGTAACCATTACGATAAATTACACAATTTCTACCTGCAGAGGAAATTTCTGACCTGACCGAACAGATAGCTGAAGCTGGCAAAAGCAACCATGAATTAGAGAAAGCAAAGAAGCAGATTGAACAAGAGAAGTCAGACCTCCAAGCTGCCTTGGAAGAAGCAGAGGTGAATATGAACACTTTAGAGACAGTATTAATTGGCACTCGCTATACATGGTGTATCCCTGCCCCCCAGAGGTAGCACAAGGATAAGGACAGACTAAGGTGGCATATATTTGGGGGGGGGGGGGGAATCCCTGGCCCATTGCATGAAGTTAAAGTTTTGTGAGAGCAGTGTGTCAATTTTCATAGTGAAGAATTGGACTGCTACCAATCTGGAGCTTTGGGAAGGTTTTTAGTGCCACCTTCTGGTTAAAAATAGAACAAATGATTAAATTGAGAAGACCCATTAGCTACATTGCAAAAGGCAAGCCAAACTAGAAATGCTAATTGCATTCCCCCCTGATGACTGGGAACATGGACTGGGCAAACACCTAAGAATAACAGGAATTGTCAAAAGCCTTCCAGTCTTAATTGTATTATTGTTGGGTAATATTTTCATTTATAGAATCTGTTAATTTTAGAAAAAAATAGTTTCAAGATGGTTAATTTGAACAAAATAATTTTCATGGGAGGACCATTGACACTTCTTAATTACTAAGTGTTTTATTATAAATACAAAATGTTGTATTTATTATTCAGAATGTTTGGGATGTTTCCATTTTACAAGTTGCATCTATGATCTTACAGTGTGTCCATGTTTTCCCCAAAACGATATATTTTTTAAAAAATTAACTGTGCTTGGGGTATATATTTCTCTCCTGAGGTGACAATGGAATACTATGAAGCCTGCTTTCATAGTTAAATACAAAACCATAATTGAAACAAATAATGTTGTTTCATTGATGAAAGGGATCTTTGGAACATGAAGAAGGGAAAATCCTGCGTGTCCAACTAGAACTGAATCAGGTGAAGTCTGAGATTGACAGGAAGGTTGCAGAGAAGGATGAGGAAATTGAACAACTGAAGAGGAATCACCAGAGAATGGGAGAGTCCATGCAGAGCACACTGGATGCTGAAGTCAGGAGCAGAAATGATGCTCTGCGGCTTAAGAAGAAAATGGAGGGGGATCTAAACGAAATGGAAATCCAGTTGAGCCATGCCAACCGCCAAAGTGCAGAGACACAAAAACATCTGAGGAGCATCCAAGGGCAACTGAAGGTCAGCCTAACTGCATACACATGTTGGGGGCTTTGTAACAATTTGCATGAATTCATTTTGTGGTGGTGTAGGGAACAGAATTGAAATTTGACTAACCTCTATACAGTGGTACCTCGGGTTACATATGCTTCAGGTTACAAGCCGCCCAGAGTGGCTGGGGAAACCCAGCCATATGGGCGGGGTATAAATAATAAATTATTATTATTATTACATATGCTTCAGGTTACAGACTCTGCTAACCCAGAAATATTACCTCAGGTTAAGAACTTTGCTTCAGGATGAGAACAGAAATAGTGCAGCAGTGGTGCGGCGGCGGGAAGCCCCATTAGCTAAAGTGGTGCTTCAGGTTAAGAACAGTTTCAGGTTGAGAATGAACCTCCGGAATGAATTAAGTACTTAACCCGAGGTACCACTGTAATGTGTCGTGTTAAAAATGTGTTTTTACTCTTTTTGTGCATCACAAAGAGAGAGCCAGTGAAAGGGTTATTCAGTGCCAAAGGAGATTATGAAAGGTATGCTTAAAAAAAACAAATGTGAAGGTAATACAAGTTTATCAAATGCTATTGGCCATGATGGTAAAAGGATAAAAAGTCAAGTTCCCCAAATACTTAAATTTTGTCTTCTGGGACTGAATAACAGGGAATGGACAGCCTGCTAATTAACTCCCTTGTTTCATGTAGACTTGGTTTGACTGCATTTTGATCCTTGTCATAAAGATTCACCCAGCTATTGTTCAAAGAAAACTTCAAAACTATAACATTTGTCTCTCTACCCTTCACCCAAGGGACTCAAGTTGCATGCTAGCCTTATGGCTTGTTATAATATCCTGGTGTGTTCTGATCCTTATTGTATGCTGCCCTGATAGCTTTACTGCTTGGGTGCCCCTAAAACCTTTTGAGTAAAATAAAATGAATAAATAGCAGTTCTGTGAGTGAGGAAAACTGACTGAGACTTATAGAGACTTGACCAAAGTTGCCCAGTGAGCCTTTTGCTGCAATCCTAACCCTGACTCTGCAATGGTGGTGGAGGCTCAGATCCAGCAGATGTCCTCAACCACTGGCTTCTGCCATGACAGAGGCCCCCAGTGTAGCTGCAGAAAGCATGGCAGAGGCAGGGCTACCGGTGGCAGAGGGTCCTGCAACAGGGCGCTTGGGTTGGGTGGAACAGAGATGGGCTGCCAATGATCTGCTGTATCGTAGGCTGCTCCAGTTCCCAGAGAGGGGGTCCAATTTGGGCCAAAAAAAAAAAAAAAAAAAAAAGCATGCAAGCCAGTGTGGCCAACAGGACTTCAGATGCAGTGGGGCCTCAGCTATTCTGTCCCACCCCTGTGTTCCTGGCCAGTTAGGATTCCTTTGCCCATTGTCTGGGAATTTGCATCTTGGCTTCCTGTTTTCCAAAAACAGCTGTCAAATAAATAAAATAAACTATGTGTTAAACAGCCAGGCTGGTGTTAATACCATGCTGCTTGGTATATATTTTAAAACAAAGCTGGAAAAGGGTTTAAGCAAGGGTCATGATCATTGGATTACAAACTCTCTGGCTTTGATTAAAGGGTGTGTTACAAGCCTCTTCCCCATGCTCTACCCCCAAAAGAGAATAAACAAATATGCCATGTCAGTTTTAATTTTTCACAGACAGTGGGAGAAAATCCACTTGGATATTCTGAGATGTGGTGTCTTTTTGCAAACCACAGGATTCCCAGCTTCACCTGGATGATGCTATGAGAGGCAACGATGACTTGAAGGAGCAGTTGGCTATGGTAGAACGCAGGAACAACCTGATGACGACTGAGCTTGAGGAGATGCGGGCAGCTCTGGAGCAGACGGAGCGTGCTCGCAAAGTGTCTGAACAAGAGCTGGCAGATGCCAGTGAGCGTGTGCAACTGCTGCATTCCCAGGTATATAGTCATAGGAACATAGGCAGCTGCCTTACACTGAGTCAGAACATTGGCTCATCTATCTCAGTATTGTCCCCACTGACTGTCAGTGGCTGTCCAGGATTTCAGACAGTCATCTCTCCCAACCCTATCTGGAGATGGAGATGAAGCGGGGACCTTGCCTGTGCAACTCAGATGCTCTGCCACTGAGCTACAGTCCTCCTTCCCCACAGAGTGAGAGGCCAAAACTCCCTGAGGCTGGAAGCAATACGCTTTCTCATCCCCAGCTAGTCTGAGCCAGAAGACAGAACCTGCCCTTTGATTCATCCCTGGAGAAATGCAATAGGACACGTCTCCTTACATGTCCAGTATCTCGGGTCTTGGTTGTGTTGAGCAAATGCAATTGCATTAGATAACGCAGGGGAGTAACTGCTGACTGTGCCCACAGAACACAACCCTTCTCAGCACAAAGAAGAAGCTGGAGACGGACCTTGCTCAGTTCCAAGGAGAAATTGACGATGCCATCCAGGAGGCACGGAACGCGGAGGAGAAGGCCAAAAAGGCAATTACAGATGTAAGTTCTCCATCCTGCTTGCCGCAGGCCCCATTCTACCATGTGTTGGTGACTCCATCTGGGAAGCCATTTGTATGATTTTCACAATGACAGCTGAAACTCTCATATTTTTGCATCAGTACTTAAGCCACACCCGCTTAGCTATTGCATTTGTTGTTCAAGTTAAGTCTAGCCAACCAGTGGTTTCTTCCATTTATGGAGGCAGGGAACTCCTCCTCCCAGGCTGTCCATGGTTGGCCATATTCCTCAGTTGGCTGCTACAGCTGTTGCTGCTTCTGCTTCCCACTGATCTTCCTTCTCCTGGGGCATATACATAATGTAGGGAGAAGGCATGTTATCACAGGAATAATTGGCAATACCTCTCAAGGGAGAGAATATACCATCTAAGGCCCACTATACCCTTTACCCATCTGCCCTTTAATAATTTGTTATCAAACTCAAGTGGTTAAGATTATGAATACTTCGGACCACACTTCGAAGCAACTATTCTTTCAACTCAGGGAAGTCAACATAGTGTCCTCCAGATGTTGTTGGACTACAACTCCCATCAGCCCAGCCAGCATAGCCAGTGGTCAAGGATGATGGGCACTATGATAGCTACCGCTTCTTTAACTGATGATGAATTCTGGTTTTCCCCATATACAGTACTGGCTTTCTTGTATAGTAGAAGAAATTAATAGATGCTTGTTTGTGTGGTAGAAATCCTTTAAAATTGGAGAGGTTTCTTTCTCTCTTCTTTAGAGTTTGACTAAAGTACCAGCTGTTTCTAAAGAACAGGTTTTTGTTTTACTCCATTTATGTAGTGTGGTTAGCAGTACAGTATATACGGTGGCGCTGTGGGTAAAACCTCAGCGCCTAGGACTTGCCGATCGTCAGGTCAGCGGTTCGAATCCCCGCGGCGGGGTGCGCTCCCGTTGCTCAGTCCCAGCGCCTGCCAACCTAGCAGTTCGAAAGCACCCCAGGGTGCAAGTAGATAAATAGGGACCGCTTACTAGCGGGAAGGTAAACGGCATTTCCGTGTGCTGCGCTGGCTCACCAGATGCAGTTTGTCACGCTGGCCACGTGACCCGGAAGTGTCTTCGGACAGCGCTGGCCCCCGGCCTCTTAAGCGAGATGGGCGCGCATCCCCAGAGTCAGACACGACTGGCCCGTACGGGCAGGGGTACCTTTACCTTTTTATATGAATGTCACTGTAGCAACACCTAGTGTCGAAATCAAGCATTACAGCAGAAATTCAGTGCACTTAACCAAAATAAAATAATAATTTTTAAAAATCCCTCAAGGCGCTTCCAGACTGTAACTATTTTCGGATGGAATTCAATCACATCCTGGCAAATTAAGGCTGTGCAATTGAAGCTGACATAGCACTCTTGTGAAACAAACCCATTTCCCTAAAAGATCTGACTTTTCTCCCTGTAACTGATGGGCAAAGTGTGGGATAATGTTTGCTTGACACAATGTCATTTGATCTCCCCACAAACAAATCTGGATAAATGTTCATTAAATAACCTCTCCACAAATAAATCAGACTGAGTGCTTATTAAGCAGGACATCTGGAAGCAACCTCATATATCCCAATCCAGAGAGGATGCTCTGAAGTCTGGACCCCAATCCAACTAACCAACCAACCATTGAAAGACAAACCAAATGAACTATGTAAACACACCCTGGTGAGCAGTGAGGTACAGAATCTACAACACTAAAAATAATGTTGGGAGCTGTGCAGAGAAGTGGGCACTTACTGATGTTACCATCTAATTAGGCAGCCATGATGGCAGAGGAGCTGAAGAAGGAGCAAGACACCAGTGCCCACCTGGAGAGGATGAAGAAGAACCTGGAGCAGACAGTGAAGGATCTGCAGCACCGTCTGGATGAAGCAGAGCAGCTGGCCCTGAGAGGTGGCAAGAAGCAACTCCAGAAACTGGAGGCCAGGGTACGCTGCCAGAGCTCATTTTTCAGGGTTGCTTGAGCTTGTCATAGTGACTGATTACAAGCTGAAGTTCATGCACAGGGCTTCCACTGGTGGGTCTGGTTAGGTGAAGCCTGCCCACACTGATTTTGGAGGTACCTTTTCAACATGATAATGCCCATTTAAGTTTTCAAAGATGTATTGACCCTTCCCCGTAAAGTTTGATCTCTTTATCAGAATATTCTGTTGTAGGTACACGAGTTAGAAAATGAGCTTGATGCCGAACAGAAGAGAGGAGTTGAGGCAATCAAAGGAGTGCGAAAATATGAGCGGAGAGTCAAAGAAATCACTTATCAGGTAACGATGTCTTATTCCATTTATTGAACTCCTGGGATTCTCCTCCATTACTATCATTCTCTTTATCTGAGAAAGACAGAAGCAGGTCAGCACAACATATTAACCATGGAACCAGATGAGAGGCAACCCAGGACTTAAATCTTTTTCCTCCATATTTTTTTTTATTGAGTTTCAAAGAAAGCATTGCAACGAGGTTAAAATACATCTAACACTCAACTGAGTGGTGTTTGCAGAAAGTGCCTTCACAGTTGGAGGCAGTATGTCTCTGAATACTAGTTGCTGGGAGCAGTGGCATTGCAGCGGGGGTGCAGTGCGCCCCGGGTGCCATGTCTTGGGGGGTGACACCCCGCTGGGGCTCACCCCACCGTGGCGGTGTGAGCAGCCATTGCGCCGCCGTAGCCACATGTGGAGGATCCTCTGTTTGCGGCTGCAGCCGCAAGCAGAGGATCCTGGTGCCGGCGGCAAACCGCTATGTACAGCGCATGTGCGGTGTCACACACATGCACTGTACATAACGACACCGCACATGCGCTGTACATAGCAGTTTGCCACCATTGCCACTTGAGCATCCATCCGCGGTAGGATCCATCCGTGCCACTGCAGCCACATGTAGAGGATCCTCCGTTCGCGGCTGCAGCCGCGAGCAGAGGATCCCAGCACCATCCGTGTGGCGCTGGAGTGGCGCCGCCGGCAAGCCGCTGTGTACAGCACATGTGCAGCATCGCTACGTACGGTGCATGCGTTGTACGTAGCGACGCTGCACATGCGCACGTAGCAACGCCCCGCTCTGGGTGTCACAACCCCTTTGTTCGCCCCTGGCTGGGAGTCTATTGTGGGGAGAGTGCTATTTAACTCTGATCCCGCTTCTGGTCCTGCCATAGGCATCTGGTTGGCCACTGTGAGAACAGGGTGCTGGACTAGATGGGCTTTTGGGCTGAACCAGCAGGGTTCTTATGTACCTGTTCTACCTGTCAACTTCCAGAGGATAACCAAACTCTGATATCCTCTGAAGGCACGCTCTCAGAGCCTTATAGTGTTAGCATTCCATTTACATTCCATGCAGGCTGAAGAGGATAAGAAGAATGTTTTCAGGCTTCAAGACCTAGTGGACAAGTTGCAGCTGAAGGTGAAAGCGTACAAGAGACAAGCTGAAGAGGCTGTAAGTGCACAAATCTCAAATGGCTCCCTTCATGCTTAAACCTATACTGACCATCGTTACTCACCCTGCATTCCTGTGTGAGGAATGGCAGGGTGCAATAAAAAGATAAATGATGATACAAATAATAAAATTAAAATACACTGTCCAAAGAAACACACAGCTTGAAAAACACTCGGAACTGTTTATCTTTATCTTGTAACCCCTTTCAGGATTGCACTAACATAAATCTTGACACCTCTTCACCCCTAACCCCACACTATACTGTTAGGAAGACCCTGCCCCATAACCCCTACATCCTGGAACCACGTAGAACCACCCATTCCTTATACTACTACTTCCACATGTCAAAGGGGTTTAGTGATAACTCCTTCCCAAACCCCAATTATATCTTACTTGTCTCCTTGACAGTGTTCCACCCACAGAAGTCATATCAATTCTCACATCACAGAACAGCAAGTAGAACCCATGTCTCTCATGATGATACAGATTCACTCCCATGCCATTTACTGTAGCATTCAGGCACTTCCCAAAGCATTCCTGCATAACCAAGCAGAGGACAACCATCTCACACGCTTCTAATCTTCCCTTTCCTGTCAGTGTCTCTATTAGACATCATAGATCACACATCATAGATCCTTTCAGAATACAGCTGTCACTTCAGAGAAAGGGTGGAATACATGATGCTTATCCTCTGCCTCCACAGCTAGAGGCAACAATGCTTCTGAAAGCCCGTAGCTGGAAACTAGAGGAGAGGAGTGCTATTGTGCTCACATCTTGCTTGCAAGTTTCCCACAAGCATCTGGTTGGCCACTGTGAGAACAGAATGCTGGGCTAGATGGCCCACTGGCCTGATCCAGCAAGCTCTTCTTGCTGTATGTTCTTACACAGGTATAGCTTACCTCCCACAATTTCCAGCATTCTAGTTCGCATGCTATGGTAAACAATAGTTAATGGTTTAAAACAGTAAATGGGTCAATTTGGGCTGTTTTTCCATGATCCCTGTCTTAGTGTTATGTCCAAACAGAGATTACGCTTTGCTTCAACAAACCACACCCGGTAAGCCAAGAACAAACCTTAGATGACTGCAGGTCATTGTTTGTCAGAATCGGAACAAACCATAATCCCTCATTCAGATGCAATGCTAAGCCCAGGCATCATGGTTTGTTTCCCCTGCACAATGTCAGGGAGGAGGAAAACAGCCTGGATTGGTGCAGGATGTGAAATCAATATCGTTGTGGGACACCTTCGCTGTCCCTTATATACGATACCTTTGGCTCTGCTTGTGTTGTTGATTTCATGTCACATTTCTGTTGTGCAAGGAGGAGCAAGCCAACACGAACTTTGCCAGGTTCAGGAAGGCTCAGCATGAGCTGGAAGAAGCTGAAGAGCGAGCAGACATTGCTGAATCCCAGGTCAATAAGCTGCGGGCCAAGAGCCGCGACATTGGGGGAAAGGTAAGTGTCTTGGTGGGGTGGGATGATGTACTGGCGTAGAAGGAAACTTTTCTCTGCACAAGGATAACACCTTCTATCTTTCAGTTGGTACTGTTAATCTTCTTGGGTTCAAATTCCTACTTAGCTCTTCTAAGAAGTAACCCCAATGTGAAACAATATATTTTCCTTGATGAAGTTTAAATTGCCTTTGAGCCTCCCACTTGCTATTGAACACTTGGTATTTGTTAGTGGAGAAATGAACAGGAGAGCATTTGCAATGCAAATTAGTATTCCGGTCAATTTAAGTTTCATATTCACATTAAAAAGAAATTGTCACTCTAAGGCTGCACTCTTATGCATACTTACATCAGAGTAAGTATCATTGAACTCAGTGAGGCTTATTTCTGAGTCTTTGGCAATCACTCATAGCCGAGTAAGATTGTCTTCCATAAACACGGTTTTAACAATAAGGCGTAAGTGACTGTGGAGGCCAATTCTGGATCCACACGTCCTTCCACAGTGGGGACATTGGTTTCCGGGTGGGAGATGATCACAGTGTGGATTTGCAAGCGTGCCTTCCTCTTAGCACATTTCTCTCTTGCATCCTGAGTTTGAGTGTCTTCAAAGCCCATGACACCTTTGGTAAAGGCTGTTCTCCAACTGGAGCGCTCGCAGGCCAGTGTTTCCCAGTTCTCAGTGTTTATATTACATTTTTTTTTTAGATTTGCCTTGAGACAGTCTTTAAACCTCTTTTGTTGACCACCAGCATTACGCTTTCCATTTTTAAGTTCAGAATAGAGTAGTTGCTTTGGAAGACGATCATCAGACATCCGCACAACATGACCAGTCGAACGAAGTTGATGTTGAAGAATCATTGCTTCAACATTGGTGATCTTTGCTTCTTCCAGTACACTGAGTATTTCTGAGTAGACATGTGTAGGATTGCATTACACACCTAATGTGGCTAAGGCAACGCAGTCAGATGGGTGGGGTACCAGTAATACAACAACAACAAATGTAACAAGATGCCCAATGTAATTTTCCACCTTTCCACTACTTAGCTCCATGAACAAGAACACCAATGTAAACATGTTACATTTGAATATTTGAATTCTCCTCCCTTGACTTGATAGTAAGCTTTGCAACCTATCAATCCGTTTAAGTGTAGAGAAATATTATCAAGCGCAGTCATGAGCTATCCTCCAATAAATTTGAAATGGCGAGAGATAGACACATACATATGGTACAAATATCTTCAATAAATATTGGAGTGTTAAGTACTAACAGATTTGTAAAGCCAGAAGCAATGACTTAGATCATGTTCTCCGATTTCCTTACAAACATGTGCTACATAATTTCACGGCAGCATCTTCTCTCTGCTTCATGGCTCTTAAAACAAATAGGAATTGTGTCCATACTAGAGTGAAATCTGGAAGCCTGGGCTACAGCCTGGTAAGGATCTTCTTTCCCCTCTTCTTTTGATTTCTCTCCTTTACCTTGCTACTTCTCCTTCATATTATACTTCTGAGCCAAGGAAATAAAAGCAGTTGCTTTTCCAGTTGCTGTGGTGGCAGCAGTCCCACCACAGTTTGTGGGGGGCAGAGGGAGAGGAGAATAAGACAGAGCAATTCTTCCACACCAGAAAAATAATGCAAGAGGGAGAATTCCTGCCTGTTAGTTAGTCCCTTGACATACTCTTGCTACCTACACTGTTCACATATAAGCTGTTCCGTTACCTCATTATCTTCTACATTTGAATTTATTTTTGTACAGAAATCGGAAGAATGAGATGAACTACTCCTGAAAAGATTCCACACAATGTGGAATTCTTCAGAGTGGAATGTACATGTAAATCATTGAACCTGAATAAAAATACATTTTAAGCAACATATTTCAGTTGTGACCTTTTAATGTTTCATCAAAAATCCGAGGCACCTGTGAGAAATTGTGAAGACTCCCATGGGAATGCGGGCATCAAGCGTACTTGCAGAATTCTTGAGAGCTGCATGAACAGTGGCGTGCATTTGTGAACATGTATATTTTTGTTTGTTTCACTCGTTTGCTTATTTATTTATATCCCACACCTTCATTATAAAATAATTCTAAGGCAGCAATTACAAATGTATTAAAACTGATTCAACATTACCGCCCCCCCCCCCCCCCAAGTCTGGTAATACAAAAGCAACACTAACCAACCAAACAGTGCAAGTATTAGAGTAAAAACCGCATTAGAAAGCCGGTTGAAGCAAATCTGTCTGGGCACATCCATAAGACCTATTTATTGAGCATTCACTCCAATTTGTTTGCGGGGGGAATGCTGCATCAAAGCAAATGTTATCCCACACTTCCTAGTGCATTTCCCCATCACTTTTCTTATTGCTGAAAGCCCAATTTTTCATGAACTACGTTTGTTGGACAAGAAATCCCAGTCAACTATAATTTTGCGGCTTGAATTTGCTGGTGTGTGATTGAATCCCACTCCCCAAATACAGTGGTACCTCAGGTTACATACGCTTCATGTTACATACACTTCAGGTTACAGACTCCACTAACCCAGAAATAGTGCGTCAGGTTAAGAACTTTGCTTCAGGATGAGAAGAGAAATTGTGCTCCGGCAACGGCGCAGCAGCAGCAGGAGGCCCCATTAACTAAAGTGGTGCTTCAGGTTAAGAACAGTTTCAGGTTAAGTACGGACCTCTGGAACGAATTAAGTACTTACCCGAGGTACCACTGTAGTGGCAGTCTGGAAGTGCCCTGTATTTTGAAAGACTGAGAAAATACAGCAAGACAACTTCCGCCGGTTAGAGTGTTATTATTACTATTATTATATTTGATACTGCCTTTCATCTGAAGATTACAGGCTGGTTCACAACATAAAAATACAAAATGAGAACACAAAATACATAATAAAACAAAACAAACCAATAACCCCCATCCCACGAATACATTTTAAAGTCGTAGAATGTTAATCAGCCAAAGGCTATAGCAAAACATTTTCGCCTGGCGCCTAAATATATGCAGTGAAGGCTACCAGGCGAGCCTCTCTAGGGAGAGCATTCCACAAATGGGGAGCCACCACAGAAAAGGCCCTTTCTCGTGTTGCCACCCTCTGGACCTCTTGTGGAGGAGGCTCTTGAAGAAGGGTCTCAGTTGATGATTGCAGGGTCTGGATCGGTTCCATTTCTCTAAGCACCCTTGCTGAAAATGCCAACTCTGTAGTTGCCAGAGGTGGGGGCAACCAGAGAAGGGCATACAATGAAAATCTTACTGTACTGACAGGTACACATGAGGAAACACTTCAGGTATTTGAGTCCTAAGCCTAAGCCATGTGCCTCAGAGAGACAAGGATTATTTTCATCTCCACATTATCCAAAGTTGCATCTGAATGGGAAGAAGAGAGAGTATCCCTGTTTAAGAACAGTGGAGTTAATAAATACATTATTTGGCAGAAGGGGCTTGTTATCTGCACAAATAACTTCTGCTGCCATTGAAGATGCAGCTCACTGAAGATTTAAGTGCTTACTTCCATGAGCAAGGTGAATTCCAAAAGCAGAATTTCTTTTTTAAAAATAACCACTTCAGTCTACTGTGAGCAGCTCCTCTGATATTAAAATATTTACACAAGTAGACCATATGTGTTATTTTGCAGATAGATTCTGAGAGGTAACATTTGCACTCGAATTAAGGGCCATATGTAGTTGACTGCATTTTGCATTGGGATCCTGCTGTCAGTACATGTAACATTTAGTAAAATTGGTAAGCGCATAATTTTTACACTGTGCTGCCCTTTTCCCTGCTCTTATGTACACCCACGTTAGAAAAACATAATGTGTGAAGAGACTTGTCCTCCAGATACGTTATAATTCTTCAAGCAGCTAAAAAAAGCAAACGGCAACAGACCAAACATAACAATGCAGCATTGTCGTGACTAAATCAATTCATAATGACTCAGAATGAAGAATATTCCCTGCCATGAATATATAAACAAATACTGACTGCTGGCGAGAGTGACACAAATCCCCAGATTTCCAGAAGATGATTTATTTGGATGTTCACACCAGAACAGCACATTTCTCCTCGAGGTATAAATCATGCATGTGCCTAGGCAGGAGCTAGTGCCAAATGGAAACTTTCTCCCAATACCATAGGCTGAAAAGCCCTCTCCATAATTAGGCTTAAGGGCTTGAAACGGACTATGCATGCTCACTGAAATGACTAACAGGGGTCTACTTTACAACCAGCGGCACGTCCACAGATCTGATCTCTAAGCATGCGGAAGCGAGAAGAGCTAATCGCTGGGTGAAAGCCACCCAAATCCCAAGGAGGAATGTCATCTAATGGGCTCTCTGAGTCACAAAGGCTCCAGGACTTATTTTGGTTCAAAATAGAGCTCAAGCTTCTCTCATGCCTTGCCTGGCCAGTATTTTCAGTGAAATGTCTAATAAATGTAGAACATGAGCAAATAAAATTCCATTGCATACCGTAAATAAATATTTGGGGACAGGAAATAGCCATATTGGGATGTTAGGCTAGACATAGGTTTGCCTGTTAAGAAAAAGATGCGGAAAACTGTATTTGATTGCTTGTATTTGATTATATGTTGTTCTTATATTCAACTAATAAAATATTCAAAAAAGAAAAAGATGCAATGGACCTTAGGCTCACATCACCCTACCCTCGCCTTGTTCTCCAGTGGAGCTGAGAGAAGTTTAGAAGCTTCCCCATTCGTTTCACTTCACCACAGTTTGTACTGCCCAAACCAACAAACTGTGGTTAACGTTAACCTGTTTGTTCGAAAGGAGCCGACTTTAAACCATGGCAGAGTAGATGAGCCCTAGAATTGCTGCAGCTTATTCTCATCCTGCTAAACTTGGTTTCCTCATCGTGGCTGCAATTAGGGCCATAAACACCTCCTCTAGCACTGGTAGTACTTTTCCACTTCTCCCCTCACTTTGGAAGAAAGAAAAGAGCCATATTTGCCTTCAAAACCCTAGAACAGGTGGCTAATATTGGTTGCAATGACAGTCAGCCACCCCACCGCTGGCCACATGGCAGCGGTGGACATCGTCAGTGTATGTGCAAGTCCACACACACTAAACACTCATCAGACATGTACATTCACCACATATACAGCATATGCAGGCACACAGCACTCTTTCCCTCTCACTCTTTCACACATACAGTGAGGGGGGAAAGTATTTGATCCCCTGCTAAATTTGCCCGTTTGGCCACTGATGTAGAAATGACCAGTCCATAATTTTAATGGTAGGTTTATTGCAGCTGTGAGAGACAGAATAACAACAGGAAAACCTTACTGCCATTGACAGAAATGTGACCACCATGGGATTTTATCTCCCAGTAAATACTTAACATAGAATTGAGCTGACCTCCATCATGGTTTGTCTGGTAAATGACCAATCATTTCCTGATGAATTCCAGCATAAAAATGGTAAAACAGAACAACATGTTCCATAGATTTCAGCTCTTGTTTGTTAACCTTGAGGAGAGCGAAACACCAGCATATCTTCTCCTAAACATTTTAGATGGCAGCACATTAAATCTGGCCATAGTTAAAGCAGCATGAGACACATAATCAGAATCTCCAGCCCTTCCCTCTCTAGCACTGGGGTGTGGGTGGAAATGCTGACTTTTCTACTCAAAGAGCAGGCAGAAGGCTTTATTTCCAGACATGTCAGCACTAACAAGGCTCAGTGATCACTTCAGGTGCCGACTGACACTTCTCCAACCAGCTGTGACTTTATAGTAAAATGCACCCAACTTTCTCTTGTCCAGTTGCTGCTATTCTGACAGCATTGTTCTTTTCCATTTACATCTAGTTCAAAAAGAAATGTTTGTTGGCTTTTGCAAAATCTAGCCCCAATTGTTTCCAATACTAGGAATTAGAACTCTCTCTCTCTCTCTCTCTCTCTAACACACACACAAACACATACACACACACACACACACACACACACACAGAGAGAGAGAGAGAGAGAGCGCGCACAGATACAGATTACACAACTGTAGTAAAGCATTTTCATTGATTTGCACTATTATGCAATTAAGCAAATAGTTATTATCCCTGATGAGATACATACAGTAAAACAAGGCTATTGTATCATTCTAATCTGAGATTTAAAAGAACTAGGCAATGTGAGAAGAGGGTCTGGGAACTGAGGAGGAGATAGATGTGAGATGGAAACTACAACCAAAGTTCTCAAATAATCCAGTTGTTAAAAAACAAAACAAAAACAACCTTAAATGAGATGACTTTTTCTTGTTCCATCTATATTTATGGAATGAATGTAAACTGACTGATCTGTTCATATGATGTGTCTTCGCTCCACTACACTAAGAATTGTAGTGTTTATAGATTGTACTGAGAATTGTTTTTAGAGATTCCTAATTCCCCAATTGACAGCTAAAAGGATTTGAAAATGGTTTTCATTTGTAGCACAGATATACTGTGAATATGTGTCCACCTGCATGAGGACATGTTCCTGGTCATAATGAAAAAGCAACTAGATGCAGCAAACAAAACTATTGCACATATGCCTCTGCTGAGCAAAGAATTAGGAAACTGATCTGGTAGTTTAAAATCAGGGATTGTTTGGAGAAGGAGAAAAGTGAAAGAAATCAACTGCAAGCAGTGTCATCTCCTATCAAGAATCTGAAAGTGAGTTTGGCAGACTTTGTGGGCACTAATGCGGAGTTCAGGCGCGAGGCTATTATATAGAAGCAGATCTGCTGGACAGGATTCTCTCCCACCACCCTTCCAAATATATGTACTCCTCTGCAAATTTCTAAGGATTAAAGCTGTCATGGGGATGTTAATTCTGAATTCCTGGGGGTTTAAGAGATTAGGACCTCATCTTTACCACTCTACAAACATGGCATTTTACATTTAATTGTAAGAGACCTTCTCTCATGAGTCATTCTTGGAGAATAGCAGCTTTATACACAGATGGCTGCAGAACAGAGACACCATTGAGGGGCAAATACTGAGACAGCTATGTCATGTAGACCCAGGCACACATCTATACATCTCAGCCACAGAAAGCAACCTATCAGCCATGATCAGTTTTGTACAGATGGAAAAGACACCACACTATTAAATTCAGGTATGCAGTGTTCTCTATGGTATATGTAGTGTCTCACATATGGGAATGCACCAACACAGACACACCACATTATTTGAGTCCTTCTCCTTCCATTGGAGCTCCCAATAGTATGTAAAACTCTTGACACGTTACTTGACTTTTCTTGACTACAGACATACATCAAGAAGAGGCTTGAATATGTGTGTAAAAGCAGTTTGGCTGATTCAAAATGTTCATTATCTGTTTACTTGTTCAGCTATTCTGGGTGGGCTCCTTTCCTACCATAGTTTGAGCTACACTTAGCAATAGTACCAACAAGGCTCTCTGCAACTTTTCACCAGCCACACTAACAAGGGTGGATTTAGGGCACTGGGCACTGAACCAAGGGGGTGCCATCTCAAAGCCTGGTAAGCAAGACGCTGGGCTTTAGGAAAGAGGTGGGAGGGCTCTAGGACCCTGCCAGAGTCATCACACCTCCTTCCCAAAGCAGGACACCTCCTTCCTCACCTGCCTTTGGGAAGGCAGCACAAGGGCTGGGGCAGGAGGGGGAATTTTGGCATCACACAGGGCACCATAGTATCCAAGTCCACCACTGGGATGCCTTGGGGAGAAATGCCACATCATGCCTTTTGTTCCATCTGTCTCATCCCCAGAGTTCTGCTCATTCTGTTTTATGGAAACATTTGTCTACTTGGCTTCTGAGATGTCTTTAAGAAAGAAGATGATAAACAATCCTGCAAGCACAACTTACATTCTAGTACTGAATAGAAAAACAATTTCTGCCGAATGAATCTAGCCTTCACCCGGTAACTGGAAACTCCTTTTCCTTGCTAACAAGGAAATCACATCTTGTGAATTCTGTGGGTGATTTATGCAAATACGTCCTTGTTTCTCTGGAATACGTCTCATCAGAACACAGGTTTTTCTTTTTGCTTGATTCACTGATTCAACAGCGTGATCCAATTTTGGGTTTCGCTCACCACATTCCGACCCCACCAGGTGGTGCTGAAGACAAACTCAAGCGAGGTGCCATTGCAGTTCCTCACTTGGTGCATATTCGGCTAAGGCTGCTCTTCACTAAATTAGTCCAGTATAATCAGTTTCTCCTTTGTGGAATATGGCTTTCTCCCACAAATATGCACAAAGATTAACTGAACCTGGGACATCTGGGTTCAGTTAAGTGCACATAGTAAAAGTATGGCAGAGTATGCTATCGGAGAATGTTGTGAAGGATACCAAATTAGGCTGCATACACACAATACATTTAAAGCAGATTTTAAAGCACACCTCCTGAAAAAACAACATGGGAACTGTAGCGTGCCCAAGGTGCTAGGAATTGTAACTATTTGAGGGCTAAACTACAGTCTTAGCCTTCTTTGTGGTGGACGGGGGAAGTGTGCTTTAAATGTATGGCATGTATGCAGCCTAGATGTCTTTAAGACAGGATTAGACGAGTTCATGGTGTCTATAAGGCTATCAGTAACTACTACTTATGATGGCTATATACCACCTCCAGGTGAATACCTAAATATTTTATTTAAAATATTTTATTAATATTACCAGTACTGATATTAATATTAATGTTATCTTACTAGTTAAAATAACATATATTAATTAAAATGATAAGAATATTGATCCTTCAAAGGAGTCAAGGCTTTAACAGATTACATTTCTAACATTTTTTGTATCTTTATTTCTTAAGATTCTGTTAATCTCCCTCCCCCCACAAAGGCGCATAAGGCAAGTTACATCAAGCAAATATCAAACAATTTATAAAAGCAAAGAACAATCACACATAAGACACTAATACACACACACATACATACATACTAGGGGTAATGCAAGTTGAGTGGTTAATGTGCGTAACAGCCAACCATAGTGCACATTCATGAAGAATGTGCATATAATGTGCCCATGAAGAGGGAATTGTGCACATTTCCTGGTCAGTATACATAATCTCCAGCAGACCTTGCGAAATGTGCATATCTCAACTGAGTTTTGTACATTCAGTCAAAAATGTGTACATTCATTATGCAAAATCTCCTGGGGGTGCCCCAGAGTGCAATCCTTTTGGGGTTCCATGGCATCAGAAATACTGTAAACAAAATCATACTCTCCCCACAGCTGGCTCCTTTATCCTTAGGCAGAAATGAAGAACTGTGCAGCAATGACCTTGTGAACTATTCTTTGCATGCTGCAAGAAATATCATGCCTCAACATTGGAGAGATTTATCCGGTGCCACTGCAGAATCCTGGTACCAGATAGTTTGGGAAACAACCCTACTGGAAAACTTGATTTGTAAAGTTAAGAGTGTCAAGAAGACAACACAAAACTGCTACATTTCTTTGTGGTATGATTCTGTGATGTATACAAACATTGAGAAGCATGGACAGTTTCTTCTACCGGTTTATGAATCGATTTGGTTGATCTAAATCCTTTTCATCTTTGTATCTCTCTCTCCCACCTGTAAACCAACAAAATGGAAACTAAGCAAAAGTTATATGAGTACTTTAGCACTACTGTTGCGCCTGGTATGTAATAATATAATACTGTATAATTTAATTTTGATGTTTAATTATAATTTGACTCTGGAGATTTGTATTTTCCTTACATTTATTGAACTTTGCCTTGTCCTATTCCTTCTGTATCCTAAAAGCTCAATAAATAAAACATTTAAAAGAAGAAAAGAAATGTTGTTATATTGTTTTGGGGATGAATTCATATTCTCTGACCACACTTCAGAGACTAGGCATACAGTCTGTGTAACTGCAATCCAAACTCTGACTATAAGGTAAGGCAAGGCTTAATGGAAGAACAGAGCCACTGCCACATTGTAGTCTGCAATTCATGCCAGCTGGGTGAAAGCCAAGGGTAGATATTATAAATTTATTGATTATATCCTATTAAACACAAATTGGGTTGCGGGTAGTGCTGTGGTGTAAACCACTGAGCCTTGGGCTTGCTGATCGGAAGGTCGGCAGTTCGAATCCCCACGGCAGAGTGAGTTCCCATTGCTTGGTCCCAACCTAGCAGTTTGAAAGCACGTCAATAAATAGGTACCGCTCCGGCAGGAAGGTAAATGGTGTTTCCGTGCGCTGCTCTGGTTTCGCCAGAAGCGGCTTAGTCATGCTGGCCACATGACCCAGAAAAACTGTCTGCGGACAAACACCAGCTTCCTTGGCCAGTAAAGCGAGATGAGCGCCGCAACCCCAGAGTCGTTCGCGACTGGATCTAACTGTCAGGGGTCCTTTACCTTTACCTTTTTAAACACAAATTGGACAACTCTGAACAGGAAAAAGCATATTTCTTTGAGACTATGTATACTGACCGCATATTATGAATGTTGACTAGGGAATATACAAAATTCAGTCAAGATAATATCTGCCTACACAGGAAATTTTGTTTAGAACAAGTCACATTTATTCATCAGACATTTCCTGATTGGTCTCAGCTATCTCTCTTACAGCTGGATCCCAAATATTTGCTTTGGCAAATCTGCCTTCAGTAGTTTCATATCATTACTGCAACGTTGGCAAAATGGCATGTTCTCTGATGTGTTGCTCTACAAAACGGTTAGCATAGTTTGGCTCTCCTAGTTGGCCCACCTCCATCAGGTTGGACATCAAACATGTTTTGTATTCACCCTGTCCAGAATCCTACCTCTTCATTGCCAGGAACCCATTAAGTCCCTGGCATGGGCATCTCTAGGAATTTGTGGGGGAGGAATTAATAAATACATAAAACCTAAGTACAGTGGTACCTCGGGTTACAAACGCTTCGGGTTGCAAATGCTTCGGGTTATGAAGTCCGCTAACCCGGACGTAATTGCTCTGGATTGCGAACTTTGCCCCAGGATGAGAACGGAAATTGTGTGGCGGTGGCACGTCGGCAGCGGGAGGCCCCATTAGCAAAAGCGCGCCTCAGGTTAAGAACGGTTTTGGGTTAAGACCGGACCTCTGGAATTAATTAAATTCATAACCCGAGGTGCCACTGTAAGTGGCATCATGCTATGCTCAAAAAGAAAAATAAATGAAAATGATGTATAGATGGTACTTAATACCTAACAAATTATCGAAAATGAATAAGAAGGTTCCTAATAGTTGCTGGATGGACTTGCAAGAAAGCGAGGGAATTTTGGGAAACGATACATGATGAGATTAAAAAAATGTTGAAAATTAGTATATCAAAAAAGTGTTTCTTTTAGGGATTTATAGGGGCAGAAATCCCCCCCCCCCCAATGTTAAAGTTGTCTGTGTATGTAATAACAGCAGCTAGGGTTCTATATGCGCTGAAATGGAAGAAAAAATTCCAACCAAAGAAGAATGGATATGTAAGATAATGGACTATGCAGAACTGGCAAACTTAACAGCAAAATTAAGAGAATCTAATGATGAGTGTTTTATGGAATAATGGATGCCTTTTTCGGACTATTTAAAGAAATATTATAGTATGATGAGCTCATGAGGAGGGATTTGAGCTAAGAGCAACAGAAGTAATTAATTATAATGCTGTGGTTATGATTTGACAGATAGAAGACTGGGTGCAGCAGAAGGAGAGATACAATAACTTCATGGAAAAGGGGATGGGAAGTGGACAAAAATAAGAGAAAAGACGAAATTGTGTTTTGACAGTGTTAAAAATGTTGAAACTTAATAAAATATAATTGGGGGCACAGGTAAGTGACATTCAAGAACAGGTCTACTGTTTCTGATAGATCTGGTGACTGAGCAGCAGCAGGGCTGGGTTGAACCTGACCTCTGAGAAACTTGAATTCCAGGTCCATCCTACTTATTTTTTGGTGGGTAAACCTGGAATCCAGAGAATGCCTTCCCACCCACTGCTGGAACCCACAATTATTTTCCTGTCTCCCTTCTTCCCCTCCAGCCCTTAATTAATTACATTGCTGTTGCAATCAACCTTACAGTTTCTCCCCAGCGCATTTCCCTTAAACAACAACAATAATCACCCAACACGTCAGGAAAACAACACTGGACCACATTTCCTGATTGTACCAGACTACTCTAACTAGTCCTCCTCCCACCCCTGCAGAATGTATATATATAACAACAGTCAGCTACTTAACTGGAGGCAATTTTGTGGAGCAGTGGGTCAGTGCATCCGGCTGCTAACCAGAAAGTTGGGTGTTTAAGTCCACCCAGAGTCCACTGAGGGGGTTGGAATAGATGACTCTTGAGGTCCCTTCCAACTCTACAATTCTATGATTAACCCAGATTCCCTCTCAGTCACAGCCTTACCCCTTGCAAATGGGTATAATAAGGATGGGTTTTATCTACACTGGCATTAGTAGGCTAATTTTTAAAATGTTTACAAGCTTGGTATATTTTTAAAAATCACATTTTTTCGGCATGAAATAAGATCTACCGTATTTTTCGCTCTATAACACGCACCTGACCATAACACGCACGTAGTTTTTAGAGGAGGAAAATCCGTAGGCATGCCACCCGTAGGCATTCCCTCCATAACGCGCACAGACATTTCCACTTACTTTTTAGGAGGAAAAAAGTGAGTGTTATGGTGCAAAAAATACGGTAAGTTAGAAAGATCATGAACTCTCTTGCCTTTGCTTTTGTTTATCGGAAGAAACTAGAGGTTCCAGTTACAGATAGGTAGCCGTGTTGGTCTGCCATAGTCAAAATAAAAAAAATCCTTCCAGTAGCACCTTTAAGACCAACTAAGTTAGTTCTTGGTATGAGCTTTCTGAAGAAGTGTGCTTGCACACGAAAGCTCATACCAAGAACTAACTTAGTTGGTCTTAAAGGTGCTACTGGAAGGAAACTAGAGGTGTGCACCATCCACATAATTCAGTTCTCACTCAGATCTGGCACTTTGGAAAATCCTGATCTGGCTTTACAAGGAGCTTCATGGGCTGTCCAGTTTGGCTCAGGTTTTGTCCAAGTCTGCTTGTCCACTATTGGGATTTAAAGTGGGGGGAGCAGCTATAACCTTTCCCCCTTTTGACAGAGGTTGCTGAAATTTACAGGCATATTCATTTATTCAGAGTGCCTAATTGCACGCAAGTCCAGGGCTTTTGTGCTGGGCACCCTCAAAGTTTGATCCCGCCCCACCCCCAAAGGAAACATCTATAAATTTACAGATTTTGAGGTAAAATTGGGTGGAGATTTCTTGCAAGCTTATGCATTTTCGAAGGAAAACAGCAGTGGCTTTCCTGTAAAGCAAGGGCAGCTGTTGCAATTTTAAGGTGGTTAAAAAAGAAAGCGCTTCATCAGATTAATTAATATTGACTTTGCTTACCATAACCTGAGAAGTAGCACATCATAAACAATATGCTGACTCTTACTTCTAAGTTATCAATTATAGTCCTATTTCCATAGAACATAATTGGATGAATACCACCAGAACTCTAAGGGTTGCTTATTTTTGGCAGTTTAACCTTAGCCTTGAAGTAGCAGCAGCAAGGTTAACTTCCAACAGTGTGGAATTTTGGGGAAAGGAAGCATTGGTCTGAAGGGAATTTAAATAGATAAGAAAGATTTTTGATTTGTGATAAGCCACTGATTTTCACATCTGTCTGATCTGTCTTGGACATATCAAGGACAAAGGCTGGAACAAAATATTCACTTCAAACAGTGTTCAAATAGCACTCAAATTCAGTGTGTTCTGGCAATTCCAAACTTTCTCCCAGGGTTCTGTCATTTGAAAACTTCTCTTAACACTGAAGCTTATTCTTCCCTTTTGAAGCATGTTAGCTTTATTTAAATTTGCTAAGTGATGCCTTCAATTATCCTAGAAGGATGTTATAATGGTTTGGATAAGGCTTGAAGTTTCTACATTTACATACAGCGCTGAAGTAGTAGATCTGCAGAGGTAATATAGTGAAGGATTGGACTATGAAAGCAAGCCAGGCAAAATCTGGAGAACAAGTGGTGCAAGTCTCACTCTGAAGCCGGCTGAACATTGGTGAGTGCACATAATTGAGCCCAGTGTTAGATAGGAAAGCTAGGAGCTAAATGGCACCTAACGCCTAGGTTATGGGTGCAACAACGGAACGTCTAGGCACCCTTTTTTAAAGATAACAAGAATACAAAGCTGAAAATGAATGAATTGCAGCTAAAATACTATGTTCATTTTTCACATGGTCTAGTCCTCCCCTGCCCAACCTCTAATATTCTTAAGAAGGTCTGTTCTCCAGTCTTCAGAGAGTACTGGAAATGGGGAAGCAGAACACAGTCCTCCTTTCCTTACACTCTGCAGTTTTAATCTGAAATCTTAGCTGCAGTACTGCGCCCAGAGCTCAGAAACCGCTCGTGCTAATGAAATTCCCTGTCGCAAAATGCGCCTAGAATAATGGGAGTTTCGAACACTGATTGAGTCTACCACGTAGCAGTGTGGGCCACGAACAAGCCGAACACCTTTTACCAGCTGCACCTGGTATGACAGATGTGGCTGTTTCTGGACTGGGAGAGCTTGACCACAGTAGCTCTGGCACTGGTGACTTCTGAGGTTGGACTACTGCATTGCACTCTGTGAAGGGCACTCCTTGAAACTGCAGTTAGTGCAGAATGCTGACGCACAGCTGCTGACAGGAGTGAGATCAGCACATTATCCCCAGTGGTGGAGCTTCATGCTCCGGCACCGGGGGCGGAGAGCAGGTGGGGGGCGTGGCACACTGCCTGCAGGGGCGTGGCACATGTTCTGGGGGCCTGGTGCATCGCCCGCAGGGGGGGTTGAACACATTCTGGGGTGGGGTGCGCTGCCTCCGGGGGCAGGGCACCCAGTGCGGGCGGGGGGGGGGGGGTAGCTGCGATGGAACCCCACCGGGATCATACTGCTGGAGGCGGTGCACTCCCCCAACCCCCTTTTCCTCCACCAATGATTATCCAGAGATCTGCACTGGTTGCTGATTTGCTCCTGGGCCAAGTTATTTTCTGTTACAGTAAATAAAGCCCTTAACAGCTTGGGACCAGTTTATTTGCTGGATCATCTTACCCCATAATAATAATAATAGCTTATACAGTGATACCTTGGGTTAAGTACTTAATTCGTTCTGGAGGTCTGTACTTAACCTGAAACTGTTCTTAACCTGAAGCACCACTTTAGCTAAAGATGCCTCCCGCTGCCGCCACGCCGCCGGAGCACGATTTCTGTTTCCAACCTGAAGCAAAGTTCTTAACCTGAAGCACTATTTCTGGATTAGCGGAGTCTGTAACCTGAAGCGTATGTAACCCGAGGTACCACTGTACATATTTTGCATTAGGGTAACGACAAGGACTTGCCTGAGCATACAGTCTGTGATCTGAAAACAAATACCTCAGAATTCAGTGAATGTATTTTCATACTACTTCAGCCACACTGGGGTTGTGTACACTCTGTTTACAGCTGTACCTGTAAAGCACACTTGAGACATATTCATTTCCCCCTCCCCCCGGAATTCTGGGCATGGTAGTTTGTTAAGGGCTGCTGGGAATCATAGCTCTGTGAGGGGTAAACCATACAGTGGCCGGGATTCTTTGAGGGAAAGAAGGTGCTTTAAATGGGCTTTAAAGGGGTAGTGTGTATGAGGCCTAAGAAGAGCCTTGCTGGAACAGACCAAAGGCCCAACCAGTATTAGTTCCATGCCACCCCACACTCCCAAGCGTTGCAAGATACTAGGGGCTCCAAACACTTATCCAGGGTTCAGTTTCCTTGGAATGAGGGACAACGGAGATGCTGGTGTGTTTATGATTATGGCTTATTTACACATATATGCGATCTGAGCCTACAATGGAGGGGCTCACACCATCAACACCCCAGAAGGCCTTGCTTCTCCAATAGTCACAGCAGAATTCAAACATGGCTCTCACTCTCTGGCTTTTGCCTGCTTCTACTTCTAGCCCAGCTCACACACTAGTCTTTCTCACCACCAGCCAGGTGAGGGAGGAGGCCCACCCATTTGCCCCCTAGCACAGAGCCACTTCCTTTCTTATGCAAAGGATCCTGCTTAGGGGACATTGTGGCTCTTGCCTGAAGGGGCTCAGGCATCATACAGTCAAACTGCACCTCCCACCCCAGTAGAACAAGATGCATGTTCTAGTAACCAGCTAGATGCCAATGGGAAGCTCAGAAGTAGGGTTGCTTACAGCTGATGTGTTTATTGAAGATTCACCCTAATTTGTTGGCACAAAATTTGTGAGCAAGTTAGACAGTGCCAGCTATTTATCAAGCATTTATTCTGATTTGTTCGCTGGAAAGTTAGATGTTGTGTCAAGCAAATGTCACCCTGCACTTCTCAGTACATTTTCTGACCACTTTCCTTATTGCAAAATGTCTGATTTTGTGGGGGGAAGTGTTTTCGTTGTGCAAGAGAACTGCACAACCGGAATTTTTGGGGACGTGACTGAATTGCATCTGAAAATAGTGACAAAGTGCCGTGAGCCATGGGTGCAATGAAATTCTCCAGGGTTTCTCAACATAGGGGTTCCTTCTGAGGTGTGCCTATCTTGAAACTTACCTGTTGCTAGTACCAGAGCAAAGCTTATTTAAGAAGTTCTTCTGTAGTTATCCTAGTTGCCTAGGGAGTTAATTTCTGTTTTATTGTGAGTTAACTTTATTTCCATAGCCATGGGAACACACAAAGTTTCAAACAAAACCCATGCACAAAACAGTATGAAAATTCATTATCCATAAAAATCATAAACATTCTCATCAATAGTTCTTGTTGGCATCTCATAGCCATTAGAGTAAGTATAGCCACACTACGGGAAATATCTTTACTCATTTTAATTATATTTTTTTATTTTTGCTGTCTGGCAGAGAAAAACAATTTTATGCAGGGGTCCCGCTGTTCAATGACTGCTACAGAGTCTTTAAATTTTACATGTACTGACTATGTTTTAATTTAATGATGCAATTTTGGCGGCGGGGGTGGGTAGTTTTACTATCTGTAGTGGCACCAAACTAGGTCTGCCCAACTCACCACGCACCCGGAAAGCGTGCTCGCATGACACACGTGTTCGATGAATTCACACGCATTTTGTGCTTCAACACCCTCCTCCCCCCTTTTCGGTGTATATCACAACCATTTCACAGGTAAGTCCAAAGCCGGATTCCTACCGATACAATGCAAGTGGGCGGGCGAAGAAGCGCAAAAATCCTGCTCGCGTTTGTCAGGGGCGGCGGGGAGAAACATCGGGGGCGAAGAGGAGGCGGAGGCGCCGCCGCTGCCCCGTCCGGTCCCGTCCCCCTCTCCGCGCGTGCAGAGAGGGCGTGCAGCCTTGGCTGGGACTCCGGTGTGCGTGCGCGTGTGAGAGGGCGGGCGCGGCGGCGGTCCGCCTGTCCCAGGGGGCGGTGCGGGGAAGCGAGGCGGCCAATCCGCCGGCTGGGCTGACGGGGAGGGACGCGAGGGGGGGCCAGGCGAGCAGGCAGGCAGGCAGGCAGGCAAGCTCGCTCCCGGCAGCCAGAGGCGCTCGGCTCAGCAGCACCTGTGGCGGCCAGAGCCGAGTTAGTTGGGCAAGTCGCTGGCTGGCTGGCGAGGGGATGCCGCCGCCCGGGCAGGAGCGGGCGCTGCCGGTGCTGGGCGCGCGCTGCAGGACCCTGTACCCTTTCTCCGGGGAGAGGCACCGGCACGGGCTGCGCTTCGCGGCGGGGGAGCTGCTCACCGTCCTCCAGGCGGGGCCCGACGGCGGCTGGTGGGAAGGGGAGACCGCCGAAGGGCTCCGCGGCTGGTTCCCGGCCAGCTACGTCCAGCTGATCGAGGTGAGGGGCAGGGCAGGGCAGGGGGGAGGGCGGGCGCTCTGCAGTTCAGCCGGGGGGGGGTGGGGAGGGCGGCGGCGGGCTCGGGTGATGGCAACGGGGCTGCCCCGTAGGGCAGTGGGCAGACTGTGGCATGTGGAGGGGAGAAGGCGCTGGCCCCGAGTTCGGGTCTTGCCAAGTTTGCTCTGCGGTGGCTGTTAGGCGCCCCTGCGACGGGTTTCTTCACCTTGTGGGGATCGGAAGCGTGTTGGTTGGGGAATTGTTGGGGTGCTTTCATGAGGTGCCGGCGTGGGGTTACTTGATTGTTGTTGCTGCTATTATTATTATTGATCCCGGCTTTGCGTGAGGTGTTTTGAGCTTGGCTGGCTGACTGCCTTGCAGCGAGGGAGGCGTGCATCCTGCCTGGTGGCCCTCGCTGTGGAACTTGGGCGAAGGGGTTCCCTTTGAAGTGGCATGTGGAGGCGGTGTGGGCTGCAGAGTGGTGCAGCCTCTTGTGCAGTGTGCAGAGCTGCTGCTGTTGTGGGATGTGTGTAGTGTTTGTGGGGTGCTGTGAAGATGCTCCCTTTGCTATAGATAACCAGAGTGCCTGTTTTGTGGGTGTCTCTTGTTTACAAGCAGTATGGCCAGCAGTATGGTGGGATCCTCTTAACTGCTTCTCCAGCGTGAAGAGGAGCTGCCTCTTTCTTCCACTGTGTGGTTTCCACCTCACAAGAGCCCTCCACATTCTTAAGCTTTGTTTTCCCAAGGTGTGTAGGTGGGCTGCTTTCCCCATGAAGTGTTTGTTCCATCTATGAACCATGGGTGAGAAACATTCTCTGCTGAAGACCCGTTTAGGCACATGATGAGATGAGTAACTTACTTAATCCCTCCCCCTCAACCCAGTGGGAAGGGCTGCAGCTCTGTGGTGGAACCCTTCGTTGGTAAACAGAAGGTCTCAGGTTCAATCCATGGCATCTCTAGGTAGGGCAATTCCATCACCTGAAAAACCTTGGTGAGCTGCTACCAGCTAAGAGCACATCTTGACAACACTGATCTTGATGGATTAATGTCAAAAGCTGCCTGTGAAAATGGGCCGCTTCTTCACCATATTTCTAGCCAGATGTGGATTCTTTTTTTTTCTTTCTGACAGGATTGCTGCCTACGTACCATGTTTCCCTGTGGTTGAGTATGATGAATGAACATTTTTTTAAAAAAATAATATAAAAACCCAAACAGATTATTCTATACTAATCATAAATTTACTGTCTCCAGCCTTTTATTGGAAGATAGCAATGTTTACATAAGAGGAAACTTTGGTAGACCACACCACTGATGAGAGAAGAGCCCTCTGTTTAAAGCTATGCTAAGCACATGTGACATATATGCCAATCAATGTGCTTGAACTTTTACTTTGGCGGGATTTATTTCTTAAATAATCAGCTCAGCTCAATGCAATTTGGTTCTAGGATGTGCTCTGCTGCCCAAGTGCAGCTGAATTGTGTTGATGTAATATGGTCCCATTGCACAGCTGAGCCAGGATCATCACTTACATGTTTATTAATTTGGTGTTGTCATTTATTGCTTAGGAAGGCTGTTGGCAAAGCTTTAAGCTTGGTATGGGGCAGTCTAGTGACACCCTGGATTCCAGTTAGGAGATGTGCCAGATGTTGTGTCTATACACCATCTTTAATGATGCTTTGTAAGCATCTATGGCACAAACAATCTGTCAGGATTGTGCTTTGACATATGGTTTTCAGAATCCTAAGTATTTCCAAGTAAACTTTCAGCACCACAAATTTCCCATCTGTGTTGTTCTTAAGGGATCTGTGGATGTAGCACCAAAAAATGCCAAACTCTGCTGCCAAGAAATGCAAGATTTGCTCGGCCTCTATGATCGAACTAGACAAGCCAAATAAAATAAAATGATAGATGAATATATTTGATTTCTTCTGACTGCAAAATGCAGATTAATTGGTCATCATGCAGTTTGCAGTATTTTCCTAGGGATAAAATATAATGGTGGTCAATGTGTGTGCTTTTTTAGGGAGGGCTCTGTAGATATTAGGAAGTCTGTCGCTTTGTTTTCCTGTCTGCTGTGTAAGCACACAAGGAGAAGGGCAGGTATAGTGGGGGTAATTTAGAACAGGGTGTAAATAACCACTTGTGTGGTCACCTGTGGTGAATTAGAATCAGGATCCCCTCCAGGAAACTTGACAGAGAATCTTTTTGAAACTGTTTAAAGGGTAAGTCCTTTATTCTCTTTGGCTGTCAGTATGCTACCATGGATGTATTTTTCAAGACGTATGACTTGAAAAAGATATTTGTGAACAGGTGTTCCGGTAGAATATTGGAAGTCTGGCTCAGGTGAGTCAAAAGCTTCCAGCACAATTACGGTTGCATCCTGAACATTCCAGCTTGTATTGTCAGTACGGTACAGTCCTCTTGCACTAGGTTTGCTAATAAGGACCTTGAATTGGTTGGCCAAGCTGTGGAGAAGAGTTCTGGTGTTTATTTTTTATAAAGCCTGTTGTTTTGTACAGCAAATACTCAAATATGTGCATTTCTGCCACACGGTCCTTCCCCAGGTTTCTGCCTTTTTGTGGAGAAATGTACTGTTGGCATTGCTGTCACCTGAAAAATGATTCAAAGGGTTTTCCTTGCTGCATGTAATCTAGTCTAGACAAAGTTGCTGTGCCTGCTCTTCAGAGTCATGGGAGGCTGTGTTCTCATATGTGCCTCAATCCAGCTGATATGGGGGAAAGCAGCATGGATGTTGTCCCATTGGCATTTGGAGATGTATCCTGCAAGTAACAAACTGCTGGTTGGGACATGCACAGTGATGAAGTGGAAAAGAGAAATTTCATCCACACACAGTTTGGCTTTGCTTTCTCAACCCAAGTTCAGAAATTCCATTCTTTTTTATTTGCTTATTTTTGTGCTTGCATCCATGCAGTGAAATAAATGTCTTCTGCACAATTACTATGAAGAAAAGATCATTGGTGTGTTTAACAAAGCCTTGGAGTGGGGTGTTTGTTTTTTTGGAATGCAACCTTAGAACCTTTAGCTGTTGACAGTTTGCAGAAACATGTATATTTGAAATAGAGCTCTCTCTGGTAAATGCTGAAACAGTTGTAGCTTTGTACAGTGTTTGATTTAAAGCACACACACATACACACCACCCCATATATTTAATCACCTTGAGATCCAAGTTGTAAGGGATACTTAAGAAAGTACATAGGTTCTTTTGAATATGAAGGGCACTTTTCCGAATAATTTGGTGTACACTGACTGTTCACTCCCTTTCCTGTTTTTGAAGCTTAAATCCCTTTTGCTGTGGCAGTAATATGTATCTCCTTATTACTGCTCCAGGCTGGCGCTGTTTCTGAAGTGGTTCTTATGTGTTGTTTGTTTCCCCATCAGAGTGTAATTGCTCTCAATGACTTCATTCCTGTTAGGCCTGTTTGAGATGACAGGGTAATAATGACCATAACCCTATTCATGCTATAAGGCCTCCAAATTCATATATAATTTGATTTGCATCAAAGAACTAGGGTATTGGACAGAAGGAGGAATGTATAGCAAGAAATCTGGGGTGGTGGGAATTTCCTCTGCCAAATATTAGTAACTGGACTTGGTTCAAGGGCAAATATCAGGAACCCAGGCTCTTAGTTGATGAGGTGAACAGTAGCTGAATCAAAATTGTGAGGAGCAACTTGGCACCTGACTTGCAGGAAGAATGTGATGCCTATGGCAGAAATATGATAATCCTAGATATCTGTTTATATAAATTTCTAGCCCTCATGAGAGCAGGGAGTATCTTGTAAAAATATCTGGAAACAGAAGAAGGGAAGAAGGCTGAATGTTCTTCCAACATTATGCAGATGAAAACTAGGTCTTTTCTGTAACACTCGTACTCTTACAAGTTGGTTTTTTTTTGTTGGCATCTGTCTGTCTTGGGAGACAATGGAAGAGTGTGCCTTCAGAGGTGAAGTCAAACCATTGGAGAGTTACAGCTGACTACAAGCACCAGGCCTGTTGGCATACCAACTCAGTGTTACAAAGACATCTGCAAACGTGACATGCAGCCTGGCAGCGTTAACACTTACAAGTATCGTTCTCTACGTGAAGTCTTCTCTCCCACTGTTGCACATAGACAAAGACTGTGTTCCACCTGCTCTGACAAAGCCTGTTCTGAGGTGAGTTGAAAGATTCACTAGTAAAACATGTTTGTCCTACAGCTGCTGTGTTCAGACACAAGGCCAAACCATGGTTCAATGCTATGAGAACATGTGGTGAGCGTCAGGTCCGTGTGCCCTTCATCCTTGAAATGAAAGTACCTTTAGTGTTCAGTGCACATAACATGTAATTACATGCACCTAAACGGTCCTATGGGACGCGGGTGGCGCTGTGGGTTAAACCACAGAGCCTAGGACTTGCCGATCAGAAGGTCGGCGGTTCGAATCCCCGTGACGGGGTGAGCTCCTGTTGCTCAGTCCCTGCTCCTGCCAATTTAGCAGTTCGAAAGTACATCATAGTTCAAGTAGATAAATAGGTACTGCTCCGGTGGGAAGGTAAACGCCGTTTCCGTGCGCTGCTCTGGTTCACCAGAAGCAGCTTAGTCATGCTGGCCATATAACCCGGAAGCTGTACGCCGGCTCCCTCGGCCAATAAAATGAGATGAGCGCCTCAACCCCAGAGTCGGTTACGACTGGACCTAATGGTCAGGGGTCCCTTTACCTTTAAACAGGGTCCTGCTGAATTGCAGTTTTCTCTTATGCACCTTAGGTGAAGAAGGGAACTGACCTGCAGGCCCAGCTGCAGGCTTGGGGGCAGGGTGCCCTGGGCAAGCTGCCCTTGATATCACTTAGTAGTTGATGGGAGGAGGTGCTGAGCAGAGCCCTGAGCTCATATGGCATATCTATGCTCACCAGTGCCACTAAATTATGCTGCCCCTATCCAGGATGTATGTATGTCATGTGGTGAGTTCTCATGAGGTGAGTACAACTTCATGGGCTGAAAGCTTAAGATGACTGCATAGGCCCAACCACCCCCCTGTCCCTGCTGCTACTTGGCTGTGGTGCTGCTGGCAGCCCATGGAAGGAGCAGTAGGCTCCCTGGTATGTGTTGTGGTGACACCAGGCCTCTTGGTGTGCAGAGAAAAAGGAAGGCAGTGTGTGGATTTGGCCTTCTCTGGAAAGACATCTTAGCTTCTGCAGCAGCCTATAATTTGAAAGTGACACATAACCTTATTTCACCACCTGTCCTTAATTTACTATATGTTGTTAATGCAGTGCAACCCTACACATGTTTATCTGCAGATGTCCTATTGTGTTTGTTGGGTCTTGCTCCTTAACAAACAGCAATAGGATTGCAGTACTACTACTACTACTACTACTACTACTAATAATAATAATTTATTACTTATACCCCACCCATCTGGCTGGGTCTCCCCATCCACTCTGGGCGGTTCCCAACAGATTAATAATAAGAATAATGGCAAGCAATAAAACATTAAATATTAAAAACTTCCTTAAACAGGGCTTTATTCCTTTGACATCTGATGGGAGGGCGTTCCACAGGGCGGGAGCCAATACCAAGAAGGCCCTCTGCCTGGTTTCCTGTAACTTTGCTTCTTGCAGTGAGGGGACCTCCATAGAATCATAGAATCATAGAGTTGGAAGAGACCACAAGGGCCATCGAGTCCAACCCCCTGCCAAGCAGGAAACACCATCAGAGCACTCCTGACATATGGTTGTCAATCCTCTGCTTAAAGACCTCCAAAGAAGGAGACTCCACCACACTCCTTGGCAGCAAATTCCAGAAGGCCCTCGGCGCTGGACCTCAGTGTCCGGGCCAAATGATGGGGGTGCAGACGCTCCTTCAGGTATACTGGGCTGAGGCCGTTTAGGGCTTTAAAGGTCAGCACCAACACTTTGAATTGTGCTTGGAAACATACTGGGAGCCAATGTAGGTCTTTCAAGATCGGTGTTATGTGGTCTCGGTGGCTGCTCCCAGTCACCGGTCTAGCTGCCGCATTCTGGATTAATCGTGGTTTCTGGGTCACCTTCAAAGGTAGCCCCACGTAGAGCGCATTGCAGTAGTCCAAGCGGGAGATAACTAGAGCATGCACCACTCTGGTGAGACAGTCCATTGGCAGGTCTCAGCCTGCGTACCAGATGGAGCTGGTAGACAGCTGCCCTGGGAACAGAATGGACCTGCACCTCCATGGACAGCTGTGAGTCCAAAATAACTCCCAGGCTGCGCACCTGCTCCTTCAGGGGTACAGTTGCCCCATTCAGGACCAGGGAGTCCCCCAAAAATCTTATGTTCCTTTACTCCTGAAATTCTGTAAAATTTCAGTATATTATACCATTTTAAAAAATGGACTTAACGTATCAGCTGATAGTTGTCTGCATGCCAAGCCTAGGGTTGAATAGTGAGTTGACCTAGTATGGCTCACTGTTGTTGTTTGCATTTGATCCTGGAATGGTGACACCTGCACATCATTAATATCTTGCAAAGGGTTATTTGGACATTATTGGATGGTTGATGTTTCTTTGACTGATGGCTTTGGGAAATCACTTATGCAAAGAAGCAGCAGCCAATGTAAATTTTGCTCTTCTGAAAACTGTCAGGACTTTTTATAGCTACTGTCACCTCCCATAGTTGCACATCTCTCTTGCGAAGCATAATGTCTCATTCCAGTACTGAAGGAGACAGCTTGGGAATTGGAACTTCTGCCAGCACCCATCCATTTGCTGAGAGCTGCTGTTGTTTTCAGTGGGTATCAGTTTTATATATGGATTGGGGGACGACGACAGATTTTCAAAATAGTTTTGCTTGCCAGGCATCTAAGAGATCAGTTGTTTCCTATATGCTGCCGGCACGCTCACCTTAGCAAATATGCGTGTTTGTTTTGCCACATTATTGGTGGGATATTGGGGTGACTCATTCGTTACACAATGATATACCACTGTGGCTGCCCAAAATGGCAAGATAGGTAGTCCAGGGATTCTCTTGCTCAGTGATAAGCAGTATGTGTGGACCACTGTCTGCAAGCGTACTGCATTTATTCCCTGTGTAGTGAACTCCTGCACAGTGAACAGGTGTGGAAGTGGAGCACCAAAGGATGATGTGGGGTCCTCAGTGCCCTGGAGAAGGGAATCATATTTTAATATGCTGTATGTTCAATTTTCATCTTTCACTTTGGCCTTGAAATTACAAACTGGCCCAGGGTTGAAGAGAGTCAAGGGATTGTTGCGGCAAGGCAAGTGACCACATAAGTAAACCTTTCATACTGTTGTATCCTGTGTGTGCAGGGTCAGTTAACACTTCACTCCCCTTTGTGTCTTGGCTTTGCACAGGGTTGAAATCTGAGCTAAATGAGGGAATAACTCTGGCAAGCGGTTCTGTCTCCATCTACACTGTTTTGGAGCCCTTTGCTAGGTTTGTGCCAGAATCAGTGGGAAGAGTTCATGTTGTTAGTCCTTGTTTGACTTAGAAAATGCCCCCTGTTGAAAATTAGTCATTAGCTGGGGCTCTTTTAAGCTTTGTTTAAAAGTCATCATAAAGTGTGATGGTTTCGTGGAGGCTAAAGTGGAACAAACAATCCTGAGAATTCACTGTGGTTTAGTTAGAAGTAGTGGGATTCAAGCTTTGGCTGAACTACATCCTTCTCACCTGAAAGTCAGGTCCCTTAATCCCAGCTGTTTAGTGTAGGCGGTGGCTCCTGAATGAGAAGGGAAAGTCAGCTGTGCATGTTCAGAGGCATGACTTGGGTTGTGGGTACCTGAATGACAATCTTTTCCCCCATGTGTACCTACTCACATGCTAAGATCTGGAAGCTTTGCTCTGGGTGCCTCCAACCTTCTGAAGCCTAGCTTTGCTGATAGAAAAAAACATGTTCTACGTGGTTCATTTTTTGAAAGAAAGTCTTGTGTGTGAGCTTCTCCTGCTATATGACACAAGGCAGCATCATGGGATGTGGTTTCCTGTTGCAATGACACTGGTGATGTTGGTGGAAGCCAAGGGTGGGAAAAACTGGCATGAGGAACTGGGATAAAGGACATGAATGCACAGCTTTGATAACTCACGGCTGATTCAAACAACTGTTTTTCAACAAAATGAAGTCACTGTATGATTTGGCTTTCGGGTGGGAGATACTTTAACAGTGAAGCTAGGATTGTGAATGCTCAGACACATGCCAATATTAAGAACATTCATATAACCCCCCGCCATGTGAGCCCAGGTGTCCAGCTCTCTGTGTCCAACAGTGGGGAGCGAAAAAGCACAGAAAAAGGTTATAATGGAGACGTGTGTGTGTGTGTGTGTGTACGCACACACACACATGTACACATACATGCAACCATTTTTTAAAGGTACAAACTATGGTTTGGGTGCTGGTGGCGTGGGAGTTGCTACTTGTCACTAGGCTAGTAATATTGCAGGCACTATCCATTCAGGCAGTCATAGTCCGCAGAGCATTGCTAGGGAAGTGCTAGCTGGAGAAAATTGCATTTTTCTAGCAACAAAACATTATGGCTTGAGTGCTGGGAAAATGCACCCTGCTACTTAATTCTAAGATGTCTGGGCTGCATCATCTTCAACAACTGAGGAACAAAAGTACTGTTTTCTGGAAAGGTATATTGCCTTGGATTCTTTACAAAAACAAATAGCTGTGAAGCTTTGTGCTCAAATCAGTAAACTGGTAAGACCCCCCAGAGTGGTTTGTTTGCGATACATTTTTAAAAAATAAAATATCACTCCATTTTCCTCAATGAAAACATTGTAGCTCCAAACAGATTCTTTTATTGTATGTATTCTCCTTGCATGTCTTTTATAGAAAGGGGTTCATTTGCTAAACTCTATAAATCTAGAAGAATCCAGGAAAGAATAACACTGAGAAGAGGTCCCTGGGAGAGGTGCATAGGAAATGCCTCTTATTTGGTAATTGTTTGGATCAGAAAATACAAAAGTTTCCTACCCAGTATTCTATGAACCTACCTATTCCATATAGTAGTAGTATTTGGAGGAATGCAGTGTAGTCCCTAGTCTGGTCCAGTAGTATCTGGATTGCAACAGGTTTTGGAATGCTGGTGTAATGTGTGAAGTGTGGTCCTAATTCTTTTTTTATACCCTTCCCAGTAGTTTTTTACTTGTATAAAATATGTCTGTTCAGTCAAAAAGAGAGACAGATGTCAAAATCTGGTGTTTTGCTAATAGAAAGTGTTTTTTAAGATACCTTAAGAAAGTGAGCATCTCTTCCATCAAACAACTTGCACAAAACATGGGCCAATTGCAAACCATTTGGATGGCTTTGTGTGGGAAGTTGCTAAGAAAGAAACACTGAGAAGGACTGGTGTTGCTGCACCTGCAGGTCAAGCATGCACTCGTCCCTCTCTCAGTCCTACCCCTGGTAAGGTTTGACTGAGATTAAAGGTAAAGGGTCCCCTGACCGTTAGGTCCAGTCGTGGACGACTCTGGGGTTGCGGCGCTCATCTCGCTTTACTGGCCGAGGGAGCCGGCATTTGTCTGCAGACAGTTTTTCCAGGTCATGTGGCTAGCATGACCTAGCTGCTTCTAGCGAAACCAGAGCAATGCACAGAAACGCCGTTTTACCTTCCCGCTGGGGTGGTACCTATTTATCTACTTTGACATGCATTCGAACTGCTAGGTTGGCAGGAGCAGGGACCGAGCAACGGGAGCTCACCCCGTCGCAGGGATTCGAACCGCCGACCTTCCGATCAGCAAGCCCAAGGCTCAGTGGTTTACACCACAGCGTCACCCGCTGAAAATTAGGCACCCCCTGAAAAGAATGTGTACCTTTCTTGTAGGTAAGGAGATAAGCATAAGGGCAGGGTGTTTGAAGGAGGTGGGGATCATAGCTCAGTGACTCAGGGATTCCAGTTTCAATCCCTGGCTTCTCCAGGTAAGGCTCTTAATCTCAGTGTCGTGCATTCAAGTCCCACGTTGGGCAAAAAGATTCCTGCATTTTGATGTTGTATGTCTGTGTTAAACGAGCATGATGGGGGTGGGGGTGCGCCCACTAGCACTTGCATGGAGATTGGACCACTACAGTGGGAAGTGGAACCCTTTAATTTTTCTTGGTTGGGGAGAAAAAACATTTCTGTTTTCTAGTAATTGTGTACAACTTTTGGCCTAAGCTGTAGGCTTGGTTTTGCAGCTTCAGAAATTAACTTTGACTGCTGGTTTGGGCTGTGTGTGTGTGTAAAAATACAGCAAATGTTGGCTGCTACTTATGTTCCCCTTCACTTACCCTCGGCCACAAGCTGCCCCCACACCCACATGCTAGGTGTGGCTGTCTGCAAAGAAAAGCCTGCATGTGTCAGCTTTCCATGTGTTTGGGAATCCTGCACGACGGGGGATATTTTCCAGAATATGTGGAAAACACATAGGTGATCATTTGCAGACATCTGCACCTGCATCACCATGTGACCTCAGGGCCAGGGGTCCACAGTCCCACTCTCTGTGTGGTACCTCTTCATGCAATGCATAAATAAACTTGGAAGATAATCCTGTTTATTTCAGGCCAACCTTTTACTCCCAGTGTTTGGTTGTGTATGGGTGAGGGGACAGGGAAAATAAGATTTGACCTGAGGTGTGAAATGGTTTAAGGGGGATAGAGTGCTTCCTAGAGTCATGTTTGCATGATGGTGAGAAGCAGCTATGTACAAGCATCAGCTAATGCTTGATTTTCATTGTGGGAACTGCATATGTTTGAAGACAAGTCTTCATACAGCTATGGTGGAGTACCTTTTGGACAGTAGCATTCATCTGACCTCTGGTCAGTGCTGCTGCTGCTTACTGAAAAGAAGAGAGGGAGGGGCAAGGCGGGTACAGAGCCAGTCCAGCACTCCTGCTGGTGCATTTGCAGCTTGCTGCTGCCCCCCTCCCTCCAGGTAATCAGCAGTGACACCCCCCCCCCCAATTTCACCATCTGATACTGATGTATACATTGCAACCAGAACATTAGGCATGTACCTTTAAATGCCTTGATGCAGTGCGAGAGCAGCAGCCATGGTTTCCTGATTCTGTCATCTGCATACCTGTGTGTTACACCTAGGGCAGTGGTGGGCCTTGGGATCTCAAATTTCAGTGGTGCCCTGTGCAATGCCAAAATTCAGCACCTCACTGCCTCTCACCTTCCATACTACATAATAGTTGTGGAGCTCCCTGCAGCGCCCCCGAAATTCCACGACCAGTACAACCGGTTGTGCTCCCCTAAATCTGCCTTTGGCTAGAGTTCTGCTCACTAAAATGGATGAGGGAAAAGCAGTGGAAAACCAGATTGGGGAGGGCACTGGCAATACAGGTTTGCAGTGGTTGTATTCCCTATTGGGAAGCTTGAGTGGGTGCATTCTGTGACCAAAGGGCAAGGTGGCCTCTTTTATTGTGCTTGAAGCTACAGAGGTGTCTAGAGAATTTTACTGATGAGCGGCCACATAAACTTCAATAATTATAGCAGTAAGTATCCACACCATTAACAGAAGCCTGAGATGAAGTTACAGTCCTAAACCAATCAATCCTAAGATTTCACATCTCAGACTATGTCCTGGGATTTTTAAGAAGGCAAAAAGAGGATTTCCTCTTCTGAATAAATTAAGGTTCTGTTCAGTTATGTCGGTTTCTTGAGTTGGTTTAAATCTTATAGATATGGAACGTTTAGTTTGCCAAGAAATGCATTCTCTTGATTTACTGTCAGCATGTTTTCTAGGGCAGAACTTCCTTTATGTTCACTAACCAGCATTTTGCTTTTATGGGAGTACAGTGCTGTGGATTGTGCTGTCTGAACTGGCAGTATAGTTATAATTGCAGGTATTTTATTAGGATCTACTCTTTATTTCTGCTTATAAATATGCATCATAGTAGTATGGGATTATACCTTACTTTGATTGGCACTTTGGGATTTTGCAATTCTTTTCACTTGGAATGTAACTAGGCCTGTAACTCACAGATACGAGCCTCTCTTGTGCAATAGAGCTATGGGTATGTATTTCTTTACAGCAGACAGAAGCTTGCTTAATAAACGAGTCTGTATGAGCTGAAATGACATGTACGGAAGTTACTCAGCATTGCTAATTTGATCTTCCCTTGATTATTCTTTCCCCAGCATCTAGTGTGTATATATTTGGCTGAATGACTAGCCGGATTGGTTATTGAGCAGCAGAAAATGGGGATTTATTGTGCATCATCTGGGAACTGGAACAAGCTGTGAATATGAAGATGGTGCAACAGCTCTGTTTATAGGGAACAGAAGCTAATAGTTAAGTTGGGCTTCTTATGCTGTGCTTTTATGTGGTACACTTCAGCATCACTTCTAATGTTTAATGGGATATTGAAGAGATGTGTTTGAGAGACCTAGGAAGATCGCCACCAAGCATGTGAGTCAAGGGTGTGTGGGCACACTTTGCATTCTGTTCATGATAGGCGTGGGTGCTTGCCTACACAATAGACAGAATGCACTTATGCGACTCTTTCTTCAACGCAGAAGGGTGTTCCCAGCAATTGTCCCATCACCCCAGGCATGTGGCATATTGTTGTTACTTTAGCAAGACGTGCCTTTATGAGTTTGTGTGCTCCTAATCAAAGCACCTATAATGAAGTCCAGTCCTGGATTAAAAGTATGTAAATAATTGCATCATCCACCATAACTGTGGAAGGGTAATTGCAATGTTTTTAAAAGTATATTTTGCTTTGCAAGAGTGTGCTGTGCTATAGCATCACGGAGGTATCTGAGACATTACAGATAGGCATTTTAGATTATTTTCTTGAGGTAACTATGGACATCAGGCTTGATGTTTTGTAAAATGGGATATCACAATCTTAGTGAATAGAATTGAATTATTTTGGGGTGCAGAGCATCAAGTGTATTAATGTTGTGTGTGTATATGCATGTCTGTCTATTAGGTAACATGGCTATTGTAAAAAAAAAATCTTACTAGCTCCTTAGGGCTTCCAAACCTAGGGATTGGAAAACTTACAATTGTGAACAGCTAATGAAAGCAGTTCTGTTTTCTTGGAATCTCTTACGGCACAAGTTTGCATTGTGATGTATTTTTAACAAACACAACAATCTGTATTGTGTAATTTTGTGTACCAGTACACGGCAAGGGCAGAACAAATGATCTTCTTGTTAACGGAAGCATCATGATCAGTGATGTATAGCAGAAAAATGCAACTTTTCAAGCTGCATTGCAGTGTTCATAGACTCTGACTCAGTCCAGCATCTCATTTGAAAATGGGCAACAATGGAGCTTCAGTACAGGGGGAAAGTGTTTGTGAAGTGAGTGTTCTAGATTCAAGCAAAACCTTTCTATTGATTCTCAAAGGTTTGACATGTGGTATGCTCCGAAATACAAATTGTGCTCTAAGTAGTGTGTTTTAAAATTATTTTCTAGTTTTAAGTTTCTGGGTATAAAAGGTATACATGCTTTTTGTGCTCACCCCGCTGCACAGGCTGGGCATCATTAAGTGTGAAGACTTAGTTTGGAACAGTCTTAGTTGCCTCTAAGGAGTTGGGTTAGGCTATCACTGGCAGTCTCAATTCAGATTCTATTATCCATGAGTGGCTTCATTATATCCCTTAGATAGTTCCAGAAAAGAGGAAATTAATTAGTTGTCACTATTGCAGGGCAGCAGCAGCAGATATATCATGGATCTGGCTTTGGTAAACAGATGACTGGTAAATGGTTTGTGTGATGGCCTGGGATTCAGATTCGGATTCTGAACCTGAGGGATCCCAGCCTGCACAGGATTCCCTGCCTCCAGGACCAGCTGAGCCAGGGCTGGGGCATGAGCCTGAAAGATCCTCACCTGTGCTGGATCCTCAGGTGCAGGCACCAGCTGACTCTGCTCTGGCTCCTGAAGTGATGGAGGACCCATTGCCTGCAGGTGCTCCACTCTTAGCCACGCCAGAGGAAGCTGAGGTTGCCTCTGTGTCCGGTAACCCTCCAGCCTCTCCTGAGCTGCAGAGGCTCAGGGCAGAGAGGCGGAGGGAACTAAGTTCCTGCAGGAGGAGTGCTCGCCTCCAGGCCAGGAGAGGCGAGTCACCTGAGGATCGGGGCCGCCCTATGCCTCGGGGCAGATAAAAGCCAGTCAGCCCCAGTCCCAAGTTGCGGGAGCAATATCGTTGGTTGTCAGTTCCTGCCTGAACCCTGTCCTGCTTTCCTGCTGGAGCTCCTGACCTCACCCGACTCCCTGTCCTGCACCCAGCTTCAACTTCTAAGGACTGCCTCCCTATTGCACCTTTGACCTCGGACTGGACTTGGACCTCGCCTCTCGGTTAGCCCATGGGGCCAGCACAGTTTTGTTGTGGTGGTTCAATTAGCCCATTGTTATGGATTTAGACTTTTGGTAGCAATGACTCCCTTCAAGGTATAGTGGATGTCTGCCGTGGAATCTGTGGGATTCCTGAATGCTTTTGGGGATTTCCCAGTTAGCATGACTGGTGCTCTTCCATAATCTTTGTCTGTATGTGGAACAGAGAAATGGAAAGGGTCATTGTGGCCCATCTGTTCTCATGGGTGTAAGAAGGCCTCCTTGATTTTGGGGAGAACTCCAGGTGACCAGACAATAGCAAGTATTGTACCAAATGCATTTAGAATAGTTGAGAGTGCACTTTTGTGCCTACCATGCGGCAGTGATGGTGGTGAACAAAACTTGCTTCTCCAGCACCTTTGCATCTTCAAGAAGCTATCTGGGAAAGCTTTCCTCAGTGATGAAGGGGCTGCTACGATCATTCCACAAAGGCACCAAGCAGTTGGAGGCCTGCTGTGATAGACAGAGTCCTGAATGGTTTGAGACTCATTTAGCAGAAAGACAATACAGTATTGGAGAGATGCTCTATGTGTTGGACGGAGGCTCTGTTAGTAGAATGGAATATTCTCCCTCATGAGATGAGATGGGCACCGACACTGAATGGACTCCAGTTTGGGGTTACAAAGTTTATCTTTCATTGAATCTTTGAACAGTAAAAATGGTTATATAATGGTCAGATTAAGGTTCACGTATATTGATTTTTATCAGAAATGCTTTACTCTGGGCATATTGATCCATATTGTTTTTTGTATGGCATCTGTAAGCCATTCTGAGAATGTATAGTGATGCATGGGATATGAATCTACTAAATGAATAAATGGGACTTGGTACAAGTTGGAAAACCTTATTGCCCACCTGTATTTACTGACCCATGAAGACACATCCCAGCAGTTCATACAGCCATGATTTGTCCTGAATCTCCACTTTGAAACAACCGCCTGTTTGTAGCTGGACATCAGTGTCAAGTTGGAGGTTATAGAAAGGCTTCTAAGTCCATATAAGTGGTTAGCACAAAGCAAATGTTGTTTACTGCAGTTGCGGAATTGCACTTAGACAAGTGGATTACAAGGTGATTTATAAGACTTGGCAGACATGGCTTGTGTAATGTGAAACCTTAGGTTCTCGAGCAGACGATTCCTGGGGTCCCTTGCATCCTCCCCCTCCCTTTTGGTGTATTTAGTTCACAGTGTAAGATGTGAGGCACACTTAGGAGTTGGCATAACATTTTTGCACATAGTTGCAACCAAGACCTGCAATTCAAAACAGGAGAGGGGCTCTTTGCAATCTATGGTGTCAACAGCTTCTGACTTCCTGTCTTGCGCCACCTGTGTCCTAATAGGACTAACTCTTTATCTTAAGCCAAGTAATCACTTTCAATAGTGAAATCTTGGCAAGAGTTCAGACTCTGTCCTCTTGCATCCTGTGAGATTGGGTTTTACAAATAGTAACCTCTCAATAGGATTGTGGTAAAGTTATTAGTGCTCCTGTGATGTACACAAGTGAGTCCTAACAGTACATGCAAATGTTTGTTTTAATTGCTCATGTCCGATGGAGTCTGGGCCTGTTATGATGCAACCTTAAAAACATGTTACCACTGCTAAAAGTCATCTCCATCTCCTAAATGTAGAAATGGATAATGACTTGCAAAGGAAAGTCCTGGGTCTATTTCCTTATCTACAGTAGGTCTCATTTGTAGCATATTGTTACTGTGGTTTGCCATATCTCTTGACTGGTTCTATATTGTTCTTTACATATCTGCTGGACTTAGATGCTTCCTTGGGACTATAAACGTGGGATACTTTTAAAGTTACATTAAATATGTGCAAATACTTTAGTGTACTCCCATGTACCAAGAAATGACATGCGTGTAACAAAGGAGGAAAGGTGAACTCTGAAAAGCGGTAGTATTTGTTCCCTCTTGTTGAAGCAGCTTTCACAGATAGGCCTGACTGTAATCTTCCTAAACAGCTCAGAGATCTTTTAATGACTCCTTACTAGGGACATTGGAGAATTTTGATGGGAATGGGGAGAGAAATTGCCAATGTTCACTTATTCATCCCTTAAATCAATCCAGCAAACACGACTGGCACTGCTGCTGCTGTTGCTTTCCATCCACAAATGATACATCATTGATTACATGCACCCTGATTTGCATTGAGTTCCCTTTGCATTTATATGAATGGGGTGGAATACCGTACATTGCACAATTAATTGTGTAGGTTAAGTAACAAATTGTGTAAGTTAGGTAATTTTACCGTAGTGGACTGCAAGACAAATGGTGTGGTTTTTGGAAGAAGGCTAACTGCAGTGAAATGGAAACAGTGCTGCACGCAATGAATGCAGTACGGAATGAGGGTGGGGGGAGGAAGCCTTCTTACATTCCCAGCCTCTATCCACTTTTCCCCCTTGGATAGTCACTTTTCTGCAAAGGGTCGGAGAGAAATGTTTGATTCTGGCTGGCACTTTGATTCTAGGCCTAAACTGTTCTCACAGCACTTGCTGAGATGTTGTATGTTCCACTGCAAACGATTCAGCATGGGGCTTAATTCGTCTTCCTCTCTGGTGGCTGCTTGCCTAAGACATATGAGTCCTGCACATCTGGCTCACATGGTTCTGACACTGCAGCTGACACACCATGCCAGGTCTTTCCAGATGATCATTTTTATTGAGATGGAAATGTTTAGCTTGGTGGCTTTAGGCGTTTT